>NC_056004.1:90625129-90962935 GCF_018446385.1 Zingiber officinale
ACCATGAGGAGTTCTGCAACCTATTCAGATCCCAGAATGGAAGTGGGAGGATATTTCCATGGATTTCATAGTGGGACTACCCAGAACCACGAATGGTTTTGATTCCATCTGGGTAATAGTCGACAGATTGACTAAACCAGCCCACTTCTTAGCTATCAGGATATCCTACTCCATGGAGCAACTAGCTCAGTTGTATCTCAAGGAGATTGTCAGATTGCAGGGAGTCCCACAGACCATTATTTCAGACAGAGAAAGTAGATTCACGTCACACTTCTGGGAGTGTGTACAGTCAACATTGGGCACCAGGTTAAAGTTTAGCACAGTTTTCCATCCCCAGACAGATGGTTAGACAGAGCGAGTAAATCAGGTACTCGAAGATATGCTCCGAGCGTGTGCCCTAGACTTCAAGGGAAGTTGGTGTAAATACCTGTGTTTAGCATAATTTGCATACAACAATAGCTATCAGGCCACTATCAGCATGACACCCTACGAGGCTCTCTACGGGCGGAGGTGTAGATCTCCAATCTGCTGGTATGAAAGTGGTGAACAGAAAGAACTAGAACAGATCCGCCAGAGGATAGAGACAGCTCAGAGCCGCCAGAAAAGCTATGCTGATACACGGCGCCGACCCTTAGAATTTTCAATTGGGGATACAATATTCCTCCGAGTGGCTCCCATGAAGGGAGTAATGCGTTTTGGGAAGAAGGGCAAATTAAGTCCCAGATATGTGGGACCATACCTTATCACTAGAAGAGTTGGCAAGGTAGCATATGAGCTAGAGCTACCCCAGGAGATGTCAACTATCCATAACGTGTTTCATGTCTCTATGTTGAAGAAGCATATCCCAGATGCCACCCAGGTGATTGAGCCCGAGTCAGTACAAGTCCGCGAAGACCTCAGCTATGACAGTCGGCCTATTCAGATAATAGACCGAGCAGTTAAGAAATTGCGGAACAAGAAGGTGCCATTAGTAAAAGTCATTTGGCAAAATCACACCGCAGAAGAGGAAACTTGGGAGACAGAAGCTAGTATGTGACAGAAGTACCCAGAGTTATTTTAAGTTCGAGGATGAACTTTTTATAAGGTATGGGGGATTGTAACACCCGAAAATTCTCAAAATAAATTTTAGAAATATTCCATTATTTTTCTAGAATTTTAGAATATTTTTATGGAATTTTTGGAGTAGCAGAAGTAGCAAAATTAAATTAAAACGTAAAATAGCCTAAGCAGGAATTGAACCCGAGACCTATTAGACCCTACGATTTATAGATGACCTTAGTAACCAGGGGGCCCCAGCAAGGGTGTGCTGAAAGAAGAGGAGAGAAATTATATTTATGATCGAGTTGGGTTGTATTAATCACTTAATATAAATAGGGAATTTAAGTGGGAGATTATTATTTCGAATCGACAACTCCTCCTGACACTCAAACCCTCACCGCCGAACCTCTCTCTTCTTCACCCTCTCGGCGCACAAGCCCAAGAAAACCTCGGGTTCCATCTCTAGGGTTGTAGGAGCACCTTCCGGCGACGTCTCAGATACGAGGACGCTCCTCTTCGCGAGAAGAACGCGTAGACGTAAGAAGATCGCCGAAGAGATCTTCTTCTCCGGAAACCTAGCGATCAGAATTGTAAGAAACCTAGCGCATGAAGTAAGTAACCCCTCACCTGCAGTATAAGTAGTTAATCGTGCATTTTTATGCTTTTAGTTCAGTCATATGCATGATTATTATTTCGAGGAGAGTTAGAGCACACCAAGTGATCGATAAAATGACTAGTACAGTTAAATGTTACAGTAGGCATTTTAATAGCTCAGTTAAATGCCATAGAAGCATTTTAAATAGCATGTTTAGTCTTGCTTCAGTTTATATGGGACTACGGTCTAATGGGAGGGCTCCCATAGTCGCCTCTAGGTTCAGATAACCTAGCTCTAGGTTCAGATAACCTAGTAAGAGCAAGATAAGATAAATCAGTTTATGAACAGTATTTTACTTTTATCAGTGGCACTGTACTGGACTCTCAGTTGTTCTTGGGTTGGGCTTTCATAGTCGTCCCTAGGTTTAGATAACCTAGTAAACCCTACTAGATTCGGGACTAGCTACCTCGGGTTTAGTTAGGGATGCGCGCAAAGCAAGTACAGTTGCCGGACCCATTAGCAGCATGATTATTATTTTTATCTATTATGAAAATAGTTTTCAAAGCTTCACAACTCAGTTAGGTAAATACAGTTCAGCTTCAGCATTAACCTAACATAAGTTTTAGCTTAGCTTATGTACCGGTTTAGTTTCCTTGATGATGCAATAATCAATTTTATGTTCAGTATTTGATTGCCATGACTTACGTGTCCATATGCCATGTTTTTAGCATTTTCAGTATGATCATCAGCATGTATTTCAGATAGCATCTTTTAAAAGCATGATTTTATCGAATGCATGTTTTGTGAGGTAGATGGTTCTTACTAAGCTCCCAAGCTTATAATTTTCTTTTCCTTATACTGCACATAAAGGTAAAGGGAAGATGGATTAGCCGAGGCTGGAGGGCAATGCGATAAGATGTGTGTGAGAAGGAACCTGGAATAAAGATTTTTGGGAACTAGCAAATTTAAAAACTTAGTATTTCCTTATGTTGTTGCTTTTTTGCACTTTTAGGATGTTAAGTATCATGATTTGTGAAACTATGTATTATGCCACACTTTGACTGCTAATTGTCTTGATATTAGATAGCAAGGTATGAGTAATAACATGCCTAGTAGTATTGTTTTATGTTTTAGTTGAATTCTGAAAGTTCTATATAAGTTCGTGTGGGATTTTAGTGAAATCAGAAACCCAATTGATCAGCCGATTGATTGAGGAGTCCTCAATCGATCAGCCGATCGATTGGGAAGTAATTCCCCGCGAACAGAGAGCAGCTGAATCGATCAACTGATCGATTGAGAAGTCCTCGATCGATCAGCCGATCGATTGATACGCGACTTCCGCGTACAGAGAGCTGCTGAATCGATCAGCCGATCGATTGGGGAGTTCATTCCTGCGAACAGAGAGCTTCTGGATCGATCAACTGATCGATTGGCCAGACTGGATCGATCAATCGATCGATTTAGATGATTCTTCCGTGCACAGAAGCACGTTGAATCGATCAGTGAATCGATTGACACGTTCCAATCGATTGAGCCCGACCTCTAATCAATTGGGGAAGTCTGATTTCGACTGGGAAGGTCTGATTCCAGCTCCTTGAACATATGGAACGTTGGGGGTACTGAGAAACTTCCAAATCATGTTGAATTTCATAGAAACAAGTATTAAATAACTTAGAATAGTGTTCTATGGTATGATATAACATGGAAATTTTAAATTCCAGATTTTATAGCAATTATCAGATTTTTTTTTATTAATTCAGCTTTCCGCACAAAATAGTTTAGCAAATGTAACCCCCGGTCTCACAGTTTAGTTAGTAGGAGGCGGGGCGTTACACTCAACAGC
Organism: Zingiber officinale; assembly: GCF_018446385.1. Lineage (NCBI taxonomy): Eukaryota > Viridiplantae > Streptophyta > Magnoliopsida > Zingiberales > Zingiberaceae > Zingiber > Zingiber officinale. The sequence goes on from NC_056004.1 coordinate 90,628,606, forward strand.
ATTGAAGGCACCCTCAACATTGAAGGCACCCTCAAGACCATTGAAGGCGCCTTCAACCCAGTCTAGATGATTGTTTCGAGTTCGGATAAAGTTTTATCCATTAACTCGGCTGGAGGCGCCCTCAAGGATCGAGATAAGTTTTCCAGGAGCTATATAAAGGCCCCTGAAGCTAGGAAATTATTCATTCAACTTTGTACTCAATTCCTAGCAACCTCTGTGCTTTCTTAGTGTGTAAAAAGGCTTCTCCGCCTACAGTGAAGGAGATTCGTAGTGCGATTTTTCAACTGCCTTGCATTAACAACCTTCTTGGTTGTAACCAAGTCAACTCGCTGAGTCATCCTACTTTTCTTTATTTTCTTTTCTTATTATTATTGTTGCTATTATTTTTGAGTTGAAAGTTTTGAGGAGGGTATTCTTATTATGCAAGTAATTCACCCCTCCCCTCTTGCCGGCCCCGCTGCACCAACAAGTGGTATCAGAGCCAGACCGCCTGAAAAGGACTAACCGCTGTTTGAAGCAACAAAGATCAAGACGATGTCTGGGATAAGTATTCATCCCCCAAAATTCGACGGAGACTTCACTACGTGGAGACAACGAATGGAGGTATTTTTTAAAACGAATTTCGATAATCTTATAACTATGAAATATGGTTTTACAGCTCCAAAAGACAAAGAAGAATACCAATGGACAAAGAAGGAGCAAGCCAATTTCATGGCCAACGGAATGACAGAGTTCTATCTGCTCAGCGTGCTGCCACCCCAGGAGGTAAGTCGGATCGGAAACTACGAATCCGGCAATGACTTTTGGGAAAAATTCCTTGAGCTCCACGAAGGCACCTCACAAGCAAAATTAGCAAGGCGCGCCATCCTCCGGACTCAGCTGACAAATCTCCGGATGAACAACGGCGAAAAGGTAGCCAACTCCAAGCGAGAATTAAGGAGCTGATAACTCAACTGACCAATCTCGGAGAATCGGTAACAAACAGATATTCTATCCGGTATGCGCTCAACGCCTTCCCAAGAACTCTAGAGTGGGTGTCCTTAGTAGATGCTTACTACATCTCTAAGGATCTTGAGGTAAGTACTTTATAAAATTTATTTTCTACTTTTGAACTTCACGAGTCTTGAATTGTAGAGCCAAAACAAATAGAGAAATCAAATCTCAATGTTGCCCTACAAGCCAAGATGGACGATCCCAACTCCGAAGCGTCGATCGATGAAAATGAAGCAACGCTATTGGTAAGAAAACTAAATAAGTTTATTAAGACTAATAAATTTAGATCGCAGTTGAGAAAGCATCAACGCAACAGAAGGACGGTCCGATGCTACAACTGCAACGAGAAAGGGCACATCAAGGATGACTGCCCAAAACTAAATAAAAGGGACAAGGAGAAGTCTCAAAGGCTGACGTCCTCAAAGCGCAAGAGTCTGAAGGCTACATGGGATGAATCATCATCCTCTGAATATGAAGTTGAAGCCTTCTTGGGATTAGCACCGATGACCAACCATCAATCGGAAAAAGAAACTAGCTCAGAGATGAGCATAGATGAATGGGGAGGATCATCAGAAGAAGAATGCTACGATGAAGGGGGAGCATCAGAAATAGATGTAAGTAAGGTACGTTTTCTAACTCCCAAGTAGTCCTTTCAGTTTATTAAAGTGCTTACAAAAGATTTAGTTAAATTAGAAAAGAAAAATGATATGTTAAAATTAAACTTTGCAAAGGCATGCCCTCTTGAGATGTATGATAATCTAAATCAGAAAATGAAAAATTGAAAATTGAAATTGAAAAATTGAAAAATAATGCATGCTTAAATAAATCTCCAAAATCAAAACTTAGAATTAATGGAAAGTTGAATTGGTATATTAGAAAACATCAAGGACAACTTAAAAATGTTCTCAAAAGTTATGTACCCCCTAAGTTTTTGATTAATTCGGTAGGAAGGAACCTATACTGGGTTCCAAAAACCTTTCTAGATTAATTTTTCTAAGTTAGCACTTTCAGCAAGAAAAATTAAATAGTTAATTTTTTTTGAGGCTTTGTCTAAGAAAGTGGTTGTTACTCCAATAATCAAGAAGGCCTAGTACCTCGCCACTACCTAGAAGCCAAAATATTGAAATAAAATGTTAATTAACTTACTGATAAAGCATGAAACTAGAAATTAGAAAATACTTTAAACAATTTCTTTTGGAAATTTCTCAATTTTTTTTGTAAAAATTGTCTAAGTTAGAATTTTTCTCTTACTTAGAAAATTTTCCTGCTTAAAAATCATTTATTTTAAAACTTGAATACCTTTTACTTAGAATATTTTTACTTGAAAATTATTACCTCATTTTTTTTGATGTGATCAAAGGGGGAGAGATAGGTACAAGTTTAGGGGGAGTTTTAGGGGAGTTAATATTTTTACATATTTTAATTTTACTTAGTGTTGTAAATTCTTTTATTGCAACCTTTTGCTTAAATGTTAATTTTAAATTACTTGTATATTTTTTCCCTAACATGAACTTGGGTTGATACACATCAAAAAGGGGGAGATTGTTGGACTCCGTGGTTGTTTTGATGTGATCAACCAAATTAGATTAGGTCCTGTTTGTTATTTGATCCCTATGTCTAAGTGTCCAAGAACTTAGGAGCGCAGGAAGTCGAGTGGAAGACGCAGCTAGCGAGAAAGATGACACGGGAAGGGAGTCGACGGGCTCGGTGCGTCCGAAAGACGAAAGAGTTGTGGAAGAGTACTCCGGTGGACGAGAAGAATGTGCACGACGTTCGAGGGATGAGAAATCAGAATGGAAGCCTGCTCGAGGAGAAGGTCAGAAATTGGGTTCGGGTGAGCCCTATTTTAGTTGGCCGAAATCACCCAAGCAATCAGAGCTTTAGAAGAAGAAGAAAAAGAGAAGATGGAAGCTATTTATACCATGCAAGTTGAAGGTGTAAGGGATCAGTGGCCGGCTATAAGGGGGGTTGGATAGCTAGGTCACCCCTAACTTCTTTTCTTCTCTACAAAAGATTAGTGCACACGCGGAAATCAACCTCACTAATCAAAACAATAAAGAAAGAATACCAAATCGCTAACAAGCTCGATGTAACGTGGTTCGGAGATTGCTTGCTCCTACTCCACGGCGTGTCCTTGAGGTGGACGAGCCCTTGATCCTTCGGTGGATCAATCCCCGGCAATCTCCGGCTAGAGCTTTCTCCTTCTCGGTGGAGCAAACCTCTCACAAAGGATCTCTTCCTCTTTACAATGATGAACTTAGGTTTAGGAGGAAGAGATTAGACTTGGAAGCATTTGGGCAATGACAAGGAGTTATTCAATAAGCATGAGTAACCTCCTTCAAGCCCCAAAGCTTCCCTTAAATAAGAGGAGAGAGTTGATCATCATATCAACTCATCTCGGCACCAGTCGACTGGCAAAACCATCAGTCGACTGGTGTTACCGTTAGAGGTAGCCAACGGCTACTTTCCAACACCAACGGTCATTTACCAGTCGACTGCAAAAACTTGCAGTCGACTGCTAAAACTTGCAGTCGACTGATCCACACCGACCGAACGAACAGAACCATTCAAACATACTTTCTTTGGCTCTCGTCCCTCGGATGCATTCAAGCCTGCGGCTCGTCCCCAATGCCATCCTTCGCGTATGCCTCAAAATTGCTTCCCTCGGCCCTTGTTGTAACGACCCGCCTTCTACTAACTAATCTGTAAGGCCGGACTGTCACATTATGCTGTGCTAACTACTCCATGACCAACATTAAGTCTAAGTGCGGAAGCTGTACGAATCAAAATTTTGCTAAACTATTGTCATTCCTTGTTCTATACATGCTAGGGGGTGTAATCTAAGCTATTCATAATGTAATTTACATCCCTCATGGTCAAGGAGCTGAACTAGAGGTTTCCCAGCTATTTTCAGCCCTCCCAATCGATCCACAGATCGATTGGAATGGTTGAATCAATCCGGGGATTGATTCAGCAGGCTACTGTATGCGGGTCTCAGGTTGGATCGATCCGGCACGCTACTGTGCTCGGGGCAATATTCTGGATCGATCGGCTGATCGATCCAGACTGGCCAATCAATCCAGTGATCGATCCCATGGCCTTCTGTTCGCGACAGAATTTGTTGGATCGATCGGCTGATCGATTTAGAGGCCTACTGTTCACGAAACGAGTTGCCCAGGCGATCAACTGATCGATTGGGAAGCCCCCAATCGATCAGCTGATCGATTGGGGTTTCTGATTTCGTGCCTAAGGTCTGATTTCAGCACTAACTCGTGCCGAATCAAATACAACAACTCCAATAATGACTGAGAAACATCCTAATGACACTAACTGACATTCTAAGCATGAACACTAATAATCTGAACAGGTTTTTCATGATTCATAACATCAAAATAACTGAAATAAAGAAAGTATCAACTCAATAAAATGCTAAAGTTTCAGATGTATTTCTAGTTTCTCCAAGGTCTTTATTCCAAGTTCCATCCACACACATCTTCATCGCATTGTCCTCCAGCCTCCACTAGTCCATCTTTCCTTTACCTTTATCTGAAGTATAAGGAAAGAGTATCTGTAAGTTTTACGCTTAGTAAGAAACCATCTACCTCACAAAACATGCATACGATGCAATTTATGTTTTTAAAACATGCTATTTGAAATACATACTGAATATGCTAAGCATGGCATGGCATACAACGTATAGAAGCAAAACTGATCATGGCAATAAAGCTAATAACAAACTATCATGTTGTATTAACAGAAAGCTACACTGATATAAAACTGAGCTAAGCTAATACTAATCTGATTGCTAAAGTTGAACTGAATTCACATAAATATTTTGTGATGTTTGAAAACTATATTCATAATAGATTAAAATACATAATCATGTTGCTGTTTGGGCCCGACAATTGTACTTGCTGTGCGCGCATCCCTAACTAAACCCGGGGTTGCAAATTCTGAATCTAGTAGGGTTACTAGGTTAGCTGAACCTAGGGATGACTATGGGAGCCCAACCCAATGGATATCTAATCCAGTACAGTGCCACTGAGAAAATAAAATACTCAACATAGCTAATTATTACTTGTCTTGCTCTTTCTAGGTTATCTGAACCTAGAACTAGATTTTCTGAACCTAGAGGCGACTGTGGGAGCCCACCCATTCGACATCTAGTCCTATAAGAGCTATAGCAAGACTAAATAAACTGTGAAAATGCTTCTATTGCATTTATCTAAGCTAATAAAATGCCTAAATTGCATTTTGACTGCTCTAACCATTTATTCGAACACTTGGTATGCGCTAGCTCGCATCCTTTGTGCCGAAAGTCTACATACTACTAAACCGAAGCTTAAATTCATACGAAAGCTACTTATACTGCAGGTGAGGGGTTTCTTACCTCCTGTTCGGATTTTCTTACGATTCTAATCGCTAGATCTCTGGAGGAGACAATCCTTTCGACGATCTTCTCGCGTCCACGCGTTCCTCTCGCGGAGGGGAGCGTCCTTGTGTCGGAGTCATCGCCGGAAGATGCTCCTAGAGCCTTTGGGATGAAACCCTAGCCCTTGGGGCTTGGTGCGCCGAGAGAGAAAGAGGAGGGAGGGGGCGGCGTGAGGTTAGGGTGAGGATGAGAAAAGTTAGGTTAAAATAACTCTTCACTTATTTCCTTCCTTTTTATATTAAGTGGGTAATTTCGCCCAACTCTAATATAAATTTAATTGATCCCCTTTCTTTTCAGCACGGCCCTGCTGGGTTCACTTGGTTACTAGAGTCCGCTATAAGTCGTAGGACCCAATAGGTCTCGGGTTCAATTCCCGCGTAGGCTATTTTACGGTTCTATTTGTTTTTGCTACTTCCGCTGCTCTAAAAATTCCATAAAAATATCTTAAAATTCTAGAAAAATCGTAGAATACTTCTAAAATAATTTTGAGAATTTTTGAGCATTATAATCCCCCATTCCTTATAAAAAGTTCGTCCTCGAACTTAGAATAACTCTGGGTACTTCTGTCTCATACTGGCTTCTGTCTCCCAAGTTGCCTCTTTTGCTGTGTGACTGTGCCAAAGTCTATTATCTGAATAGGCCGACTGTCATAGCTGAGGTCTTCACGAATTTGTACCGACTGGGGCTCAAGCACTTGGGTGGCATCTGGGATATGCTTCTTCAGCATAGAGACATGAAATACATTGTGGACAGCTGACATTTCCTGGGGTAGCTCTAGCTCATATGCTACCTTGCCCACTCTTCTGCTGATAAGGTATGGTCCCATATATCTGGGACTTAGTTTGTCCTTTTTCCCAAAACGCATTACTCCCTTCATGGGAGCTACTATGAGGAACACTGAATCCCCAACTGAGAACTCTAAAGGTCTGCGCGGCACTGAGCTATCTCTATCCTCTTGGATCTGCAGATAGGCTATCTTCTACTAGATCCGTCTCAAGCTCTAGTTCTTTGCTCGCCACTCTCGCAGATTGAGATCTACACCTCCGTCAGAGAGCCTCGTAAGGTGTCATACCGATAGTGGCCTGGCTATTGTTGTATGCAAATTTTGCTAAACTCAGATATTACGAACTTCTTTGAAATCTAGGGCACATGCTGGAGCATATCTTCAAGTACTGATTTACATCCATCCGTCGAGGATGGAAAGTCAACTTTAACCGTGCCCAAAGTGACTATACACACTCTAGTGTGATGTGAACCCACTGTCTCTCTGATATAATGGTTCGTGGGACTCCATGTAGTCTAATGATCTCCTTGAGATACTGCTAGCTGTTCCATGGAGTAGGATATCCCGATAGCTAAGAAGTGGTGATTTAGTCAACCGTCGACTATTACCCAGATTGTATCAAAACCATTCGTGGTTCGGTAGTCCCACTATGAAATCCATGGAAATGTCTTTCCACTTCCATTCGGTATCCTGATGGGCTGCAAAACTCCTCTGGTCTCTCGATGTTCGCCTTAACCCTCCGGGTTAGGCGATGATCGATATCGGCGATGTCCTCTTCATCCTGTGCCACCAAAACATTTCCTCAAGTCTGGTACATTTTGGTGGAGCCTGGATGTATCGCAAGAGAGTCTTGTGAGCCTCATCTAAAATCTTCCGTAGTTCCTCCCGATCCGGAACACATATCTGTCACCAAAATATAATACCCGCTATCTCGATATTCAACTCTCCACCTTACGATTACGCTATCCTTGCTTGATTTTCTCAATTTCAGATCCTGCTCTGTCTGAAGGTCACCAAGCAAGGTAGACTCTAACGTCATAGTAGAGCTGTCCAACTATGAGTTCAAGACCAAGTCTGTGATCTCTTTCTGTAGTGGCGGTGACATGATCAAAGATAATAGGGCACCTTGGACTTTCTCGCTATGCATCTGCTACCCTATTTGCCTTTCCCGGGTGGTAGAGGATGTCTATATCATAGTCCTTGACCAGCTCTAGCCATCTGTGCTGTCGCATATTCAAATCATTAAGTTAGGTACTTGTCATGATCTGACACTCTGACCGAGCTCCATACAAGTAATGTCTCCAAATTTTGAGAGCGAACACCAAAGCTCAAGGTCATTAGTAGGATAGTTCTTCTCATAATCCTTGAGTTGTCTGGAGGCGTGGCGATTACCTTCTTGCATCAGTACTGCCCCTAGTCCCAACTTAGAGGCATCACTATAAATATCGAAATGTTCTCGGATAGAGCTAGAATAGGTGCTGGTCAATCTTCTTTTAACTCACCGTTCTCGTCCGTCCACCGATATTTCTGCTTTTCCCGGTGAGGCTCGGGGAGGCTATCCTGGAGAAGTCCTCTACGAATTTTCTATAATAACTTGCTAATTCCATAAAGCTTCTGATCTCACTAGCGTTCTTGGGTCTTTTCCAGTTACTCACAGCTTCTATCTTACTGGGGTCTACCATGATACCATCCTTTGAGATGATGTGACCCAGGAAGGACACCTGATCTAACCAAAATTCATATTTTGTGAACTTGGCGTACAGCTGGTTCTGCTGAAGGGTCTGCAATACTGCTCTCAGGTGCTCTGCGTGTTCTTCCTGAGTTCTTGAATAGATAAGAATGTCATCGATGAACACGATAACGAACTTATCTAAGTATTCTCTGAATACCCTATTCATGAGGTCCATGAAAGTAGCTGGAGCATTTGTCACGCCAAAGGGCATGACTACGAACTCGTAATGTCCGTATCTAGTCCTGAATGCTGTCTTGGGTATATCCCCTTCCTTGACTTTCACCTGATGATAACCTGATCTGAGGTCTATCTTAGAGAACACTGCTGCTCCCTTTAGCTGATCGAATAGGTCATCTATTCTGGGAAGAGGATACCTGTTCTTGATCGTGACTTGGTTCAGTGCTCTGTAATCTATGCACAGGCGCATGCTCCCGTCCTTCTTCTTCACGAACAATACAGGCGCTCCCCATGGTGAGTGACTCGGACGTATGAAGCCCTTGTCAAGCAGCTCCTGTAGTTGCTCATGAAGTTCTTTCAGTTTTGCTGGAGCCATGCTGTAAGGCGCTTTGGAGATAGGATTTGTACCGGGAATGAGTTCTATCTCGAATTCAATCTCCCTGTTTGGTGCTAAGCCTGGTAACTCTTCAGGGAAGACTGCTGGGTAATCACATACGACTCGGACCTCTGCTAGCTGTTGGTCCCTGTCCTGACTGGTACTGACTACTTGTGTTAAAAATCCCGTACATCCTGAATCCATTAATCTCTGTGCTTTCATAGCGGAGAGAAACTTTTTGGCCTTTCTCTTGGGTTCTCCGATGAACTCGAACTGTGCTTCGGCTTCAGGTTGGAATACCACTTTCTATTTACGGCACTCGATGGAAGCACCGTATCTGATCAAGAAGTCCATTCCAAGGATGACATCGTAGTCAGTCATATTTAGCACTATCAGATCACAAAAGAGCTCTTGGTTTGCTATAATGACTGGCACTGCTCTAAGCCAGTGCGTAGATGCCATAATTTCTCCTGAAGGTAAGGTCGTCAGAAACTGACTACTGAGTACCTCTGGAGGTCTTGCTAACTTCTCAGCAAATGCCCTGGATATATAAGAATGGGTTGCCCCAGTATCGAATAATACAGTTGTACTTTGCTGTAAAATGCTAATCTAACCTGTAACAACTGTCGAGGCATTTGCTACGTCTTCTCTGGTTAAGGAGTAGATCCTTGCATTCGTCATAGCTGGAGGGGCTTCTAGTCTGCCCTGGCTGATGTGTGGACCATCTAGAGCGGCCTGCATCTGATATAACTGAGTCGGATGGCCTCCATACTGAATCGGTTGTGGTGGAGGAAGACTAGTCTTGTTCGAGCACTGCTTAGCCATATGCCCTTCCTGTCCACACTCAAAGCATCCTCGTGTGCCTTTACGACAAACTCCAAGGTGAAATTTCCCACAAGTAGCACACTTTGGATAACTTGGCTGTTTGCTAACTGGCCCTCCTTTTGGGTAACTCCCTGGTTTGCGCTAATTGTTGGAGTTCCCTTTCCAGTTGGAGCTGTGACCCTGTTGTTTCTGAGTGCCTGAGCCTCCTTGCCCTTTTGACTCTGAGAGGACTTGCTTCTGCTGTTTGATACTGTTTTGGTAGTGCTCGGTGGTCAGAGCACTGCTGACTAGTTCTTCGGTGGTTTGCGGCCTGTGAACGCCGCCAGCCACGTTCATTGCTATTTCCGGCCTCAGCATCTTGAGCATCAACTGGACTCTTTCTTTCTCTATGCTGACTAGTTCAGGGCATAGACGAGCCAATCTATTGAATTTCTTCACGGCTTCCTCAACTGATAGGTTGCCCTGACGAAACTCAGTGAACTCGTCGTAGTGGCGGTTGGTGACCCGCATGTGAAAGAACTCCTCGAAGAATTCTTTCTCGAAGTCAGCCCATGTCATCTGGTTCACTAGGCGCTTCGCTCTGATTCTCTCCCACCACATGCGTGCATCTCCTGTCAGGCAGAAGGAGGCACACTTCACCTTCTCGTGTTCTGGCCAGTCCAGGAGCTCCATCGTACTCTCCAGTGTTTTGAACCAGGCTTGAGCATCCCATGATTCACTGGTGCCTGAGAAGTTCTCGGGCTTAACTCTTTGCCACTGGATCAGATAGGCCTCTCTTTTTGCCTCTGCTACTGGGGCCACTAGTGTTGTAGGCTGGACTGGTGGAACCTCTATAACTACCGGGGTTGCTATGTTTGGTTCCGGGGTGATAGTGGGAGTATTCTGCTGATTAGCCTTTAAGGTCGCTATCTCCTGTTGGTCTGGGGGAGGCACTGAACTGCCTGCCTCATGTCGGGGCTCAGTGGCTGGTGCCCTCCTAGCTAGGCGTCCTCGTGCCATCTCTAGAGACATGGAGGACATACATGACTAACACAATCATAAGGGAGTAACTATTGTTATCATGTCAACTACTATCATGAACAAGCATGCTTTAGTCATATCTAAACATGAAACAAGAAACATAAAGAAAGTGAGAGATGTTCTTACTTGGAAGCTGCAGGTTCAATGCTGATGTGTGTGTAGGAAGTATGGAAGCTGCTATGATACCACTCTGTAACGACCCGCCTTCTACTAACTAATCTGTAAGGCCGGACCGTCACATTATGCAGTGCTAACTACTCCATGACCAACATTAAGTCTAAGTGCGGAAGCTGTACGAATCAAAATTTTGCTAAACTATTGTCATTCCTTGTTCTATACATGCTAGGGGGTGTAATCTAAGCTATTCATAATGTAATTTACATCCCTCATGGTCAAGGAGCTAAACTAGAGGTTTCCCAGCTGTTTTCAGCCCTCCCAATCGATCCACAGATCGATTGGAATGGTCGAATCGATCCGGGGATCGATTCAGCAGGCTACTGTATGCGAGTCTCAGGTTGGATCGATCTAGTGATCGATCCGGCACGCTACTGTGCTCGGGGTAATATTCTGGATCGATCGGCTGATCGATCCAGAGGCCTACTGTTCGCGAAACGAGTTGCCCAGTAGATCAACCGATCGATTGGGAAGCCCCCAGTCGATCAGCTGATCGATTGGAGTTTCTGATTTCGTGCCGAATCACGTACAACAACTCCAATAATGACCGAGAAACATCCTAATGACACTAACTGACATTCTAAGAATGAACACTAATAATCTGAACAGGTTTTTCATGATTTATAACATCAAAATAACTGAAAATAAAGAAAGTATCAACTCAATAAAATGCTAAAGTTTCATATTTATTTCTAGTTTCTCCAAGGTCTTTATTCCAAGTTCCATCCACACACATCTTCATCGCATTGTCCTCCAGCCTCCACTAGTCCATCTTTCCTTTACCTTTATCTGCAGTATAAGGAAAGAGTATCTGTAAGTTTTACGCTTAGTAAGAAACCATCTACCTCACAAAACATGCATACGATGCAATTTATGTTTTTAAAACATGCTATTTGAAATACATACTGAATATGCTAAGCATGGCATGACATACAACGTATAGAAGCAAAACTGATCATGGCAATAAAGCTAATAACAAACTATCATGTTGTATTAACAGAAAGCTACACTGATATAAAATTGAGCTAAGCTAATACTAATCTGATTGCTAAAGTTGAACTGAGTTCACATAACTATTTTGTGATGTTTGAAAACTATATTCATAATAGATTAAAATACATAATCATGTTGCTGTTTGGGCCCGACAACTGTACTTGCTGTGCGCGCATCCCTAACTAAACCCGGGGTTGCAAATTCCGAATCTAGTAGGGTTACTAGGTTAGCTGAACCTAGGGACGACTATGGGAGCCCAACCCAATGGATATCTAATCCAGTACAGTGCCACTGAGAAAATAAAATACTGAACATAGCTAATTATTACTTGTCTTGCTCTTTCTAGGTTATCTGAACCTAGAACTAGGTTGTCTGAACCTAGAGGCGACTGTGGGAGCCCACCCAATGGACATCTAGTCCTATAAGAGCTATAGCAAGACTAAATAAACTGTGAAAATGCTTCTATTGCATTTATCTAAGCTAATAAAATGCCTAAATTGCATTTTGACTGCTCTAACCATTTATTCGAACACTTGGTATGCGCTAGCTCACATCCTTTGTGCCGAAAGTCTACATACTACTAAACCGAAGCTTAAATTCATACGAAAGCTACTTATACTGTAGGTGAGGGGTTTCTTACCTCCTGTTCGGATTTTCTTACGATTCTAATCGTTAGATCTCCGGAGGAGACGATCCTTTCGACGATCTTCTCGCGTCCACGCGTTCCTCTCGCAGAGGGTAGCGTCCTCGTGTCGGAGTCATCGCCGGAAGATGCTCCTAGAGCCTTTGGAATGAAACCCTAGCCCTTGGGGCTTGGTGCGCCGAGAGAGAAAGAGGAGGGAGGGGGCGGCGTGAGGTTAGGGTGAGGATGAGAAAAGTTAGGTTAAAATAACTCTTCACTTATTTCCTTCCTTTTTATATTAAGTGGGTAATTTCGCACAACTCTAATATAAATTTAATTGATCCCCTTTCTTTTCAGCACGGCCCTGCTGGGTTCACTTGGTTACTAGAGTCCGCTATAAGTCTAGGACCCAATAGGTCTCGGGTTCAATTCCCGCGTAGGCTATTTTACGGTTCTATTTGTTTTTGCTACTTCCGCAGCTCTAATAATTCCATAAAAATATCCTAAAATTCCAGAAAAATCGTAGAATACATCTAAAATATTTTTGAGAATTTTCGGGCGTTACACTTGTTCTCGCTGCCTTGTCCACGGTCCCTCGGATGCTTCATCCTTCACCGGACCCGTAGCCATCAACTTGAGTCGCATGTGTATCCTGCGAACCTGCACAACTCAAATACACATATTAGATACAAGGGTGGACCTAACTTAAACTCTTTGACACACACATCAAAACTATGGTCGTACCGATCAAAACCTAGGTCGATTGCACCAACAATCTCCCCCTTTTTGATGTGTGGCAATATGTTTAAGTTAGGCATAAATATCAACATGAAAATTAGAAGCAATATGTAAACATGAAGCATAATACCCAAGCTCCCCCTTAACATATGCTCTCAACCATAATTTCCAAGTTTTGCACATGGTTAGGTTTTTAACTTAAACCTTTGCATTTCTCCCCCTTTCACACCATCAAAAATTGCACCAAACATGTATACATACTATGGTATCAATGTAGACTTAAAAATATCTAAAACCAGCACTTGAAAGTGCCGGAAAATTGAGCATTTTACAACCAACTTCAGAAATGCATAGAAAATTCTAGAAAATTCGAAAAATCATGAAATTTTGAACACTCATTTCTTATAATGTTCTTTACCAAGGAAAAATATGTTTTCATGAAATTCATCATATTTTTGAAGTTTTGATAAAAACTCAAACACCTTGAAAAACACTCAAGTTTGTATCAAATTAAACCTTAGTTTTAAATTCATATGTTTCAAAATAACTACGCACTGTAAATGAAACATAGAATTGTTTTCAAAACATTTGAAATGTCCAACTATGATATATGGGCAAGATGTCCATTAATTAAACATTTGCTTTCCCCATAGTTGGCCTATGATCACTAAAAATTGATACATCACATAACTCATCAAAATGCCATAAGCATAAGTGAATTATTTGTATCATCCTAATATCTCACATTTATGGTTAGAAAATAATGCAAATCATTGTGAGATAGAGGTAACCTCTACTTAGCCCTTTTGATCATGATTTTCTATCAAGGCTAAGTTCTCCCTCTTAAGGTCTCAAGTCAACCATTTTTGAAGGATTTGAATTATGATTATCATAGTTGACTTGATACAAAATCCTCTAACCCTTGAGGATTAATTTTGGTACCCAATAGACGTTCTTCTTAATTGGGTTTACCAAATATTCCGTGGGGATTCATTTTCTATCTATGGTCTTGGTTTTTGATTGCCCCCTAGCAAGTAGACAATGGTAGGTCTTTTCATTATTGGGTTCATTGTATCCTAACGCATTTTTCTTAAAACTTTCCCATTGGCTCCCAATGATCATGTTTAGGGTTTTAGAGCCAATTTCAAATTTTCTAAGGGCATTGGTAAGGTATTCTACCTTTTCCATTAATTTCTTATTTTCTTCTTCTAAACATGAATCATTTGAATTTGTAGAAGAAACATGCATATCATTATCCTTAATAGTCATGAATTCAAATTTTTCCTTAAGCATGAAAATATCATTTTTCAAGGATTTGTTCTTTCTTTTTGCCTTAAACAAATCATAATTTGTGATTGAAATAATTTTAATTAAGACATGAGGAGGAAGATTATGCACCTCACTTACCGAGACGTCCGAATCCGATGTTTGACCTCCCCCTTCACTTGAGCTCCCCTCTTCATCTTCACTTGAGCTCTTTCCCTCTTTATTTTTGGATGAGGTGGAGGCTATATCATCAATTCCCATTAGCGCAAAGTTGACTACATGGTGCTCTTCTTCCTCCGATGATGATGAAGGATCATCCCATGTTGCTTTTAGGTTTTGAGCCTTCTTCCCCTTTTCTTTTGTCTTCTTCTCCTCCCTCTTCTTCCCTTCCTTCTTCTTCAAGAGAGGACAATCATCTCTTATATATGTGTCATTCTCCTTGACAATTATAGCAAATGTTCTTCCTTGTCCTACTTTTGCTTCTAGTACTTTTCCTAGCACGAGATTTGTTAGAAGAAAAAGATTTAAATGCCTTTCTCATCTTCCTTACCATATATGTCTTTTGATCGCTATCCATTGAGGCACTTGATTCTTCGGAGTCGGAAGATGGTGTTGATGAAGATTTCTTCTTCTTTCCCTTTCCCTTGTTTGTCACAAGGGCTACTCCTCTTGATCTATGAGCTTCTCCATCTAATCCTTCAACTCTTGTTTCATGAAGCTCCATTGTTGAGAAGAGTTCATCTAGAGAGGATTTCTCTAGGTCCTTTGATATGTAGTATGAATCTACAATGGAGCTCCAAGTTGTGGTTCTTGGGAAAGCATTTAGGGCTTTCATCATCATGTCTCGATTTGAAAGTGTCTCACCTACACTTGTTAGCCCATTAATAATTTCTTTAATTCTAGAATGTAAAATTGATACCTTTTCTCCTTTCTCAAGCTTGATATTGTTGAGTTGAGTTTGAAGGAGGTCTCTTTTTGTCAATTTTGCTTCCGATGTCCCTTCATGAAGCTCCACTAGCTATTCCCACAAGTCTTTGGCACTTGTATAGTTTCCAATTCTTGTTACTTCTTGTTGTGGAAGAACATATAGTAGGTGATGCATTGCCTTGGAATTTGCTAGATGCTCTTCTTTTTTCCTTTTGGTCCATCTTGTTATGTCGATTGTCTCATTGCGTTCATCCTTGGGTTCTTCAAAACCACTTCTCATGATTAGCATAATGTCAAAATCAGTATTGAAAAATACCTCCATTTTCTTCTTCCACCATGAGAAGTCCCCTTCGAATTTCGGTGGTTGAATGTTTGAGCCGGCCATTTTGATGAAGTGCTCTTCTCGGCGATTAGTCCGTTGAAGGGCGTCCTCGCTCTGATACCACTTGTAAGGGATCGGTGGCCGGATAGAAGGGGGTTGGATAGCTAGGTCACCCCCAACTTCTTTTCTTCTCTACAAAAGATTATTGCACACGCGGAAATCCAACTAACTAATGAAAACAATAAAGAAAGAATACCAAATCGCTAACAAGCTCGATGTAACTTGGTTCGAAGATTGCTTGCTCCTACTCCACGGCGTGTCCTTGAGGTGGACGAGCCCTTGATCCTTCGGCGGATCAATCCCCGGCAATCTCCGGCTAGAGCTTTCTCCTTCTCGGTGGAGCAAACCTCTCACAAAGGATCTCTTCCTCTTTACAATGATGAACTTAGGTTTAGGAGGAAGAGAGTAGACTTGGTAGCTTTTGGGAAATGACAAGGAGTTATTCAATAAGCATGAGTAACCTCCTTCAAGCCCCAAAGCTTCCCTTAAATAAGAGGAGAGAGTTGATCATCATATCAACTCATCTCGGCACCAGTCGACTGGCAAAACCATCAGTCGACTGGTGTTACCTTTAGAGATAGCCAATGGCTACTTTCCAGCACCAACGGCCATTTACCAGTCGACTGCTAAAACTTGCAGTTGACTGATCCACACCGACCGAACGAACAGAACCATTCAAGAAAACTTTCTTTGGCTCTCGTCCCTCGGATGCATTCAAGCCTGTGGCTCGTCCCCAATGCCATCCTTCGTGTATGCCTCGAAATTGCTTCCCTCGGCCCTTGTCCTCGCTGCCTTGTCCACGGTCCCTCGGATGCTTCATCCTTCACCGGACCCAAAGCCATCAACTTGAGTCGCATGTGTATCCTGCGAACCTGCACAACTCAAATACACATATCAGATACAAGGGTGAACCTAACTTAAACTCTTTGGCACACACATCAAAACTATGATCGTACCGATCAAAATCTAGGTTGATTGAACCAACAATCTCCCCCTTTTTTATGTGTGGCAATATGTTTAAGTTAGGCATAAATATCAACATGAAAATTAGAAGCAATATGTAAACATGAAGCATAATACCCAAGCTCCCCCTTAACATATGCTCTCAACCATAATTTCCAAGTTTTGCACATAGTTAGGTTTTTAACTTAAACCTTTGCATTTCTCCCCCTTTGACACGATCAAAAATTGTACCAAACATGTATACATACTATGGTATCAATGTGGACTTAAAAATATCTAAAACCAGCTCTTGAAAGTGCCGGAAAATAGCTACCAGTCGACTGCTAACTGTCGCATTCGACTAGCACAAACCAAATCAAATTTCAGCATTTTACAACCAACTTCAGAAATGCATAGAAAATTCTAGAAAATTCGAAAAATCATGAAATTTTGAACACACATTTCTTACAATGTTCTTTACCAAGGAAAAATATGTTTTCATGAAATTCATAATATTTTTGAAGTTTTGATAAAAACTCAAACACCTTGAAAAACACTCCAGTTTGTATCAAATTAAACCTTAGTTTTAAATTCATATGTTTCAAAATAACTACGCACTGTAAATGAAACATAGAATTGTTTTCAAAACATTTGAAATGTCCAACTATGATCTATGGGCAAGATGTCCATTAATTAAACATTTGCTTTCCCCATAGTTGGCCTATGATCACTAAAAATTGATACATCACATAACTCATCAAAATGCCATAAGCATAAGTGAATTATTTGTATCATCCTAATATCTCACATTTATGGTTAGAAAATAATGCAAATCATTGTGAGATAGAGGTAACCTCTACTTAGCCCTTTTGATCATGATTTTCTATCAAGGCTAAATGCTCCCTCTTAAGGTCTCAAGTCAACCATTTTTCAAGGATTTGAATTATGATTATCATAGTTGACTTGATCCAAAATCCTCTAACCCTTGAGGATTAATTTTGGTACCCAATAGAGGTTCTTCTTAATTGGGTTTACCAAATATTCCTTGGGGATCCATTTTCTATCTATGGTCTTGGTTTTTGATTGCCCCCTAGCAAGTAGACAATGGTAGGTCTTTTCATTATTGGGTTCATTGTATCCTAACCCATTTTTCTTAAAACTTTCCCTTTGGCTCCCAATGATCATGTTTAGGGTTTTAGAGCCAATTTCAAATTTTCTAAGGGCATTGGTAAGGTATTCTACCTTTTCCCTTAATTTCTTATTTTCTTCTTCTAAACATGAATCATTTGAATTTGTAGAAGAAACATGCATATCATTATCCTTAATAGTCATGAATTCTAATTTTTCCTTAAGCATGAAAATATAATTTTTCAAGGATTTGTTCTTTCTTTTTGCCTTAAACAAATCATCATTTGTGCTTGAAATAATTTTAATTAAGACATGAGGAGGAAGATTATGTACCTCACTTACCGAGACGTCCGAATCCGATGTTTGACCTCCCCCTTCACTTGAGCTCCCAGCTTCATCTTCACTTGAGCTCTTTGCCTCTTCATTTTCGGATGAGGTGGAGGCTATATCATCAATTCCCATTAGTGCAAAGTTGACTACATGGTGCTCTTCTTCCTCCGATGATGATGAAGGATCATCCCATGTTGCTTTTAGGTTTTAAGCCTTCTTCCCCTTTTCTTTTGTCTTCTTCTCCTCCCTCTTCTTCCCTTCCTTCTTCTTCAAGAGAGGACAATCATCTCTTATGTGTCCTTCTCCTTGACAATTATAGCAAATGATCTTCCTTGTCCTACTTTTGCTTCTAGTACTTTTCCTAGCACGAGATTTGTTAGAAGAAAAAGATTTAAATGCCTTTTTCATCTTCCTTACCATATATTCCTCTTGATCACTATCCATTGAGGCACTTGATTCTTCGGAGTCGGAAGATGGTGTTGATGAAGATTTCTTTTTCTTTCCCTTTCCCTTGTTTGTCACAAGGGCTACTCCTCTTGATCTATGAGCTTCTCCATCTAATCCTTCAACTCTTGTTTCATGAAGCTCCATTGTTGAGAAGAGTTCATCTAGAGAGGATTTCTCTAGGTCCTTTGATATGTAGTATGAATCTACAATGGAGCTCCAAGTTGTAGTTCTTGGGAAAGCATTTAGGGCTTTCATCATCATGTCTCGATTTGAAAGTGTCTCACCTACACTTGTTAGCCCATTAATAATTTCTTTAATTATAGAATGTAAAATTGATACCTTTTCTCCTTTCTCAAGCTTGATATTGTTGAGTTGAGTTTGAAGGAGGTCTCTTTTTGTCAATTTTGCTTCCGATGTCCCTTGATGAAGCTCCACTAGCTATTCCCACAAGTCTTTGGCACTTGTATAGTTTCCAATTCTTGTTACTTCTTGTTGTGGAAGAACATGTAGTAGGTGATGCATTGCCTTGGAATTTGCTAGATGCTCTTCTTTTTGCCTTTTGGTCCATCTTGTTATGTCGATTGTCTCATTGCGTTCATCCTTGGGTTCTTCAAAACCACTTCTCATGATTAGCATAATGTCAAAATCAGTATTGAAAAATACCTCCATTTTCTTCTTCCACCATCACTACAACAAAAATAGCTTTTCGCAGCTTGCTATTAACAGCGCACATTAAAAGCACGCCGTTAATAGTATTATTAACGGCGTGCATATTGATGCGCGCTGTTAATAGTATAAACTTAAAGAAGGAAAAAAATTACGTCTAGATATTTACAGTGCACATTAAAAGTATGCCGTTAATACTATAAATATTTAATAACAATAATGACATGCAAAAATAAGCACGCTGCGAATACTTTTTAAAATTATTAACGGCATGCAGCATGCTGCGATTAGTTTAAAAAATAATAATAATAAAAAATTATTTTTTACGACCATGATTAAAAGGAATGTGTTTTGACCCAGCATGTTTTGACCAACTTTAATTTTTTTTAAAATTATAGTTTAAAAGATAGTTATCTTTAAAAAAAATAAATTAAATAAAAATATGTAAATAATAAAAAAAAATACATCCAACCCCAAAAGCCGATCAATAATAAACATGGTTAAAAAAAAATAAGTAAAGAAAAACTTAAAATAATTAATTAAATAAAAATGTAATAAGTAAAAAAACACAATTAAAATAAAAAAAATGCTAGGTTAAAAACATAAACCGGATCTAAGCCGCCGAAGCCATCGCTGCTTCCTCTCCCACTACAGGAAAATTGATCTATTGTGATATTATCTTAATGACACTTATTTCTAAGTGTCATAATAAATACCTTATAATGACATTTATTTAAAAATAATACAAAAATAAAATAAAATATCATGTTAGATCCTTTATCTTGACATTTCTAATAAATGTCATTATTAATCCATTAATAATTAGTTTAATCTATTAATAATTAGCCTTAGCAAAAATCCAAACCCTCGTCCGCACTTGTCACACCCTCCGCACTTTTCCCTACGGCGCCGAAAAACTTCTCACGCTGCATGCGGTAAGATATCGGAAAATTTAAATAATAAGGTTATTTGGGAAATAGCCTTATAAAATTTTTCCGAAATTTTTAGAAATTTTCTGAAAATTTTTCGGAGCTCGTACGATGGGTTTTAAGGGGACAAATTGACGGCGCGGATAAAGCCTGTTTGGGATACCCATTTAAGTGAGGAAATATTTTATTTATATAATCCTTTTTCCTTATTTTCTTTCCCAAACGCCGAACCTTTCTTCCCAACCCCTCGCGACCCGACTTCCTCTCTTCTCTGTTCTCTCTCGCGGACGATCGACGCCGACGGAGCAAGGCTTTAGCTCCGGCGATCTTTTCTCTGCCGGAATCGACCCTTAAGCTCAGATCCAGCCGAAGCCCTTCTCCTTCTCAGTCCGATCTCTCTATTCTCTCACGCGGAAGATCCGACGCACCCGACGCCGACAGAGGGCAACTGCTTTCCGACGATCTGGGCCTCTTCGCGTCGCCTGAGGACCGTCGCTGGATTCTTGAAGGTGCTGACGCTGTCCAAGCTCTTCCGATGGAGCGATCCCTTCCTCGGCCGGTTCTTACGCGTGAGCGACGATGGCTAGGTGGCTAGGGCACGGTGGAGGGCTTGGTTTTGGTTGTTTCCGACCGATTGAACCTTCGTTTCCTCCTTCTTGAGCTGTTCACATAACGATCCGTGGCTCCTCAAAGTGGATCGGATTGGGCGATACCTTTTGGAGACAACCGATTGAGGTAAGCTTAGGTCTTCTTCTCTGTTACCGATCCTCTTCTTCTTTTCGGTTGAATTAGGTTACAGATTTGGAGATGTTGGTATCAGGGAGGTGTTCTTGAGCTGCCGGGAAGAGGCTAGAAGGATGGTTAATTGATCAGTGATCTCCCTGCTTGACCTCCTGTTGTGATCCGATTGATTCCAATGAGGTTGAGTGTTGTGGATCAATAAGCACGACTGTGAGGTGAGGTTCTGTGTACTGTAGGTGTTCTTGGTTCTGCTCTACTTGTTCCAGCATTAACAGTAGCTGTGATTTGAGGTAAGGTGTAGGAATTAGGGTTAATTGGATTACTAGATCAGTTAGTATGATTAGTATATCATTAGTTGATATATGTTGTAATTAGTTGTTGATTGTGTGTAGATTTATTTAGTTTAGAATTAATCTAATGGATAAGAGTTACTCTCCTCTTAGGTTTGTGTATATCCTAATTCTCCCATATTTCTACCTCTTTTTCTAACAATTAGGATAAGAGTTCTATGATAGAGTTCAAGGTTTTCCATACTTTATTTATTTATTTTTTTTTAATATCCTTTTTGTTTTGTTCTATGATAGAATTCTAGGTTTAGTATGCATATTATCTTGATGACATATTAAACGTTTTCTTTCAACTTAGGTTCCTGCAATCTCTATGATTCATTTGCAATCTAGTTTATTGAACTATCTCTCTTATAACAATAGCAAATCTGTTTGGCACAGGCCAAAGAATGATTATATTTATATACTGTTATCCATAAAAAAAAATAACTTTGTGGCAATTACATGATGGAAGGAAATAATACCAAGGAAAAACTTTGTCAGTTACCTCTACCTATTAAAATATAATGATAGGTTTTTTCAAGTTTTGTAAAACTTGTGTGAATAATACATGATATTTATTTGTTTAAAATATAATGATGTAGGAATCAATTTTTTATATGTGATTTTCTTTCTTGGTAATTAAAAAATTAACTTGCATGTTTGATTGTTTTGGAGATTTTTTGTCTTAATGAGTGATTCACCTTTGTTTAGAACCCTCCCAAGCTGGCTACTCCTCTATTTGATACTAAAATGGCAGAGGACCCTAAGATGACATACATAGACCTAGATAATCTTCAAATTGTGTTTTGAACGAAGAGGTATTTACTTATATTCGCAAGCATGTTATATATAAGTCTGCCACTAGATTCATGTCTTTAATGTACTGTTGAATTGATAGCACTAATTCTTTTCCGCACAGTAGTGTTTGGTCTTGCATTGTGATGGCGTCTGAGTGTTGGCTTGGTCTCTGTTGGCTTGCTACATATCTAGAAAGCTCCATGATTTGTGCTAAGGTAGTTCTTCTCAACGAGCATATCTGAGATGGAACTTCCATGCTACTTGCTTTTCCGAGTTTGATTTGCTGCTACAAGATCGGAAAGATATTATGTAATTGTTGTTCCTTCTGGTCGAACAGTTTCACTTTTCCGTCTTAGTTTCTTGTATGTTCTTTGTTAAATAATTATGTGAATTTAATTCTTATCGGTAACAGCTGAAGCGTATCCAATTTGGATTTTTCCAGCTCAAAATATCAGTAGATTTGTTGTGGTAGTGCCTTAACAGGATTTGAGACTTCTCCATTCAGGTAGGTTATGCTCGTTTGACTCACATTATGATAATTATTTTTAATTTTTTATAATTTAAGTAATAAGTAATGATATATGTATCTTTTGAATTGTGTCGTAATGATTTTGTATATATTTCTATATTTAAGAAAAAGACAAGTCCGGTAGATACAAAAATTACAAGATTGCAAGTTTGGATTGAAGGTCACAAGAAAAAAAATGAGGAGCCTAGTACTCAAGCTGTTGGAGAGAAAATAGTAAGCATGTCCACTCATTTTAGATTCCTTTAGTATTATATTTCACTGATCTTGTTTTTCATAAGAATTTATACTTAAGATCTCTATTTATACAGCCTAAAATGTTTTTTCTGTACCTCCTTGTACATGTGTTCAAGCTGTTTTTTACTTGTGAGTTGGTACATGTGTTCAATTTCAGGTGGACCTAATTCGACCAAATGATGAAATGCAGTTTCTCGATGATGCAATAGGAAGCACGGTCGCATGATTATCTAAATTTATAGTATTGTGTGATTGATACATATTATACTAATTTGTTTGGATTGTAAGTTGAATTGTTGTTATGTAATTACTAGTTAGTTAGAGATTTCATATATTGTTTTAGATGTTTTGAGTTTTTGTGGTATAATAAAAAAGCTATGACTTTTATTAATTCTGTATGGATTTGATTTGTACTAAATTTGTTGCAAAATTTTAATTTATTATTTTTGTCAATTTTTTTTAATATAGTTAAGACCATTAACAGCATACGTTTGCGCGCTGTCGATAGTATTTTTCGCAGCGTGCAACGCACGCCGCGGATACTATTATTCGCGGCGTGTTTTACGCGCTGCGGAAAATACTATCCGCAGCGCGCAAAGCACGTCGTGGATAATAGTATCCGCGGCGTGCTTTGCGCGCTGCGGAAAATACTATTCGCAGCGCGCAAAAGCACGCCGCGAATAATTTATGACTTTCAACAGCTTTTAACTGTGCAGCGCACAATGCGCGCTGCGAAAAGTGAATTTGCGTGCTGCGAAAAGTCATTTTTGTTGTAGTGCATGAGAAGTCCCCTTCGAATTTCGGTGGTTGAATGTTTGAGCCGGCCATTTTGATGAAGTGCTCTTCTCGGCGATTAGTCCGTTGAAGGGCGTCCTCGCTCTGATACCACTTGTAAGGGATCGGTGGCCGGCTAGAAGGGGGGTTGGATAACTAGGTCACCCCCAACTTCTTTTCTTCTCTACAAAAGATTAGTGCACACGCGGAAATCCAACTAACTAATGAAAACAATAAAGAATGAATACCAAATCGCTAACAAGCTCGATGTAACGTGGTTCGAAGAATGCTTGCTCCTACTCCACGGCGTGTCCTTGAGGTGGATGAGCCCTTGATCCTTCGGTGGATCAATCCCCGGCAATCTCCGGCTAGAGCTTTCTCCTTCTCGGTGGGGCAAACCTCTCACAAAGGATCTCTTCCTCTTTACAATGATGAACTTAGGTTTAGGAGGAAGAGAGTAGACTTGGAAGCTTTTGGGCAATGATAAGGAGTTATTCAATAAGCATGAGTAACCTCCTTCAAGCCCCAAAGCTTCCCTCAAATAAGAGGAGAGAGTTGATCATCATATCAACTCATCTCGGCACCAGTCGACTGGCAAAACCATCAGTCGACTGGTGTTACCGTTAGAGGTAGCCAACGGCTACTTTCCAGCACCAACGGTCATTTACCAGTCGACTGCTAAAACTTGCAGTCGATTGATCCACACCGACCGAACGAACAGAACCATTCAAGCATACTTTCTTTGGCTCTCGTCCCTCAGATGCATTCAAGCCTGCGGCTCGTCCCCAATGTCATCCTTCGCGTATGCCTCGAAATTGCTTTCCTCGGCCCTTGTCCTCGCTGCCTTGTCCACGGTCCCTCGGATGCTTCATCCTTCACCGGACCCGAAGCCATCAACTTGAGTCGCATGTGTATCCTGCGAACCTGCACAACTCAAATACACATATCAGATACAAGGGTGAACCTAACTTAAACTCTTTGACACACACATCAAAACTATGATCGTACCGATCAAAACATAGGTCGATTGCACCAACAATCTCCCCCTTTTTGATGTGTGGCAATATGTTTAAGTTAGGCATAAATATTAACAAAAAAATTAGAAGCAATATGTAAACATGAAGCATAATACCCAAGCTCCCCCTTAACATATGCTCTCAACCATAATTTCCAGGTTTTGCACATTGTTAGGTTTTTAACTTAAACCTTTGCATTTCTCCCCCTTTGACACCATCAAAAATTGTACCAAACATGTATACATACTATGGTATCAATGTGGACTTAAAAATATCTAAAACCAGCTCTTGAAAGTGCCGGAAAATAGCTACCAGTCGACTGCTAACTGTCGCAGTCGACTAGCACAAACCAAATCAAATTTCAGCATTTTACAACCAACTTCAGAAATGCATAGAAAATTCTAGAAAATTCGAAAAATCATGAAATTTTGAACACTCATTTATTATAATGTTCTTTACCAAGGAAAAATATGTTTTCATTAAATTCATCATATTTTTGAAGTTTTGATAAAAACTCAAACACCTTGAAAAACACTCAAGTTTGTATCAAATTAAACCTTAGTTTTAAATTCATATGTTTCAAAATAACTACGCACTGTAAATGAAACATAGAATTGTTTTCAAAACATTTGAAATGTCCAACTATGATCTATGGGCAAGATGTCAATTAATTAAACATTTGCTTTCCCCATAGTTGGCCTATGATCACTAAAAATTGATACATCACATAACTCATCAAAATGCCATAAGCATAAGTGAATTATTTGTATCATCCTAATATCTCACATTTATGGTTAGAAAATAATGCAAATCATTGTGAGATATAGGTAACCTCTACTTAGCCCTTTTGATCATGATTTTCTTTCAAGGCTAAGTGCTCCCTCTTAAGATCTCAAGTCAACCATTTTTCAAGGATTTGAATTATGATTATCATAGTTGACTTTATCCAAAATCCTCTAACCCTTGAGGATTAATTTTGGTACCCAATAGAGGTTCTTCTTAATTGGATTTACCAAATATTCCTTGGGGATCCATTTTCTATCTATGGTCTTGGTTTTTGATTGCCCCCTAGCAAGTAGACAATGGTAAGTCTTTTCATTATTGGGTTCATTGTATCCTAACCCATTTTTCTTAAAACTTTCCCTTTGGCTCCCAATGATCATGTTTAGGGTTTTAGAGCCAATTTCAAATTTTCTAAAGGCATTGGTAAGGTATTCTACCTTTTCCCTTAATTTCTTATTTTCTTCTTCTAAACATGAATCATTTGAATTTGTAGAAGAAACATGCATATCAATATACTTAATAGTCATGAATTATAATTTTTCCTTAAGCATGAAAATATCATTTTTCAAGGATTTGTTCTTTCTTTTTGCCTTAAACAAATCATCATTTGTGCTTGAAATAATTTTAATTAAGACATTTGGAGGAAGATTATGTACCTCACTTACCGAGACGTCTGAATCCGATGTTTGACCTCCCCCTTCACTTGAGCTCCCCTCTTCATCTTCACTTGAGCTCTTTCCCTCTTCATTTTCGGATGAGGTGGAGGCTATATCATCAATTCCCATTAGCGCAAAGTTGACTACATGGTGCTCTTCTTCCTCCGATGATGATGAAGGATCATCCCATGTTGCTTTTAGGTTTTGAGCCTTCTTCCCCTTTTCTTTTGTCTTCTTCTCCTCCCTCTTATTCCCTTCCTTCTTCTTCAAGAGAGGACAATAATCTCTTATGTGTCCTTCTCCTTGACAATTATAGCAATTGATCTTCCTTGTCCTACTTTTGCTTCTAGTACTTTTCCTAGCACGAGATTTGTTAGAAGAAAAAGATTTAAATGCCTTTCTCATCTTCCTTACCATATATGCCTCTTGATCGCTATCCATTGAGGCACTTGATTCTTCGGAGTTGGAAGATGGTGTTGATGAAGATTTCTTCTTCTTTCCCTTTCCCTTGTTTGTCACAAGGGCTACTCCTCTTGATCTATGAGCTTCTCCATCTAATCCTTCAACTCTTGTTTCATGAAGCTCCATTGTTGAGAAGAGTTCATCTAGAGAGGATTTCTCTAGGTCCTTTGATATGTAGTATGAATCTACAATCGAGCTCCAAGTTGTGGTTCTTGGGAAAGAATTTAGGGCTTTCATCATCATGTCTCGATTTGAAAGTGTCTCACCTACACTTGTTAGCCCTTTAATAATTTCTTTAATTCTAGAATGTAAAATTGATACCTTTTCTCCTTTCTCAAGAATTATATTGTTGAGTTGAGTTTGAAGGAGGTCTCTTTTTGTCAATTTTTCTTCCGATGTCCCTTCATGAAGCTCCACTAGCTTTTCCCACAAGTCTTTGGCACTTGTATAGTTTCCAATTCTTGTTACTTCTTGTTGTGGA
Organism: Zingiber officinale; assembly: GCF_018446385.1. Taxonomy (NCBI): domain Eukaryota; kingdom Viridiplantae; phylum Streptophyta; class Magnoliopsida; order Zingiberales; family Zingiberaceae; genus Zingiber; species Zingiber officinale. Next base: position 90,655,292 of record NC_056004.1, read on the forward strand.
AGAACATGTAGTAGGTGATGCATTGCCTTGGAATTTGCTAGATGCTCTTCTTTTTGCCTTTTAGTCCATCTTGTTATGTCGATTGTCTCATTGCGTTCATCCTTGGGTTCTTAAAAACCACTTCTCATGATTAGCATAATGTCAAAATCGGTATTGAAAAATACCTCCATTTTCTTCTTCCACCATGAGAAGTCCCCTTAGAATTTCGGTGGATGAATGTTTGAGCCGACCCTTTTGATGAAGTGCTCTTCTCGGCGATTAGTCCGTTGAAGGGCGTCCTCGCTCTGATACCACTTGTTAGGGATCGGTGGCCGGCTAGAAGGGGGGTTGGATAGCTAGGTCACCCCCAACTTCTTTTCTTCTCTACAAAAGATTAGTGCACACGCGGAAATCCAACTAACTAATGAAAACAATAAAGAAAGAATACCAAATCGCTAACAAGCTCGATGTAACGTGGTTCGAAGATTGCTTGCTCCTACTCCACGGCGTGTCCTTGAGGTGGACGAGCCCTTGATCCTTCGGTGGATCAATCCCCGGCAATCTCCGGCTAGAGCTTTCTCCTTCTCGTTGGAGCAAACCTCTCACAAAGGATCTCTTCCTCTTTACAATGATGAACTTAGGTTTACGAGGAAGAGAGTAGACTTGGATGCTTTTGGGCAATGACAAGGAGTTATTCAATAAGCATGAGTAACCTCCTTCAAGCCCCAAAGCTTCCCTTAAATAAGAGGAGAGAGTTGATCATCATATCAACTCATCTCGGCACCAGTCGACTGGAAAAACCATCAGTCGACTGGTGTTACCTTTAGAAGTAGCCAACGGCTACTTTCCAGCACCAACGGTCATTTACCAGTCGACTACTAAAACTTGCAGTCGACTAATCCACACTGACCGAACGAACAGAACCATTCAAGCATACTTTCTTTGGCTCTCGTCCCTCGGATGCATTCAATCCTATGGATCGTCCCCAATTCCATCCTTCGCGTATGCCTCGAAATTGCTTCCCTCGGCCCTTGTCCTCGCTGCCTTGTCCACGGTCCCTCGGATGCTTCATCCTTCACCGGACCCGAAGCCATCAACTTGAGTCGCATGTGTATCCTGCGAACCTGCACAACTCAAATACACATATCAGATACAAGGGTGAACCTAACTTAAACTCTTTGACACACACATCAAAACTATGATCGTATCGATCAAAACCTATGTCGATTGCACCAATAGAGGGCACCCTCAACAGCATTGAGGGCGCCATCAACATGCATTGAGGGCGCCGTCAACATGCATTGAGGGTGCCCTCAACAGTGTTGAGGGCACCCTCAACATTGAAGGCGCCCTCAAGGCCATTGAAGGCACCTTCGACCCAGTCTAATGACTGTTTCAAGTTCGGATAAAGTTTTATCCGTTGACTCGGCTGGAGGCGCCCTCAACCTCGTTGGAGGCGCCCTCAAGCTCGAGATAAGTTTTCCAAGAGCTATATAAAGGCCCCTGGAGCTAGAAAATTATTCATTCAACTCTGTACTCAATTCCTAGCAACCTCTGTGCTTTCTTAGTATGTAAAAAGGCTTCTCCACTACAGTGAAGGAGATTCGTAGTGCGCTTTTTCACCCGCCTTGGATTAACAATCTTCTTGGTTGTAACCAAGTCAACTCGCTGAGTCTTCCTGCTTTTCTTTATTTTATTTTCTTATTATTATTGTTGCTATTATTTTTGAGTCGAAAGTTTTGAGGAGGGTATTCTTATTTTGCAGGCAATTCATCCCTCCCCTTTTGCCGGTCCCGCTGCACCAACAAGATTAACCCTAAAAATTATAAAATTCTCTCTCTATATCAACTTGCTAGAAAAATGATTATAAATTATTTACGCTGCTGCAGCGCCTTTGCTTTGGTTTGTTGCGACGTGTTGTAGCAGCTACTTCGACTAATAACTGCTACACTTTATAGCAAATCCCTCTACATGTAGCTACCACAACCTATGGCACCTAACTCGGTAAGTCCCTTTTTTAGTCACCATATTTTTGTAAAAAGATTAACCCTAAAAATATTTAATTGTCTCTCTATATCAATTTTCTAAAAAAATGATTATAAATAATTTGTGCTGCTACAGCGCCTTTGCTTTGGTTTGCTTCGACGCGTTGTAGCAGCTATTTTGACTAATAACTGCTACATCTTATAGCAACTACCTCTACATGTAGTTGCCACAACCTGTGGCACCTAACTCGGTAAGTCCCTTTTTAATCACCATATTTTTGTACAAAGATTATCAACTTGTAAAAAAAAAAAAAGATTTAAATTTTTTTCTGATGCTGGAGTGCCTTTGGTTTGCTTTGCTGCTACACGTTGAAGAAGCTACTTCGACTAATAACTGCTACACCTTGTAGTATCAACCTCTACATGTAGCTACAACAACATGTGGCAGCTAACTCGGGTGGTTAGCTGCTATAACGATGTAATAGCTCTTTCTCCGTTTATGCTCCAACAAGATGTTACTCTGCATTTTCAACCAATAATAGTTCATAGGAATCTTAGGTTTTACACGTGGTAGAAGCAATTGCAGCACGTTGAAGCAACTAGTCTTCAGAAGTTGCTACACGTTGTAGCAGTGTATTACCTTTTTTCAATTATTTTGGTACTATATATATTGTACAATTACATTTTTACCCTCATAGGCCAAAGTTTTAAACCCTAAAATCGTCGTGTGATAAATATTTCGAAGGCATTTCATTAATAGTTCATCGTTGCCCCACGGAGTCTTCATCAATCAACCTCACCGCGACGACTTGTTTCTCATCCAAAGCTTCACCTCCATCGTAAGTATTGTCTTAGGGTTTATCATCCAAACCTTCACCTACTATGATAGTTTGAATTTATAGAGTTTTGAACCATCTCCTAGCTGCTACAATAGGGTTTAATGTTTTTAGGTTGATAATCAATGAGGGTTTACTTTGAGCGAATCAAGAGTTAAAAAAAAATGTTTATCTTTGTTGTCACAGCTTGTGTCATTGAACTGCTACAAAATGATACAACGTGATTAAACCCTACAGTGTCGATTGGATTCTCACAAGTGTAGCAGCTAATTGACACTAACTGCTACAACGTGTAGAGTACTCATGTTTAGCAGCAACAAGTCACATTGTACTACATAGGAGAAATTATAGACATTGTAATGTATTATATTATGGGTTAAAAATAAGAGTGGCAGGTATCATAGTATGGGTGAAAATCAATTGCATTGCAGTGAACGTAACGGAGTATCATTAAGATCTTATGTATTTTTGGGATAAAAATAAATGGCAAGCCAGAGAACTACTGCTTCCCATGCATATCGTAAGGAAGTGCACTGGAAAAGTAATTACCCTCACTTCAAGGGTTTTATATCATCACTACACATAAACGACCGACAGATGGAGTTGATCAATGGAAGCCCATTTTCCTGGGTAGTAGCCATGTCTGAAATTGTAAATATTCGAAGCCTTATACAAAATATGTTTGACAATTGAGACGTTCAAGCTAGATGCTTCATCTTTCATAATAAGGAGATTAGATTCACTAGGAAAGATATTTCATTGATTCTAGACTCCCAGACCAAGGCAATGAAGTAAATTTGCAATAGCATGCAGCCACTACCCCAATATTTCTTCAACACTTCCATAATGTGGAGTGTACACAGAAGGAGCTAGAGAACAAGATGATCAACCTCAGTAAACAACTTCCATCTGCTGAATCCGATACTCTCTTTTGCCAATTTTTAATATTGTATTTCTTTGTTTCTGTGTTATTTACTATTACTAGCAGTATATCTAGATTATCAGTACAATCACTAATAGATTGTGTAGATGATTTTGCTAATTTAGGTAGGTATAATTGGTGTAAGGCTGTATATGGCTATATTAGCCCACAACTGGGGGCCATTGGTCCGATGCTTTCATAGAGGTCGAAACCAGAGGGCCTTGCGGGAAATCAAGCTCCCATGCTCAGAGGGTTCGTACATCTCCTTGCTGTAAGTCCCTAAATATAATGATAGTCTCATAAGATTTATGCAGAAAGTATCATATTTTAACAATTTTATTGTATTGCAGGTGTGAATGTGTGGACATGTCAGAATAATGGATCGTTACAGACAGCATGCCCTTCCAAGAATATGCAAATGGAAGTGGTCAGGCTCCCGGGTGGAGACAATAAAGGCTAGGATCGTTGAATTACCTCCTGCAAAAATAATTGTTGATTTAAGTCCATCCTACCTAGAGACACATCTGCTCTCAAACGATTCCCTAGAAGATCTTGTAGAGCATATTGATCAACAAATTGCAGAGGGGTTTTTATAATTAGTAGATGAGGGAAATTATGAACAAATTTCAGAGTAATTTACTGAACAAGCAGCCGATGATCAAGAAATTCCCCACCAAGTTCCTGCACAGGCAACCGAAGCTCTGGAAAAGCCTGGACAAGTTTCTGAGCAATTTACTGTAGAATTTATTCAGGAGAAAGAGGCTTGTACAAATTGTCAAGAAAGGGAGGTCAAAAATTCTCAGTTGGAGTCTATGGTTGAGGGCAAGGACCAGATCATTGGCTAGATGGAGGCCTAAATTAGTGAGTTCATTGAGGAGAATAAAAAATGTGCCAGTGATGCAGAAACTTCATTAGCTTTCAAGGATAAAATAATTGATGAGAAGTACAAAATTATAGAAGTAGAAGAGAAAATTATAACAGAGCAAGATAGAAAAATTAAAGATCTTCAAAGTCAGTTGCTTGAGAAGGTTATTGTCCCATTACCTCCCAATCAATCATTTACCAGGACCAAGAGTTGTGCTACAAAGAGAATCACAACCTTAACTGCCAAAGAGATTAAGAGAGTGCCCTTGGCCAAAAGGAGTAAAAGAGTCACTTTTCAAGATGAGCATGAGATAGAGATGGCGAAGGGCAAAGGAGAGGCATTTGTTGTGCCTCCTGTTAAAGTACAAGAAGTCCATATCTCATCTACTGATGTAGCTGCCACATATTCATCAACTAAACTATTGTATATGCTTGCCAAACAAAAATCCAAAATAATTAAGGTATGGTTTTGGTTGGTTAAATGTGTTGTCTTTTAGTCCTAATTTACATATTATTACTCACACTGAAAAATTGTCTCTATATATTTGCTCAACAAGCGAAGTCATATTTTAAGAAAAATAAAGATGATGTGGTGGCAGAGGCATTATTGAAACTAAGCCAGCTAAAGTGAATTGAAAGTTTCTTGAGTTATACACTTACTGTAATGCAAATATATGATGGATTATATGTGTATATTTATATTGTGAACACAAGGTTAAATTACTTTGGAATTATCTTCTTATTTAATAGTGAAACAAACATTTCATTTTTTTGAATAAAATCAACCATGTCTGATTTAGAAGTTGATATAACACATAATTTATGTAACTGCTTTAATTGTAGCAACAATAGACACTGTTGATGTAAAACCAAATTAACAGACATGTTTTATTTTTTGGTTTATTAAGGGCTATGACAAAGCTAATATGGTCCAACAGAACGATATCATTGGATATGTCATCTTTTCTGTGTATTTTTGATTGGACTATTTTCAGAGATGGTGATTGCATAAATGCATATTTTGCAATCATTGCAGAGAAAGCCAAATCTTCCGGCATACCTTATTGGCCATCTATATTTTGTCCTGCTGATTTTGATGTAAGTATAACACCAACTCCTACTATCTAGTTTTTTATTCTCCATATATGTCTCCAACAATGTTTGTCTGCATACACAAGATTTGTTTGCAATGACAATATATGAGGCATTTGGGCTATCAGCAAGCACTGACACTGACAAGCCACTCAGGTATATATTATGTCCATTAAATAATGCAGATGATCACTGGCACCTACTTATAATAGACCTCCAAGAAGCTTGCTATATGCATTATAACTCCCTTGAAGCCTCAGAACTATACACATCTAAGTTTCAAAATTCTGTAAGTAACTGCCATGTTGAGTAAATCATAATGTATTGGATGTATGTGTGTATTGGTTACAAACTTCAAACTCATGCAGGTGGTTATTTTTAAAAATATGGACCCATCTTACTATGAAATGTGGTATCCAGGGCTACATTCCTTAATGTCAAGAGACTTTGAGGTATCTACGATCTCGGGTCCAACACAATTAAAATCGTAAGTACATATGTTTATTTATAATTTTATACATCTCCATACTTCCGCTAGCTATTATAATATTAAAAGTGTGAAATCAAGTCTATCTTTCAGGTTAGATTGTGTCATTTTATGATGCGATATGCCGAGAGTTTAATGTACCGAAGGCCAACAAATTTTGGACAAGCAGGAATGAGAGAATTTAGTTTTCATGTTTGTCATAAAATTTTTAATAGCAAACACTGGATTAATGACAAGGTGGGGGTGTAAACGTATTGTTAAACTGATTGTAAAGGTATTCTAATTCCCATAAAATTAGGCTTGGTGGTGTAATTGTATTTGTAACACTGCTGTCAATGCCTTGCGAAGCTAATATAAGATATAGCTTCAGATAATGTATATTAAATGTGGCAAAATACAATTGTATGTTTTTATGATCGGAAGTAGGTACTACTACAACGTGTAGCAGCTAATCTGCAGATTAGTTGTTACATGTTGAAGCAGCTACAATATAAAGTCACTACCATAGAGTAAATGCTACACGTTGTAGCAGCTAATCGCCATTACTAGTCACAGAGTGTAGCAGCTACTCTTGAGAAGCTACTATAATTTGTAGCAACTAATCCGTACTAACTGCTACAGAGTGTAGCAGCTACTCTTGAGAAGCTGCTGCAATTTGTAGGAGATCACTTTAATACTGTATCTTGATAAATTATAATTATATTTCACCACCCCATCCGATTGCCTTTAATGTGGTATATGGAAATGATGGTTTAGTTACTATAAGGGTGTATCAGTTACTACATGTATTGTGAAGCTGTCGAGTCCACCTTATAGCAGTACATCTAGATATGGTAAAAATAATATTGTTATGTATATTCAATTGGTAATAAAAAATGTGAAAATATTTTAATCAGCAGTAGTTACTACAACGTTGTAGTAGGTATTGCACTAGTTGTTGTACGTTGTATCTGCTACATCATAAAGTATAACACTAGAGTAAATGCTACACGTTGTAGCAGCTAATCCTAAGTAGCTTCTACAAAGTGTAGCAGCTTATCACCAATAACTGCTACACGTTGTACTAGCTAGTCTTTTGTTGCTTCTATCTGTCCTTGCAGCATCTACTGCTACATGATGGCACAACTAGTCTGTGTGTACGGAATGTAGGTCTATTAAAATTTTCAATTTAAACATTATAAGTTGCAACATGTTGTAGCAGTTCGGGTACATTAAATGCACGGTAGAATTCAATATCCGACGATTCATTAATCCTTATCTTTACTATCTGTATTATGATGTTTATCTTTTCCCAGGTCGTAATGGGTTGTAGTGAGTCTTTCGATGAACCATGGACTCGAAAAGACGCGTCTATTTGACTCATCTTTATCAAGCGGTAGGGTTTGCTAGCGCCTCTTTTCCTATAAATAGGCGATTAACATAACTGACTCTTTCACGTTGCCTTGGCTTTGGTCTACATTATAACTCCTTCATGATCATGTCTTGCTTTAGCAGGAAGATGAAACCCTCTCTGGGTGGTGTTAAAGAACCCCCTATCGAAGAGGATTCAAGCACTATGTCTTCTTCACTTGAAAGATCAACTGTATCAGTACACTCGGCTGCTTCCCGATTTGTATTATTCATTTATCTTGTATTTTATATATATCTTTCTTTCCTTGGAATGATGAAGTTTCTAAAATATTCATAACAGGTATCTTAGTCTAGCCATGGAACATCATGTTGTTTGTGGCTATATTAAGATTCTCATAGAACAACGGAACCAGGCGAGGAAGGAGTCAGAAGATGCCCTTTTGAGAGAAAAAGAACCAAACTAAACTTGTGCAGCTACGACAACAACTGTCCTAAGTCAATGAGCCATTAGAGGATGCTACAAATAAGAAGAATGAGTGAAATATTACTCTTTTTGAAGCTCAACCTCACAGCTTCATAGTGATGCTGCCTTTCTACGAGAGAAAAAGAATAAAACTGTATTTGTCCAAGTGCGACGATATATAACTATGTGAATTTAATGTATCACTAGAGAATGCTATAAAGAAAATGATTTAAGAAGTAGTGTTTGTATTAACTATTTAGCTTAAGATATTGTTTGTCTTATGTTATTATCAAACCCAACTATAGTCTCCAAGCCTTCTTCGTTTATGTTGAACAAGAGTTGTAGTCCCTCAATCTCAATTTTGTATTTAGATCACATAATTGAGCTTCCATACATTTTATCTATTTACTTATAAATAGTCAGAAGCTGCTACATGTTGTAGCAGCTACTACAACACATTTTTGCATTAACATCTAGTTGTTCAAAGATGGTACCACGTGTAGCAACTTCTAAAGAGTAGCTGCTACACTGTGTAGCAGTTACTAGCAATTAGCTGTTACACAATTGTTGTGAAACTCTAGACACGTAGCTCCATATCGTGTAGTAGTTACTTCAGATTAGTTGCTACAAGGTCAGTAATTTATTGTAAAAAAATAAATTTATATAGACTCATCAATTTATTTTTGGTGACCTACGACATCTGTTCCATTTATCTGTCACGTCCATAGAATGGCCACTCATCGCTGTCATTTATGAGAGGTATGAGAAGTCATACCTGTCATAAACCATGACTTGCCAAGAAATCAGAAACCTGCTTTGTCAGACGGCTAGCTGTGGATGCGTGAATACAACTATTCCTTGTTGGTGTGGGCGCTGGGGCCGAGCGTATTCGCCTTTTGCCACTGTGAATACAACTATTCCAATATTGACTACTAAGCATCGCTGTTTTCCTATATAACAGAGGTAGCTAGGCTCATTTCTTGACATCTAAATATAAAATGAGTAGCTTCTAAATGGATTGGTGACATTTTCCCCACACCACCTTCACCATTTATTTCATGGCATCTAGTGTACATCTTCAAGTGTTTCTTGCTCTGGAAGCAGGAATGAGAAAGCGCCCATGTTGCCTTCCATGGTATAGTGTATGCTCCCATATTCGTAAAGAAATTTCGTTAATGCGAACACCATTGTTTGGCCCGGATCAACATACGTGCCTGGGTTTAGGTTGCTTAAGGAGTGGTCTAAATTTTGTACAATTTTCCGTGCGTGCAATAAAGAGCGTCGGTCATTCGTCGAGGAATTATCATGGAGTAATTGTTGGTTAAACCTAGTAAAACGTACCGGTTCCACTGTACAAAAATTTTTGTACAAGCGTCGAACCTTTCCTTAAATAACCTATTGCGTTCTTTAGAAGTTAAATAAGGAATCGCAGACGGAACTTAACATCATTGATTCCAAATTTAACTTATCTGTTCTTAATGGTTTAGATTTGAATCGCAAGCAGAACTTAACACTATTGATTCAAATCTACCTAGGTTATTAATTCCATAAATATTAATTTCCAAAATTGACTTCCAGGACTGCATGACGAGGCACATGGCCTTCTTGGATATGGGAGCAACCACCACCGCTTAGGCAAAGCCTTTTAAGGAAAGCTAATATTTATTTCCTTAAATAACTCTAGGTTAACCAAAAGGAACAATCGAATCACAAATTCGAAAAAAAAACACAAAATCGAAAAATAAATTCGATAAACTAGATCTAATTGCCTCTTGTATTTAGAATTCATACAAAGAAAAATAACTAGTATGATGCGGAAGAAAAATACTAGTTATACCTTCTCTTTGTAAGCTAACGACCTCGAGATCTTCTGCCGTATTCCTCGCCTCGCCTTGGACGTCGTGTGGGCGACGATCCTCCAAGATGAAAACCACCCAAAAGCTTCCTCCTTCTTCTTCTAAAATCCGGCCACCACCACCACCAAGGAGAAGAGAGCAAAGGGAGAGGAAGAAGGGAGAGGGCCGACCACACCAAGAGATCACCCAAGCAAAAGAATAAGAGTTGTGTCTCATGAAGCCCCCTCACCCCTTCTTTAATATTACTTGCCCAAGGCAATAAGGAAAAACCTTTTACAAAAAATAAAATCATCCAAGAGTTTTTCCTTTTTCCTTTTTATTTTTCCTTTTCTTTCCTCTTGATTGAATCAATCACCAATCAATGGTTATGATCAATCCTATTTGGTTTGGGAGAATTTGGTTTAATCCTATTGGCCGGCCCTTGCTTGGGCACCAAGCAAGGTGGCCGACCACAATTAAAAGGAAAGGAAAAATAATTTTTTTTAAAATTTTACAAGAAGAAATCCTCTTATAAAATTTACAAGCTCTCTTTCCTAAAGTATGAGTTAAAAAAGGAAAGTTTCTAAAAATTAAAACCATGTTTTAAAATTTAAAAACTCTCTTATAAAATTTCTTTTTTTAACATGGTGATACAAAATTTAAAATTTAAAACTTCTTTTCCTTTTTTTTTATTAAACCATAAGGATGGTTAAAAAAGGAAAGTTTTAAAATCTTTTAAACTCTCTATTTAAACATGTAGCCTAATTCAAATAACGAAAGTTTTAAAAATTAAAATCTCTCTTTTAAAACTTATAGTTTTCTACAAAGAGAAGATTTTAAAAATTCAAAACAACCCTCCCTTTTTGAATTATTATGGCCGGCCCCTACAAGCTTGGTCACCAAGCTATAGGGCCGACCCCTTCAAGAGGATGTGGCCGGCCATTGCTTGGTCACCAAGCAATGGTCCAGCCCCCTTCTTGGACACTAAGAAAAGCCTTACATTTGGATGGACTTGAGGCTATAATGAGGCTACGACAGGGACCTAGAGGAGAAATTGGTTTTGGCCTTTCGATGAGCTTGAGTATCCCGTGTTCGCCCCGAACACACAACTCAAGTTCATCGATAATAACTCATTCCACTAGATAGTTATTACAGCACTACCGCACCAATCCCAAATTACATTATGAGCTCCTTCTTATCATGAGTGTGTTAGTCTCCCTGTGTTTAAGATTATGAATGTCCACTAATTAAGTAAGTTACTGACAACTCACTTAATTAATATCTAGCTTCAAGAGTAGTACCACTCAACTTTATTGTCATGTCGGACTAGGTCCACCTGTAGGGTTTAACATGACAATCCTTATGAGCTCCTCTTGGGGACATTCTCAACCTAAATAACTAGGACACAGATTCCTTCTATAATCAACAACACACACTATAAGTAAAATTATTTCCCAACTTATCGGGCATATTGATTTATCGAGCTAAACCTCACCCTTTGATAAATCAAAGAAATAAATATTAAATATATGTGCTTGTTATTATATTAGGATTAAGAGCACACACTTCCATAATAACTAAGGTTTAGTTCTTTTACTAAGTCAGTACAAAAGAACATACCTAAATGATCCTACTCAATACACTTAAAGTGTATTAGTGTAATTTATTAGTCAAGATAAACTAATACTTAATTACACTACGACTATACTGATAGTTTGTTCCTTTCTATCTCAGTCGCGAGCAACTGTTTATAATTTAAAGAGAACCGACAACATGATCTTCTGAGTGTGACACCACACTCCATGTTGTCTACTATATAAATTAATTGAACAATTACATTTAATAAATAAATGCAGATATTGACCAATGTGATTCTTTTATTTTAACAAATAAATGTTTACAAAAACTAGGCTTTTAGTATACACTCCAACAATCTCCCACTTATACTAAAAGACTAAGCTGCCATATCTATTGCCTTACATCTGATTCCTATCCCCTCCATATGTCGATCAAAAGCTTTCGTCAGAAGGGCCTTTGTGAAAGGATTTGCTAGGTTATCTTCTGATGCAAATCTTGGCAACGACAACTTCTCCTCGCTTGACGATGTCTTGTATCAGGTGGTACTTGCGCTCTATATGTTTACTTGCTTTATGGGCTCGTGGTTCCTTCGAGTTTGCAACTGCACCGCTATTATCACAATAAATTGTGATGATCTTGGGCAAACAAGGAATCACATCTAAGTCCATTAGAAAGTTCCTGAGCCATACAGCTTCTTTGGCTGCCTCAGAGGCTGCCACATACTCAACTTCCATGGTTGAGTCCGAGACGCATTTATGCTTAACACTCCTTGTAACGACCCACCTGCTACTAACTAAGCTGCGATGCCGGACCGTTACATTATGTTGTGCTAAGCTATAAGGTGCGGAAAATCGTACTAATTAAAATCTTACTCTGCTAATGACTATTACAGTCTGTAGGACTAGGTTCAAAGACCTTTCCATTGACATGCATTCACTAGGGAAGGAACCCGAACCTTCGATTTGATCGAAAGACTGAAATGAGACCCTTCCAGCTGAAATCAGACACTCCAATTGATCGGCTGATCGATTGGAGTCATCTGATCGATCCCCTGATCGATTCAGCGTACTACTGTGCACGGAAGAATTTATGGATCGATCGACTGATCGATCCAACTATACCAATCGATCCAGTGATCGATTCAGAAGCTCTCTATTCGCGAGGTTAATTCTTCGATCGATCCAATGATCGATTCCAGAGCTTACTGTTCGTGGAAATCAGCTCTCAATCGATCAACCGATCAATTGAGGTCCCTCCAATCGATTGGTCGATCGATTGGAGTTTCTGATTTCGCTGCAGAACTCTGATTTCAGAGCTCGATCATACACAACTCACTATAATAAACCTAAAATACCTAGAGAACATTGTAATAGGTCTTCACTAACATTATGCATGATTTACTACTCATCAATGAGCTAACTAGTGTCCTAGGCATGGCATAAGAATGATTTCACAATTTAGAATTCTTAAACATTCTAGAGGTGCATAAACATTAAAAGAACAAAAGGTTCTAGTTCTTTAAATTTGCTAGTTCATGGCATTTAACATACTAAGGTGCGGAATAATGAAATACTATTGAGTTCTAATGCTCAAAACAAAACTTGCTGGATCCCTAAGATCTTTATTCCAAGTTCCTGCCCACACAAATCTTTGTAGCATTGTCCTCCAGCCTCCGCTAATCCATCATTCCTTTACCTTTATCTGCAGTATAAGGAAAAGAAGTATCTGTAAGCTCGAGAGCTTAGTAAGAAACCATCTACCTCACAAAACATGCATACGATGCAACTTATGCTTTTAAAACATGCTATTTGAAATATATACTGAACATGTTAGAGTATGGCATGGCATACTATCACACAAAACATAGAAATCCATAGCTGATCATGGCAATATCTTCTAGTATCAACAAGATAGAACTAAACTGATACGATAGCTAACTAAACAAATGCTAAGCTGATACAAATTCTGAACTGTAATCACATAACTAAATTGTGAAATTTTGAAAAACTATTTATCATAAATAGATGAATATACTAATCATGCTACCGTTGGGCCCGACAACTGTACTTGCTGTGCGCGCATCCCTAACTAAACTCGGGGTTGTAAATCCCGATTCTAATAGGGTTTACTAGGTTATCTAAACCTAGGGACGACTGTGGGAGCCCAACCCAAGGACAACTGAAGTCCAGTACAGTGCCACTGAAAAGTAAAATACTGATTTGTAGCTAATATACCTTACCTTGCTCTTACTAGGTTATCTGAACCTAGAACTAGGTTATCTGAACCTAGAGGTGACTGTGGGAGCCCACCCATTGGACCATAGTCCCATATAAGCTGAAGCAAGGCTAAGTATGCTATAAAATGCTCCTATTGCATTTATCTAAGACATTAAAAAAATGCCTATGTTGCATTTAACTGAGCTAAATATTTTATCAAACATTTGGTGTGCACTAATTCACACCCTATGTGCTGAAAATCTGCATGCAACTAAACTAAGGCATAAAATCATGAAAAGAGCTACTTATACTACAGGTGAGGGGTTTCTTACATCCTGCGCTAGATTCCTTACAATCCAATCGCTAGGTTTTCCGGAGAAGGGATCTCTTCGATGATCTTCTCGCATCTATGCGTTCTTCTCGCGGAGAGGAGCGTCCTTGTACCCTTGATGTTGCTGGAAGATACTCCTATGGCCCTAGGGATGGAACCCTAGTTTCTTCCTTGGACTTGGGCGCCGAGAGGTGAGGAAGGGAGAGGGGTCGGCGGAATTAGGGTGAGGAGAGGAAAAGCTTCCGATGAAAACTAATAACTCCTCACTTAATTTTTTTTTATTTATATTAAGTGGTTTATTCGGCTAACTAAACCTTAAATATAATTGTTTCCCTCTTCTTTCAGCACACCCCTGCTGGGGCCTCCTGGTTACTAGAGTTGTCTATAAGACATAGGGTCTCATAGGTCTCGGGTTCAATTCCCGCTTAGGCTATTTTACGTTTCTATTTATTTTTGCTACTTCTGCTACTCCAAAAATTCCATAAAAATATTCTAAAATTCCTGAAAAATCATAGAATATTTCTAAAATTGATTTGAGAATTTTCGGGCATTACAATCCCCCATACCTTATTAAAAGTTTATCCTCGAACTTAGAATAACTCTGGGTACTTCTGTCTCATACTAGCTTCCGTCTCCCAAGTTGCCTCTTCTGCTGTGTGACTTTGCCAAATAACTTTTACTAATGGTACTTCCTTATTCCGTAATTTCTTAACTGCTCGGTCTATTATCTGAATAGGCCGACTGTCATAGCTGAGGTCTTCGCGGACTTGTACCGACTGGGGCTCAATCACCTGGGTGGCATCTGGGATATGCTTCTTCAGTATAGAGACATGAAATACATTGTGGATAGCTGACATCTCCTGGGGTAGCTCTAGCTCATATGCTACCTTGCCCACGCTTCTAGTGATAAGGTATGGTCCCACATATCTGGGACTTAATTTTCCCTTCTTCCCCAAACGTATTACTCCCTTCATGGGAGACACTCAGAGAAATACTGTATCCCCAACTGAAAACTCTAGGGGTCTGCGCCGTGTATCAGCATAGCTTTTCTGGCGGCTCTAAGCTGTCTCTATCCTCTGGCGGATCTGCTGTATAGCTACTGTGGTATCTGCTACTAGATCTGTCTGAAGTTCTAGTTCTTTCTGTTCACCACTTTCATACCAGCAGATTGGAGATCTACACCGCCGCCCATAGAGAGCCTCGTAAGGTGCCATACCAATAGTGGTCTGATAGCTATTTTTGTATGTAAATTCTGCTAAACTCAGATATTTGCACCAACTTCCCTTAAAGTCTAGGGCACATGCTCGGAGCATATCTTTGAGTACCTGATTTACTCGCTCCGTCTGACCATCTGTCTGAGGATGGAAGGTTGTGCTAAATTTTAACTTGGTGCCCAATGCTGACTGTACACACTCCCAGAAGTGTGATGTGAATCTACTGTCTCTGTCTGAAATAATGGTCCGTGGGACTCCATGTAGTCTAACAATCTCCTTGAGATACAACTGAGCTAGCTGCTCCATGTGTTGGTGCAATATCCCTTAGGTCAAGGTTGACTGGTTTGACCAAGCTTGAGTCTTGGTCATAGTTTTGATGTTTGACAATACATATAGACACATGGACAATGCAGGTGCAGTTGTTCATATGGGGAGATTCTGATCAGGGACTGATCAGGGTGAATGAAGAAGAGTCAAGTAGGTCAAAAGTGATCGGATACCTGACTGGGAAGTCCTAAATGGAAGGTTAGGCAGATGGAAAGTCCTAGTGAGTGAAGCTAGGCAGAAGGAAATCCTGGTGAGTGAAGCCATGTGAAAGTCCTAGTGAGTGAAGCTAGGCAGATGGAAAGTCCTAGTGAGTGAAGCTAGGCAGAAGGAAATCCTGGTGAGTGAAGCCAGGTGAAAGTCCTAGTGAGTGAAGCTAGGCAGATGGAAAACCCTAGTGAGTGAAGCTAGGTGAAAGCCCTGGTGAGTGAAGCTAGGCAAGGAAAAATCCAGATGGATCAAGGATGATCGGACATCTGGTGTTGGGAAGTCCAAGTAGGTCAAAGGATTGACTGGATACTTGGCACGAGGAAATCCAGATGGGTCAAGGTTAACCAGACATCTGGTGGAAGTCCAAGTAAGGTCAAGGGAGTGACCGAATACTTGGCACGAAGAGAAAAGTCCAAGTGGGTCAAAGGGATTGACCGGACACTTGGTGGGGAGTTCTGGCAGGTCAAGGGAGTGACCAGATGCTAGATATGATGTACCAACAGGTCAAGGTTGACCGGATGTTGGTTTGAGAGGCTTGGGGCTTGGTTTTGGGTAAAAACCAAGAGCTGTATCGATCAGTGGATCGATCCAAGAGCTGGATCGATCAGTGGATCGATCCAGGCCTTTCCTAGCGAACAGAGAGCCTCTGAATCGATCAGTGGATTGATCCAGAGGTCCCAATCGATCAGTCGATCGATTGGGACGCTGCTGCTTCGCGCGATAAGCGCTGGATCGATCCGTGGATCGATCCAGGCATTTTTCCAGAGCACAGAGGCACTCTGGATCGATCCGTGAATCGATCCAAAGCCTCCCCGATCCATTGGGAGTTTTCGAATCGATCAGGATCCGACCGTTGCGTCGTATTTGAGCTGCAGGCGGGCGTCTCCTTCAGCATCTCTTCACCGATTCATTTCATATCTCTCGCCAGCTCCTCCACAGCGCTCTCAAAGCTCAGATCGCCAGTTCTTGAAGGATCTTGAAGGTTTTCCAAGTCAAGAGGCGGATCAAAGCCAAGAAGAGAAGTTAGGGTTAGGGTTTTCTGTACTCATTGTAAGCTTTGTGCTTGTATTTTGTTTCCCTTTCCTTTCTTCTTGTACTGAGAGTCTTGTAGGGCTTCTCCGCCTTCGGTAGTTACCGAAAAGGAGTGTTTCATAGTGGAGGTGTGTGTGTGTGCGTGGATCCTTGGACTAGTCACCTCTTGTGAGGTGGATACCAAGTAAAATCCAAAGTGTTAGCATTGTATGTTTTTGTTTCTTGTATTTCCGCTGCACATCTTCAAAGAAACAAGCAACGTCAACCACGAAGCACGCGACGAGCTATTCACCCCCCCTCTAGCTACTTTTCGGTCCCATCACCATGGAGTAGGGCATCCTGATAGCTAAGAAGTGGGCTGATTTAGTCAACCTGTCAATTATTACCCAGATGGTATCAAAACCATTCGTGGTTCTGGGTAATCCCACTATGAAATCCATGGAAATATCCTCCCACTTCCATTCCGGGATCTGAATGGGTTGCAGAACTCCTCCTGGTATCTGATGTTCTGCCTTGACCCTCTGGCAGGTCAGACAAATACTAACATATCTAGCAACGTCTCTTTTCATCCCAGGCCACCAAAAATGTTTCTTCAGGTCTTGGTACATTTTGGCGGAGCCCGGATGCATCGCATAGGGAGTCCTGTGAGCCTCGTCTAAAATCTTTCTCTTTAGTTCCTCCTGATCTGGAACACAAAGTCTATCACCAAAATATAATACTCCACTATCTGAGACCCTAAACTTTCCCCTTTCTGATTCTGTTAACCCTTGCTTGATTTTCTAAATTTCAGGGTCTTGACCCTGAGCTGTCTGGATGTCACCAAGCAGGGTAGATGCTAAAGTCATAGTAGGGAGCTGTCCCACTATAAGTTTGAGACCAAAATCTGTAATCTCCTTCCGTAGGGTTGGTGACATGGCTGCCAGGGATAGTAAGGTGGCACTGGACTTCCTGCTAAGTGTGTCTGCCACCTTATTGGCCTTCCCTGGGTGGTAGAGGATGTCTATATCATAGTCCTTGACCAGCTCGAGCCATCTACGCTGTCGTATATTCAGATCCTTCTGAGTGAAGAAGTACTTCAGACTCTGATGATCTGTATACACTCTGCACTGAGCTCCATACAAGTAATATCTCCAAATTTTGAGAGCGAAGACAACTGCTGAAAGCTCGAGGTCATGAGTAGGGTAGTTCCTTTCATAATCCTTGAGTTGTCTGGAGGCATAGGCGATCACCTTGCTATTTTGCATCAGTATTGCTCCTAGTCCCAACTTAGAGGCATCACTATAAATGTCAAAGCTGTCTGTGTTTTCTGGTAGAGCCAGAATGGGAGCACTGATCAATCTCCTCTTTAGCTCACTGAAGCTGTTCTCACAGTTCTCTGTCCACTGAAATTTTCTGTTCTTTCTGGTAAGAGCTGTCAGTGGGGAGGCTATCCTGGAGAAGTCTTCTACGAATTTTCTATAATAACCTGCTAGTCCCAAAAAGCTTCTGATTTCACTAGCGTTCTTGGGTCTTTTCCAGTTACTCACAGCCTCTGTTTTACTGGGGTCTACCATAACACCATCCTTGGAGATGATGTGACCCAAAAAGGCTACCTGATCTAGCCAGAATTCACACTTTGTGAACTTGGCATACAGCTGATTCTGCTGAAGAGTCTGCAATACTATCTTCAGGTGCTCTGTGTGTTCTTCCTGAGTTCTCGAATAGATAAGGATGTCATCGATGAATACGATAACGAACTTATCTAAGTATTCTCTGAATACCCTGTTCATGAGGTCCATGAAAGTAGTTGGAGCATTTGTCACGCCAAAGGGCATGACTACGAACTCATAGTGTCCGTATCTGGTCCTAAAGGCTGTCTTGGGTATATCACCTTCTTTAACTCTCACTTGGTGATATCCCTATCTGAGATCTATCTTAGAGAACATTGCTGCTCCCTTTAGCTGATCAAACAGGTCATCTATTCTGGGAAGAGGATACCTGTTCTTGATTGTGACTTGGTTTAGTGCTCTGTAATCTATACACAGGCGCATGCTCCCATCCTTCTTCTTCACGAACAGTACAGGCGCTCCCCATGGTGAGTGACTAGGACGTATGAAGCCCTTGTCAAGCAGCTCCTGTAGTTGCTCCTGAAGTTCCTTCAGTTCTGTTGGAGCCATGCGGTAGGGTGCTTTGGAGATGGGATTTGTACCGGGAATGAGTTCTATCTCGAATTCAATCTCCCTGTCTAGTGCTAGGCCTGGTAACTCCTCAGGAAAGACTACTGGGTAGTCACATATGACTCGGACCTCCTCTAGCTTTCGGTCCTTGTCCTGGCTGCTACTGACTACATGTGCTAAGAATCCCATACATCCTGAATCTAGTAGTTTCTGTGCCTTCAGAGCTGAGAGAAACTTCTTGGCCTTTCTCTTTGGTTCTCCGATGAACGCAAACTGCACTCCTGCTTCGGGTTGGAATACAATTATCTGTTTACGGCACTCTATAGAGGCGCCGTACTTCATCAGAAAGTCCATTCCAAAAATGACATCGTAATCAGTCATATCTAGCACTATCAGATCACAAAAGAGTTCTCTGTCTGCTATAATGACTGGCACTGCTCTGAGCCAGTGCTTGGATGCCATAATTTCTCTCGAAGGTAGTGTTATCAGAAACTGACCACTGAATACCTCTGGGGGTACTGCTAACTTTTCGGCGAATGCCCTGGATATATAAGAATGGGTTGCCCCAGTATCGAATAAGACAGTTGCACTTTGCTGTAAAATACTAATCTGACCTGTAACAACTGTCGAGGCATTCGCTACATCCTCTCTGGTGAGTGAATAGATCCTTGCGTTCGTCGTGGCTGAGGGAGCTTCTAGTCTGCCCTGGCTGATGGATGGACCGTCTAAAGCAGCCTGCATCTGGTGTAACTGGGCTGGCTGGCCTCCATGCTGAATCGGCTGTGGTTAAGGAAAACTGGTCTTGCTCGGGCACTGCTTAGCCATATGCCCCTCTTGTCCACATTCGAAGCATCCCCGTGTGCCCTTGCGACAAACTCCTGGGTGGAATCTCCCGCAAGTAGAACACTTGGGATAACTAGGCTGTTTGTTGGCTGGTCCACCTTTTGGGTAACTCCCTGGTTTGCGTTTGTTGCTGGAGTTCCCTTTCCAGTTAGAGCCGTGGGAGCTGTGGGCCTGATGTTTCTGAGTACCTGAGCCTCCCTGACCTTTGGACTCTAAGAGGACTTGCTTTTGCTGTTTGATATTGTTCTGGTAGTGCTCGGTGGTCAAAGCACTGCTTACTAGTTCTTCAGTGGTTTGCGGCCTCTGGACGCCGCTGGTCACGTTCATTGCTATTTTTGGCCTTAGCATCTTGAGCATCAACCGGACTCGTTCTTTTTCAGTGCTGACTAATTCGAGGCATAGACGAGCCAATCTGTTGAATTTCTTCACGGCTTCCTCCACTGAAAGGTTGCCCTGGCGAAATTCAGTAAACTCGTCGTAGTGGCGGTTTGTGACCCGCATGTGAAAGAACTCCTCGAAGAATTCCTTTTCGAAGTCAGCC
This sequence comes from Zingiber officinale, assembly GCF_018446385.1. Classification (NCBI taxonomy): domain Eukaryota; kingdom Viridiplantae; phylum Streptophyta; class Magnoliopsida; order Zingiberales; family Zingiberaceae; genus Zingiber; species Zingiber officinale. The sequence goes on from NC_056004.1 coordinate 90,675,550, forward strand.
CATGTCATCTGATTCACTGGGCGCTTCGCTTTAACTTTCTCCCACCACATACGTGCGTCTCCTGTCAAACAGAAAGAGGCGCACTTCACCTTCTCATGCTCTGGCCAGTCCAGAAGCTCCATCGTACTCTCCAGTGTTTTGAACCAGGCTTGAGCATCTCATGGTTCACTGGTGCCTGAAAAATTCTCTGGCTTAATTTTCTGCCACTGGATTAGATAAGCTTCACTCCTTGCCCCTGCTGCTGGGGCTACTGGTGCTACAGGTTGGACTGGTGGAACCTCTATCACTACTGGAGTTGCCAAGTTAGGCTATGGGGTGACAGTGGGAGTGTTCTGCTGATTAGCTCTTAAAGTGGCTATTTCCTGTTGCTGTTCAGCTAATTGCTTGTAATACCCACTAAGCTTGTAAGATAAATATATGAATGTGGGATTTTGCCTTGGAAAAATAATAGGAAGTGAGTTGAAGCAAAAAGAAAATAAAATGAAATAAAAAGAAGTGAAGGTCAAGGATTGAACCTTGAACCTCTTATATTATTCATAGAATTAATTAGTAGAAACCAATTGGGATAGAGAGAAGATGTTGATAGCAAAGGAGGGAAATTCATGATAAGGGTGAGAGTAAAAGCTAGCCAAAATAAGACAAGAAAAGAGCAAGAGAAAGGCAACTTGCCTTCCTTCCTTTCTCTCCCTCTTCCTCTTTGTTTTTGCCAAAAATTTAAAGAGGGAATTAAGAGGATTCAATCCCCCTTATTTCATCATGAATGGTAAGAATAAATGAATAAATAAAATAAATAGGAAATAGAAAAAAAAGGCTAAGGGAGAAGGAAAACAAAAATCAATTTTGCTACCTCTTCCCCCTTAACATAAAAGGGAGCAAGAAAAGAGAAGTTTATTTTTCTCTCATTTTCTCTCATTCTTCCTCTCCCTCACCGAAACCATCAGTCCCCTCTCCTCCATCTTCGGCCCCAAAGCCAAGGTTTTTCCCCTAAGAAAGCCTAAGATACAAGGAGGACTTAGCAAGGGAATCAAGGGAAAGGAATTAGAAGAAGAGGCTACTTCTTCCATCACCATACCTTAGATCCACAAGCGAAAAGGATGTAAGCTTCCCCTCACCTGTGGTACAAGGCTTTTTTATGTGATTTTCGGATTTTATGAGGATTAGAAAACCTAGGAAAGAATTTTAGAAAATTCGGCTAAAGAAAGGGTTTTCAAATCTAGGAAGGTTTAAACAAGTCTTTATTTCATGATATGTTTTCTATGCTATGTAGGAAGAATTTTCTTCATGTTTTTATACCTAATTGATGCTTGATCAGAGGAGTGCCTAACCCTAGAATTTCGGCCAAAAATATTTTAAGGAGGTTAGGGAAAACATTGTGTAACCAAACTAGTACAAAATTCCCTCCATGAACTACTAAGGGTCTTTTATTGGTTTTCTTGCTTGAAAGTTACTTGGAACCAAAAGAAATCCATTTATATGTTTCGGCCAAGAAAAGGGCTTAGGGTTAGGAAGACCTTTAAATTTAAGTAACCATGTTTGTATGATAGAATATAGAGTTCTCTTAAAGAATTGCATGTTGAACATTGCTAGAAATTCATGAACTCTTATTTTAGATTTTCGGCCATGATAAGATGGATAGTTTAGAAAAGCTTGAACAAAATTCTAATATGCTCAAGACCTCTGTGATATTATGATATGAAAGTTGTTTAATGCTCTCATGTTTAATTGGAGTATAGAAAATTAGTTACATGATATATGACATGTAAGATCACAAGGGTCCTAGCTTGTTTATGAACCAACTTTGTATATGATGTTCTTAGTAATTTTTGCCATGAAACTTACTTAGGTTTTCCATGCTTTAGGCCACTTAAAACCTAGTTTAAAGATTGGTAGGTTTCGGCCATGAGGAAAAATAAAAGAAAAAAAGGAAAGAAACCTAGGAAGCCTAAGACACAATTCACATGTATGTTTATTATGCTTGTCTTTATACATGCTATGAAACTTGTATAATTTCTTATGCTTTTAGGCTATTTGAAGCAAGTTTATATACTGTTGAGTTTCGGCCAAGTAAGGTTTAAAAGACCTAGAGGCCTTAGAAATGAAACCACATGTGTTAAAAGTGCTTCTTATGAAAATATGATAATGTGTTGATTGTGTCACATGCTTGTATAATTTTTCCATGACCTAAATGGACCATTGTATGTTTCGGCCATGAAGGGATAGATGCCCTAGAGACCCGAACAAAAATTAAATATGCTTATGTCACTCTACATGAAATATGATAAGTAGAAAGACAAAGTTCCCATGCAATATGTTGTTTAATGACCTAATTGAGGCTAGGGAAGTTTCGGCCATACATATTGTATAATGTCTTATTATGAATTTATACATGATGTTAGTTCAAGTTCACATGCTTGTATGTTGTTTTTTTTTAGCCCTGATGAACACTTGTTAAAAGTTTGACCATGACATATGTTAAGGGCTTGAAGGACTTAGGAACTAGCTCAATATGCTTACTATGTTACTTGGGAAAAATGCTATAAATGTGGTTTAAGGTTTCCATGCTTTCATGACATTTGGAACCTTGTTTCACACCTGATAGGGTTCGGCCACATGGAGTTTAGGGACCTGGAGAACTTAGAAACCAAGTAAATCATACTTATAATGCTTCCTATGAAATTCATGTAATAATAATTTAGGTTCCACATGCTTGGAGGTTATTTTTACCTAAATTAAGATCTAAGGGGGTTTGGCCATGATAAGAACCCAAGAGATTAGGAAGCTTAGAACCCAAGCTAACTATGTTACCATGTTTCTTATGATAGTATAATTACATGATACACCCTTATGCTTAAACATGTATGCTTGTGATTTATACTTTTCATGATATGATATGTGCTTAGAAATATGCATGCTTTGATGATATGTTATGTGCTTAAAATATGCATGCTTTTATGATATGTTATGTAGATAGAAATATGCATGCTTGGATGATATCCTATATGCTTAAAATATGCATGCTTTTGTGATATGCCATGTGGATAGAAATATGCATGCTTTGATGAAGTGATTATGTGCTTAAAATATGCATGCTTTTATGATATGCTATATGGAAGGAAATATGCATACTTTGATGATATGCTATGTGCTTAAAATATGTATGCTTTTATGATATGCATGTTGATATGATGTATGCCTAAGTGATGCATACTTTTATATGATGTATGCCTAAGTGATGCATACTTTTATGACATGATGTATGCCTAAGTGATGCATAATTTTATATGATGTATGCCTAAGTGATGCATACTTTTATGACATGATGTATGCCTAAGTGATGCATACTTTTATATGATGTATGCCTAAGTGATGCATGCTTGTATGATGTATGATATGTATAAGTATGATATGTATTTTACTTTGAATGGCTTGTACCAAAAGGGTGGGCTCCTTATGCGCCCCTAGGTCGAATTACGGGCCTAGTAAAGGGTGGGCTCCTTACGTGCCCCTAGGTCGAGCTACGGGCCTAGTTTCCTAGTAGGTTCAAGACTAGCTACCTTGGGTCTACTTAGGATGCGCGCATTATGTATGTGGTACTAAGCCGGGATCCCCAATATGTTGATATTATGTTCAAGTATATATGTAAGAAGAAGAAATGGTTTTAAAAGATCATGAGACATACATATGTTTTTCGGATACATGTTTTCAAAATCATATTGCATATAATTTATGATCATGTTGTGATGATGCTATGATTTATGATATGCCATGATTAGATATGATTATGTTATGTTTCATGCTATGCCTTAAGAGCTTGATATGCCATGTCACCTTATGATGATACTATGATATGCCATGATTAGATATGATTATGTTATGTTTCATGCTATGCTTTAAGAACTTGATATGCCATGTCACCTTATGATGATACTATGATATGCCATGATTAGATATGCTTAGGTTATGTTTCATTCTATGCTGTAAGAGATAATATGCCATGACTAGTTATGATGTTGCTATGTTGCATGATATGCTTAAAGAGTATGATATGTTATGCCATGACTAGTTGAGATTATGTTATGTTGAGACATTCTTTGATTATGTGATGATTTTTGGTTTTAGTGAGTAGGAAAGGAACTTACTGAGCCATGAGTGCTCATAGCTTACTTTCCTTGTACCACAGATAAAGGAAAAAGCTGGATGAGCTAAAGGAGCAGCAGGAGAGGCAAGGAGATGTGTGTGGCGGTGGCTAGGCAACCAAATAAGAACCTGCTTTAAGAACCTTTTAAGAATTACGCTTTGGTTTCGTAAATTGTAGTACTATATGGGTGACTTGATGTTATGTTTTTATTTATCTTGTTTTCATGTTATGGAAACCATATTAGTGTAGTTCGGTTTTATTTAAACTAAGAAAATATTTTTAAGTCTTCCGCTGTAGTATGTACGTAGAGTATCGTAGCCCCGTCCCTTAGGGTTAGCAGGGAGGGCGGGCGTTACATTGCTGCTGTAACTGAGCCACTACTACTATAAGGTTTGGAGGAGGCACTGAACTGCCTGCCTCGTGCTGGGGCTCAGTGGCTGGTGCCCTTCTAGATGGGCGTCCTCGTGCCATTTCTAGAGACATAGAGGACATACATAACTAATACAATCATAATTGCGTAATTACTGTTATCATGTTAAATACTATCATAAACAAACATGCTTTAGTCATCTCTAAACATGAAACAAGAAACATAAGTAAAGTGAGAGATGTTCTTACTTGGAAGCTGTAGGTTCAATGCTGATGTGTGTGTAGGAAGTATGGAACTTTTGCTCTGATACCACTCTGTAACGACCCACCTCCTACTAACTAAGCTGCGAGGTCGGACCGTTACATTATGCTGTGCTAAGCTATAAGGTGTGGAAAACCGTACTTATTAAAATCTTACTCTGCTAATGACTATTACAGTCTGTAGGACTAGGTTCAAAGACCTTTCCATTGATATGCATACACTAGGGAAGGAACCCGAACCTTCGATTTGATCGAAAGACTGAAATGAGACCCTTCCAGCTGAAATCAGACACTCCAATCGATCGGCTGATCGATTGGAGTCATCTGATCGATCCCCTGATCGACTCAGCGTGCTACTGTGCACGGAAGAATTTATGGATCGATCGGCTGATCGATCCAACTATACCAATCGATCCAGTGATCGATTCAGAAGCTCTCTGTTCGCGAGGCTAATTCTTCGATCGATCCAATGATCGATTCCAGAGCTTACTGTTCACGAAAATCAGCTCTCAATCAATCAACCGATCGATTGAGGTCCCTCCAATCGATCGGTCGATCGATTGGAGTTTCTGATTTCGCTGCAGAACTCTGATTTCAGAGCTCGATCATACACAAATCACTATAATAAACCTAAAATGCCTAGAGAACATTGTAATAGGTCTTCACTAACATTATGCATGATTTACTACTCATCAATGAGCTAACTAGTGTCCTAGGTATGGCATAAGCATGGTTTCACAATTCAGAATTCTTAAACATTCTAGAGGTGCATAAACATTAAAAGAACCAAAGGTTCTAGTTCTTTAAATTTGCTAGTTCATGGCATTTAACATACTAAGGTGCGGAATAATGAAATACTATTGAGTTCTAATGCTCAAAATAAAACTTGCTGGATCCCTAAGATCTTTATTCCAAGTTCCTGCCCACACACATCTTTGTAGCATTGTCCTCCAGCCTCCGCTAATCCATCCTTCCTTTACCTTTATCTGCAGTATAAGGAAAAGAAGTATCTGTAAGCTCGAGAGCTTAGTAAGAAATCATCTACCTCACAAAACATGCATACGATGCAACTTATGCTTTTAAAACATGCTATTTGAAATATATACTGAACATGTTAGAGCATGGCATGTCATACTATCATACAAAACATAGAAATCCATAGCTGATCATGGCAATATCTTCTAGTATCAACAAGATAGAACTAAACTGATACGATAGCTAACTAAACAAATGCTAAGCTGATACAAATTCTGAACTGTAATCACATAACTAAATTGTGAAGCTTTGAAAAACTATTTATCATAAATAGATGAATATACTAATCATGTTGTTGTTGGGCCCGGCAACTGTACTTGATGTGCGCGCATCCCTAACTAAACTCGGGGTTGCAAATCCCGATTCTAGTAGGGTTTACTAGGTTATCTAAACCTAGGGACGACTATGGGAGCCCAACCCAAGGACAACTGAAGTCCAGTACAGTGCCACTGAAAAGTAAAATACTGATTTGTAGCTAATATACCTTACCTTGCTCTTACTAGGTTATCTGAACCTAGAACTAGGTTATCTGAACCTAGAGGTGACTGTGGGAGCCCACCCATTGGACCATAGTCCCATATAAGCTGAAGCAAGGCTAAGTATGCTATAAAATGCTCCTATTGCATTTATCTAAGCTATTAAAAAAATGCCTATGTTGCATTTAACTGAGCTAAATATTTTATCAAACATTTGGTGTGCACTAATTCACACCCTATGTGCTAAAAATCTGCATGCAACTAAACTAAGGCATAAAATCGTGAAAAGAGCTACTTATACTGCAGGTGAGGGGTTTCTTACATCCTGCGCTAGATTCCTTACAATCCAATCGCTAGGTTTTCCGGAGAAGGGATCTCTTCGATGAGCTTCTTGCGTCTATGCGTTCTTCTCGCGGAGAGGAGCGTCCTCGTACCCTTGATGTTGCCTGAAGATACTCCTATGGCACTAGGGATGGAACCCTAGGTTCTTCCTTGAACTTGGGTGCCGAGAGGTGAGGAAGGGAGAGGGCTCGGCGGAATTAGGGTGAGGAGAGGAAAAGCTTCCGATGAAAACTAATAACTCCTCACTTAATTTTTGTTTAATTTATATTAAGTGATTTATTCGGCTAACTAAACCTTAAATATAACTGTTTCCCTCTTCTTTCAGCACACCCCTGCTGGGGCCTCCTGGTTACTAGAGTTGTCTATAAGACATAGGGTCTCATAGGTCTCGGGTTCAATTCCCGCTTAGCCTATTTTACGTTTCTATTTATTTTTGCTACTTCTGCTACTCCAAAAATTCCATAAAAATATTCTAAAATTCCAGAAAAATCATAGAATATTTCTAAAATTGATTTGAGAATTTTCGGGCGTTACACTCCTCCATGCAATAGCTCCACCTCCTAGAGTAAACACATAGCCTGATGTTGACTTACTATTGTCTCTATCTGATTGGACGTCTGAATCCGTGTAACCCATAGGAAGTAAATTGTCTGCTTGGTAAACTATCATATAATCTCTAGTCCTTCTCATGTACTTTAATATATGCTTTACCACAGTCCAATGCCCTTGTCCAGGGTTACTCTGATATCTGCTAACCATGCCCACGGCAAAACAGATATCAGGTCTCGTACACAGCATTGCATACATAAGACTTCCGACAGCTGAAGCATAAGGAACTGCCTTCATGTCCTCAATCTCCTTTGATGTCTTTGGGGGCATCTCTTTAGATAATGCTACTACATGCCTAAAAGGTAAGAAACCTTTCTTGGAGTTTTGCATGCTAAAACGAGCAAGGATTGTATCTATATATAAAGCTTGGGATAGGCACAATATTATTTTCTTGCGATCCCTTATAACTTTAATCCCAAGAATGTGTGCACATTCTCCTAAGTCCTTCTTATCAAATTGTTTGGACAACCATACCCTTACGTCCGATAATTCCTTGGCATTGTTGCCAATTAACAAAATATCATCTACGTAGAGTACAAGAAATACCACCACGTTTCCGTTACACTTCTTGTATACACAAGATTCATCCGGACACTGAATAAATCTATATGACTGGATTACTTCGTTAAACTGGATGTTCCAAGATCTTGAAGCTTGCTTCAATCCGTAAATGGACCGATTAAGCTTGCACACTAGATGCTCTTTGCCTTTTTCAATGAATCCTTCTGGTTGCTTCATATGGATGTTTTCTTCAAGACTTCCGTTAAGGAAAGCTGTCTTGACATCCATTTGCCAAATCTCATAATCCATATGAGCAGCAATGGATAAGAGTATCCGGATAGACTTAAGCATGGCTACCGGTGAAAAAGTCTCCTCATAGTCGATTCCCTCTTTCTGAGTATACCCTTTCGCAACAAGCCTTGCTTTGAAGGTTTCTACCTTCCCATCTGTCCCTCTTTTCCTTTTGTAGATCCACTTGCATCCAACGACTTTTACACCATCAGGTGGTTCTACAAGCTCCCAGACCTTATTAGAGTACATAGACTCTATTTCAGAATTCATTACCTTTTGCCAAGATACTGCATCTATATCTTGGAGTGCTTCATCATATGTCCGGGGATCAGGTTCATGTTTACCCGGGATCAAGTCTGAAGACTCTCCCAAAAACATGAATCTCTTAGGTTGCCTTACAACCCTCCCACTATGACGAGGCACCGTCTGTGGTTGTGTATCATGTGCAACACGTGTTGCAGTCTCTTGTGGTACTTCATCTTGTACTGTTGGTACTGAAGTAGACGTGTCCTCTCTAATTTCTTCTAGAACTATTTCACTCATGGGCTTATGGTTCATTACATAATCTTCTTCTAAAAAATGAGCATTGGTGCTAACAATGATCTTCTAATTTTTAGGATTATAAAACAAATCACCTTTCGTTCCCTTAGGATATCCAACAAACAAACAAACTTCTGTACATGATTCCAACTTGTCAATATCTTCCTTCAGCACATGTGCTGGACTACCCCATATCCGGATATGATTCAGACTAGGCTTACGGCCATTCCATAATTCCATGGGAGTAGAAGGAACTGTTTTAGAAGATACCATATTCAGAATGTACACTGCTGTTTCTAAAGCATATCCCCAAAATGAATTCGGTAATTCTGAATAACTCATCATTGATCTAACCATTTCCATAAGAGTCCTATTCCTTCGTTCTGCCAAACCATTCTGCTGGGGTGTACCAGGTGCAGACAATTGGGATTGAATCCCAACTTCTGATAAGTAATTCCTAAACTCTCCAAAGAGGTATTCGCCACCACGATCAGACCGTAGTGTCTTGATACTTTTACCAAGACGTTTCTCCACATCAGCCCTATATTATTTGAACTTGTCAAAGCATTCAGACTTATGGCACATCAGGTAAATGTATCCGTATCTTGAATAATCGTCTATAAAGGAGACGAAGTATTCATAACCTCCTCTTGCCTGGATAGACAATGGACCACACAAATCAGAATGAATCAGTTCTAACGCATCTTTGGCTCTATACCCCTTGGCCTTAAAAGGTCTCTTGGTCATTTTACCTTCCAAGCAGGATTCACATGTTGGAAAGTTTTCCAACTCTAATGAACCCAAGAGTCCATCGGCTACAAGCCTTTGAATCCTACTTAGGTTAATATGTCCAAGCCTTAGATGCCAAAGATATGTTTGGTTCATTTCCGAAGGTTCTTTTCTCTTATTAGAGTTAGAAGATGTGTTATTAATTTCCATATTTTTCTTTGTGGGAGAAATTTGATTTAAAGTGTATAAATTGTCAACTAATGCACCAGAACAGATAATCACCTTATTTCTCTTTATAATGACATTGTTACTAAAAGAAACTTAATATCCATCCAAATACAGTTTAGAAACTGAAATTAAATTCTTTCTAAAACTGGGTACATAAATACAATTTCTTAAAATCAAATTTCTATTCCTATCAAAAGATAAGTAGACGTCTCCCACTGCAACAGCCGCCACCTTAGTAGCATTACCCATGTAGACAGTTATCTCTCCATCAAATAGTCGTCGGGTTTCCTGGAACCCCTGCAAAGAATTACAGACATGATCGGTGGCTCTCGTATCTATACACCAGGTGCTGGTAGATAACACCGCTAAACATGTTTCAACTACTAGAGTATGAGATATACCATTATTGTTCTGGTTCCTACAGGACAGTCCACTTTCCAATGTCCAGACTGCTTGCAGATGAAGCACTTGCCCTTCGGCTTCTTCATTCCAGCTTTCTATCCTGTACTCTAAGGTTTATTCACCTTCTTTGCTGAAAAAACCTGTTTCTTCTTCTTCTTGCCTTTCGACTTAGAAGTAGAACCATTTTCAGCATAATGAATCTGAGAACTATAACGAAATATTCCTTCTGCTGCCTGTAGTTCTGTCAGAAGTTCCGCCAACGTATACTCTCTTTTGTTCATGTTATAGTTCAGGCGGAACTGCTCAAAACTTCTGGGTAGCGTTTGGAGAATTTTATCGACCTGGGTTTCCCCATCGATTTCTCCTCCAAGGACTTGTATTTCATTTAGATAAGCCATCATTTTGAGGATATGATCCCTTACGGGAGTCCCCTCAGACATGGTGGCTGTCATTAACTTCCTCATTGCCTCTTGCCTAGCAGTCCGACTCTGGTGTCCAAAGAGTTCTTTGAGATTGTTCATTATATCATAAGCTGTTGGTAAATCTTGATGCTGATGTTGCAATACATTTGACATTGATGTCAATATGTAACACTGTGCCATCTCATCAGCTTTTACCCATTTCTTATGATACTCAATCTCCTCTGGGGTAGAGTCACTGTCAGGTGCATCAGGGCATGCCTTAGTCAGTACAAACTTATAGCTTTCAGCAGTAAGAACTATGTCCAGGTTTCTTTTCCAATCAATATAGTTGGGACCAGTAAGTTTGTTCTCTTTCAGTATAATGGCTAGTGGGTTGAAAGTCATCCTAAGAATCACAAAAGTAAACTTTGGTCAAGACTCTAAATTTAGAATAATATTGATTCCTCAAACAATATTATTTTAAATTAACCAGCACCTCAAATCACCGTGAATATTGCATGCCACGTTATTGTAGACGTTTACAAATTCATCATTTGTAAGAGGAGGGTGTGACCCATTAATTTTCTTATCTTGTCATCCTAACTTTATGACAAATAAAATTAATAGTTGGTTTCATTTTGGTCATAGAAGACAATAGCAGTGACTCCGTTGGGGAGGATACTATTGAATGCGTCTAAGTGTATACCATTACTTGATACTAAGTCCATTAAAAAGGATTGTGCCCCTTCAGTTGGAGAAGATCACACGCTCCTAAATAATTTCCTTTAACCATCCATAAAAGAAAGTTTGATCTAGTGATCCGCAACAAACCCATCCGTTGTGGAGGGAGGCACTCAGAGCCAACACGTAACCTTGTTGCATCACTTACAAACCAGTAATGGAGACCATGGGATTTATTAAAATCCCTCTCCCACTTAGTTATTTGGAAATGAGGATTTTAACCTATGCTAGCATTCATCACATGCATATAAACATCACAGTAAATAAAAGTAATAAATTTAGAAATTAATTTTCCAACTATTATGGCCTTTTCCATCACTGTCTTCAGTATGCTCCAACCCTAGCTGCTGTCATCTTTAGCCACCGCTATCGGATCGAGTTGTCGCATCCTTCTTGCTTCTTATTCCGCTGCACCTCTGGTACTCCAAAAGTACCTCGCCTCGCAAGAATCCGATCCGCGACAAAAATAGAATTTTACATATATCGATCCTATATTCCACGAGGGAATGTACATGTATTCTAGATTGAAAATAAAATTCTAAAAAATAATACAGCTCCTGCTGTATTTTATACATACAATCATGCACACAAATAATGCCCTTGACATGTCCAAGGGTCCAATCACACACAATATCAATAAGTCATAATAGTTGGAGCCTACAACCAAAGAGTTAGCATATCCTACTATTTTCCTACCTAAATTATGTATGACATGTGCATAACCTATTTGAATTCTAAAAATACACAGAGGTAAACCCTAGCTCTAATACCAATTGTTGGTTAAACCTAGGAAAACGTACCGGTTCCACTATACAAAAATTTTTATACAAGTGTCGAACCTTTCCTTAAATAACCTATTGTGTTGTTTAGAAGTTAAATAAGGAATCGCAGACGGAATTTAACATCATTGATTCCAAATTTAACTTATCTGTTCTTAATGGTTTAGATTTGAATCGCAAGCGGAACTTAACACTATTGATTCAAATCTACCTAGGTTATTAATTCTATAAATATTAATTTCCAAAATTGGCTTCCAGGACTGCATGGCGAGGCACATGACCTTCTTGGATATGGGAGCAACCACCACCGCCAAGGCAAAGCCTTATAAGGAAAGCTAATAATTATTTCCTTGAATAACTCTAGGTTAACCAAAAGGAACAAACGAATCACAAATTCGAAAAAAAAAACACAAAATCAAAAAATAAATTCGATAAACTAGATCTAATTGCCTCTTGTATTTAGAATTCATACAAAGAAAAATAACTAGTATGATGCGGAAGAAAAATACTAGTTGCACCTTCTCTTTGTAAGCTAACGACCTCGAGATCTTCTGCCGTATTCCTTGCCTCGCCTTGGACGTCGTGTGGGCGACGATCCTCCAAGATGAACACCACCCAAAAGCTTCCTCCTTCTTCTTCTAAAATCTGGCCACCACCACCACCAAGGAGAAGAGAGCAAAGAGAGAGGAAGAAGGGAGAGGGCCGGCCACACCAAGAGATCACCCAAGAAAAAGAATAAGAGTTGTGTCTCATGAAGCCCCCTCATCCCTTCTTTTATATTACTTTCCCAAGGCAAATAAGGAAAACCCTTTTACAAAAAATAAAATCATCCAAGAGTTTTCCCTTTTTCCTTTTTATTTTTCCTTTTCTTTCCTCCTGATTGAATCAATCACCAATTAATGGTTATGATCAATCCTATTTGGTTTAGGATTGAATTTGGTTTAATCCTATTGGCCGGCCCTTGCTTGGGCACCAAGAAAGGTGGCCGGCCACAATTAAAAGAAAAGGAAAAATAATTTTTTAAAAAATTTTTACAAGAAGAAATCCTCTTATAAAATTTACAAGCTCTCTTTCCTAAAGTATGAGTTAAAAAGGAAAGTTTCTAAAAATTAAAACCATGTTTTAAAATTTAAAAACTCTCTTATAAAATTTCCATTTTTAACATGGTGATAGAAAATTAATATTTTAAAACTTCTTTTCCATTTTTTTTCTTAAACCATAAGGATGGTTAAAAAAGGAAAGTTTTAAAATCTTTTAAACTCTGTATTTAAACATGTGACCTAATTCAAATAAGGAAAGTTTTAAAAATTAAAATCTCTCTTTTAAAACTTATAGTTTTCTACAAAGAGAAGATTTTAAAAATTCAAAACAACCCTCCCTTTTTAAATTATTATGGTCGGCCCCTACAAGCTTGGTCACCAAGCTATAGGGTCGGCCCCTTCAAGAGGATATGGCCGACCATTGCTTGGTCACCAAGCAATGGTCCGGCCCCCTTCTTGGACACTAAGAAGAGCCTTACATTTGGATGGACTTGAGGCTATAATGAGGCTACGACAGGGACCTAGAGGAGAAATTGGTTTTGGCCTTCCGATGAGCTTGAGTATCCCGTGTTCGCCCCGAACACACAACTCAAGTTCATCGATAATAACTCATTCCACTAGAGAGTTATTACTACACTACCGCACCAATCCCAAATTACATTATGGACTCCTTCTTATCATGAGTGTGTTAGTCTCCATGTGTTTAAGATTATGAATGTCCACTAATTAAGTAAGTTACTGACAACTCACTTAATAAATATCTAGCCTCAAGAGTAGTACCACTCAACTTTATTGTCATGTCGGACTAGGTCCACCTGTAGGGTTTAACATGGCAATCCTTATGAGCTCCTCTTGGGGACATTCTCAACCTAAATAACTAGGACACAGATTCCTTCTATAATCATCAACACACACTATAAGTAAAATTATTTCCCAACTTATCGGGCATATTGATTTATCGAGCTAAACCTCACCCTTTGATAAATCAAAGAAATAAATATTAAATATATGTGCTTGTTATTATATTAGGATTAAGAGCACACACTTCCATAATAACTAAGGTTTAGTTCTTTTACTAAGTCAGTAAAAAAGAACATACCTAAATGATCATACTCAATACACTTAAAGTGTATTAGTGTAATTTATTAGTCAAGATAAACTAATACTTAATTACACTACGACTATACTGATAGTTTGTTCCTTTCTATCTTAGTCGCGAGCAACTGTTTATAATTTATAGAGAACCGACAACATGATCTTCTGAGTGTGACACCACACTCCATGTTGTCTACTATATAAATTAATTGAATAATTACATTTAATAAATAAATGCAGATATTGACCAATGTGATTCTTTTATTTTAACAAATAAATGTTTACAAAAACTAGGCTTTTAGTATACACTCCAACAATCTCCCACTTATACTAAAAGACTAAGCTGCCATATCTGTTGCCTTACATCTGATTCCCATCCCCTCCATATGCCGATCAAAAACTTTCGCCGGAAGGGCCTTTGTGAAAGGATCTGCTAGGTTATCTTCTGATGCAATCTTGGCGAAGACAACTTCTCCTCGCTTGACGATCTCTCGTATCAAGTGGTACTTGCGCTCTATATGTTTACTTGCTTTATGGGCTCGTGGTTCCTTCGAGTTTGCAACTGCACCGCTATTATCACAATAAATTGTGATGATCTTGGGCAAACCAGGAATCACATCTAAGTCCATTAGAAAGTTCCTGAGCCATACAACTTCTTTGGCTGCCTCAGATGCTGCCACATACTCAGCTTCCATGGTTGAGTCCAAGACGCATTTCTACTTAACACTCCTCCATGCAATAGCTTCACCTCCTAGAGTAAACACATAGCCTGATGTTGACTTACTATTGTCCCTATCTGATTAGAAGTCTGAATTCGTGTAACCCATAGGAAGCAAATCGTCTGCTTGGTAAACTATCATATAATCTCTAGTCCTTCTCAGGTACTTTAATATATGCTTTACCGCAGTCCAATGCCCTTGTATAGGGTTACTCTGATATCTGCTAACCATGCCCACGACAAAACAGATATCAGGTCTCGTACACAGCATTGCATACATAAGGCTTCCTACAGCCGAAGCATAAGGAACTGCCTTCATGTCCTCAATCTCCTTTGATGTCTTTGGGGGAATCTCTTTAGATAAGGCTACTCCATGCCTAAAAGGTAACAAACCTTTCTTGGAGTTTTGCATGCTAAAACGAGCAAGGATTGTATCTATATATAAAGCTTGGGATAGGCACAACATTATTTTCTTGCGATCCCTTATAACTTTAATCCCAAGAATGTGTGCACATTCTCCTAAGTCCTTCTTATCAAATTGTTTGGACAACCATACCCTTACGTCCGATAATTCCTTGGCATTGTTGCCAATTAACAAAATATCATCTACGTATAGTACAAGAAATACCACCACGTTTCCGTTACACTTCTTGTATACACAAGATTCATCCGGACACTGAATAAATCTATATGACTGGATTACTTCATTAAACCGGATGTTCCAAGATCTTGAAGCTTGCTTCAATCCGTCAATGGACCGATTAAGCTTGCACACTAGATGCTCTTTGCCTTTTTCAATGAATCCTTCTGATTGCTTCATATGGATGTTTTCTTTAAGACTTCCGTTAAGGAAAGCTGTCTTGACATCCATTTGCCAAATCTCATAATCCATATGAGCAGCAATGGATAAGAGTATCCGGATAGACTTAAGCATGACTACCGGCGAAAAAGTCTCCTCATAGTCGATTCCCTCTTTCTGAGTATACCCTTTCGCAACAAGCCTTGCTTTGAAGGTTTCTACCTTCCCATCTGTCCCTCTTTTCCTTTTGTAGATCCACTTGCATCCAACGACTTTTACACCATCAGGTGGTTCTACAAGCTCCCAGACCTTATTAGAGTACATAGACTCTATTTCAGAATTCATTGCCTTTTGCCAAGATACTGCATCTATATCTTGGAGTGCTTCATCATATGTCCGGGGATCAGGTTCATGTTTACCCGGGATCAAGTCTGAAGACTCTCCCAAAAACATGAATCTCTTAGGTTGCCTTACAACCCTCCCACTATGACGAGGCACCGTCTGTGGTTGTGTATCATGTGCAACACGTGTTGTAGTCTCTTGTGGTACTTCATCTTGTACTATTGGTACTGAAGTAGACGTGTCCTCTCTAATTTCTTCTAGAACTATTTCACTCATGGGCTTATGGTTCATTACATAATCTTCTTCTAAAAAATGAGCATTGGTGCTAACAATGATCTTCTGATTTTTAGGATTATAAAACAAATCACCTTTCGTTCCCTTAGGATATCCAACAAACAAACAAACTTCTGTACATGATTCCAACTTGTCAGTATCTCCCTTCAGCACATGTGCTGGACTACCCCATATCCGGATATGATTCAGACTAGGCTTACGCCCATTCCATAATTCCATAGGAGTAGAAGGAACTATTTTATAAGGTACCATATTCAGAATGTACATTGCTGTTTCTAAATCATATCCCCAAAACGAATTCAGTAATTCTGAATAACTCATCATTGATCTAACCATTTTCATAATAGTCTTATTCCTTCGTTCTGCCACACCATTCTGCTGGGGTGTACCAGGGGCAGACAATTGGGATTGAATCCCGACTTCTGATAAGTAATTCCTAAACTCTCCAAAGAGATATTCGCCACCACGGTCAGACCGTAGTGTCTTGATACTTTTACCAAGACGTTTCTCCACATAGCCCTATATTATTTGAACTTGTCAAAGCATTTAAACTTGCGGCGCATCAGGTAAATGTATCCGTATCTTGAATAATCGTCTATAAAGGAGACGAAGTATTCATAACCTCCTCTTGCCTGGATAGACATAGGACCACATAAATCAGAATGAATCAGTTCTAACGCATCTTTGGCTCTATACCCCTTGGCCTTAAAAGGTCTCTTGGTCATTTTACCTTCCAAGCAGGATTCACATGTTGAAAAGTTTTCCAACTCTAATGAACCCAAGAGTCCATCAGCTACAAGCCTTTGAATCCTACTTAGGTTAATATGTCCAAACCTTATATGCCAAAGATATGTTTGGTTCATTTCCGAAGGTTCTTTTCTCTTATTAGAGTTAGAAGATGTGTTATTAATTTCCATATTTTGCTTTGTGGGAGAAATTGGATTTAAAGTGTATAAATTGCCAACTAATGCACCAGAACAGATAATCACCTTATTTCTCTTTATAACGACATTATTACTAAAAGAGACTGAATATCCATCCAAATACAGTTTAGATATTGAAATTAAATTCTTTCTAAAACTGGGTACATAAAGACAATTTCTTAAAATCAAATTTCTATTACTATCAAAAGATAAGTAGACGTCTCTCACTGCAACAGCCGCCACCTTAGTAGCATTGTCCATGTAGATAGTTATCTCTCCATCAAATAGTCACCGGGTTTCCTGGAACCCCTGCAAAGAATTGCAGACATGATCAGTGGCTCCCGTATCTACACACCAGGTGTTGGTAGATAACACCGCTAAACATGTTTCAACTACTAGATAATGAGATATACCTTTATTGTTCTGGTTCCTACGAGGACAGTCCGCTTTCCAATGTCCAGACTGCTTGCTAATGAAGCACTTGCCCTTCGGCTTCTTCATTCCAGCTTTCTGTCCTGTACTCTGAGGTTTATTCACCTTCTTTGCTGAAAAAACCTATTTCTTCTTCTTCTTGCCTTTCGACTTAGAAGTAGAACCATTTTCAGCATAATGAATCTGAGAACTATGATGAAATATTCCTTCTGCTGCCTGTAGTTCTGTCAGAAGTTCCGCCAATGTATACTCTCTTTTGTTCATGTTATAGTTCAGGCGGAACTGCTCAAAACTTCTGGGTAGCGTTTGGAGAATTATATCGACCTGGGTTTCCCCATCGATTTCTCCTCCAAGGACTTGTATTTCATTCAGATAAGCCATCATTTTGAGGATATGATCCCTTACGGGTGTCCCCTCAGACATGGTGGCTGTCATTAACTTCCTCATTGCCTCTTGCCTAGCAGTACGACTCTAGTGCCCAAAGAGTTCTTTGAGATTGTTCATTATATCATAAGTTGTTGGTAAATCTTGATGCTGATGTTGCAATATATTTGACATTGATGCCAAAATGTAACACCGCGCCATCTCATCAGCTTTTACTCATTTCTTATGATACTCAATCTCCTCTAGGGTAGAGTCACCGTCAGGTGCATCAGGGCAAGCCTCAGTCAGTACAAACTTATAGCTTTCAATAGTAATAACTATGTCCAGGTTTCTTTTCCAATCAATATAGTTGGGACCAGTAAGTTTGTTCTCTTTTAATATAATGGCTAGTGGGTTGAAAGTCATCCTAAGAATCACAAAAGTAAACTTTGGTCAAGACTCTAAATTTAGAATAATATTGATTCCTCAAACAATACTATTTTAAATTAACCAGCACCTCAAATCACCATGAATATTGCATGCCACGTTAGTGTGGACGTATACAAATTCATCATTTGTAAGAGGAGGATGTGACCCATTAATTTTATTATCTTGTCATCCTAACTTTATGACAAACAAAATTAATAGTTGGTTTCACTTTGGTCACACAAGACAATAGCAGTGACTCCGTTGGGGAGGATACTATTCAATGCGTCTAAGTGTATACCATTACTTGATACTAAGTCCATTAAATAGGATTGTGCCCCTTCAGTTGGAGAAGATCACACGCTCCTAAATAATTTCCTTTAACCATCCATAAAAAGAAGTTTGATCTAGTGATCCGCAACAAACACATCCGTCGTGGAGGGAGGCACTCAGAGCCAACACGCAAGCTTGTTGCATCACTTACAAACCAGTAATGGAGACCATGGGATTTATTAAAATCCCTCTCCCACTTAGTTATTTAGAAATGAGGATTTTAACCTATGCTAGCATTCATCACATGCATATAAACATCACAGTAACTAAAAGCAATAAATTTGGAAATTAATTTTCCAACTATTATGGTTTTTTCCATCACTGTCTTCAGTATGCTCCAACCCTAGCTGCTGCCATCTTTAGCCACCGCTATCGGGTCGAGTTGTCGCATCCTTCTTGCTTCTTATTCCGCTGCGCCTCTGGTGCTCCAAAAGTACCTCGCCTCGCAAGAATCCGATCCGCGACACAAATAGAATTTTACATATATCGATCGTATATTCCACGAGGGAATGTACATGTATTCTAGATCGAAAATAAAATTCTAAAAAATAATACAGCTCCTGCTGTATTTTATACATACAATCATGCACACAAATAATGCCCTTGACATGTCCAAGGGTCCAATCACACACAATATCAGTAAACCATAATAGTTGGAGCCTGCAACCAAAGAGTTAGCACATCCTGCTATTTTCCTGCCTAAATTATGAATGACATGTACATAACCTATTTGAATTCTAAAAATACACAGAGGCAACCCCTAACTCTGATACCAATTGTTGGTTAAACCTAGGAAAACGTACCGGTTCCACTGTACAAAATTTTTTGTACAAGTGTCGAACCTTTCCATAAATAACCTATTGTGTTCTTTAGAAGTTAAATAAGGAATCACAGACGGAACTTAACATCATTGATTCCAAATTTAACTTATCTGTTCTTAATGGTTTAAATTTGAATCGCAAGCGGAACTTAACATTATTGTTTCAAATCTACCTAGGTTATTAATTCCATAAATATTAATTTCCAAAATTGGCTTCCAGGACTACATGGCGAGGCACATGGCCTTCTTGGATATGGGAGCAACCACCACCGCCTAGGCAAAGCCTTTTAAGGAAAGCTAATATTTATTTCCTTAAATAACTCTAGGTTAACCAAAAGGAACAATCGAATCACAAATTCGAAAAAAAAACACAAAATCGAAAAATAAATTTGATAAACTAGATCTAATTGCTTCTTGTATTTAGAATTCATACAAAGAAAAATAACTAGTATGATGTGGAAGAAAAATACTAGTTATAACTTCTTTTTGTAAGTTAACGACCTCGAGATCTTCTGCCGTATTCCTCGCCTCGCCTTGGACGTCGTGTGGGCGACGATCCTCCAAGATGAACACCACCCAAAAGCTTCCTCCTCCTTCTTCTAAAATCCGGCCACCACCACCACCAAGGAGAAGAGAGCAAAGGGAGAGGAAGAAGGGAGAGGGCCGGCCACACCAAGAGATCACCCAAGCAAAAGAATAAGAGTTGTTTCTCATGAAGCCCCCAAACCCCTTCTTTTATATTACTTGCCCAAGGCAAATAAGGAAAAACCTTTTACAAAAAATAAAATCATCCAAGAGTTTTTCCTTTTTCCTTTTTATTTTTCCTTTTCTTTCCTCCTGATTGAATCAATCACCAATTAATGGTAATGATCAATCCTATTTGGTTTAGGATTGAATTTGGTTTAATCCTATTGGCCGGCCCTTGCTTGGGCACCAAGCAAGGTGGCCGGCCACAATTAAAAGAAAAGGAAAAATAATTTTTTAAAAAATTTTTACAAGAAGAAATCCTCTTATAAAATTTACAAGCTCTCTTTCCTAAAGTATGAGTTAAAAAAGGAAAGTTTCTAAAAATTAAAACCATGTTTTAAAATTTAAAAACTCTCTTATAAAATTTCCTTTTTTAACATGGTGATAGAAAATTTAAATTTTAAAACTTCTTTTCCTTTTTTTTTCTTAAACCATAAGGATGGTTAAAAAAGGAAAGTTTTAAAATCTTTTAAACTCTCTATTTAAACATGTGGCCTAATTCAAATAAGGAAAGTTTTAAAAATTAAAATCTCTCTTTTAAAACTTATAGTTTTCTACAAAGAAAAGATTTTAAAAATTCAAAACAACCCTCCCTTTTTGAATTATTATGGCCGGCCCCTACAAGCTTGGTCACCAAGTTATAGGGTCGACCCCTTCAAGAGGATGTGGCCGGCCATTGCTTGGTCACCAAGCAATGGTCCGGCCCCCTTCTTGGACACCAAGAAGAGCCTTACATTTGGATGGACTTGAGGCTATAATGAGGCTACGATAGGGACCTAGAGGAGAAATTGGTTTTGGCCTTCCGATGAGCTTGAGTATCCCGTGTTCGCCCCCAACACACAACTCAAGTTCATCGATAATAACTCATTCCACTAGACCGCACCAATCCCAAATTACATTATGGGCTCCTTCTTATCATGAGTGTGTTAGTCTCCCTGTGTTTAAGATTATGAATGTCCACTAATTAAGTAAGTTACTGACAACTCACTTAATTAATATATAGCTCCAAGAGTAGTACCACTCAACTTTATTGTCATGTCGGACTAGGTCCACCTGCAGGGTTTAACATGGCAATCCTTATGAGCTCCTCTTGGGGTCATTCTCAACCTAAATAACTAGGACACATATTCCTTCTATAATCAACAACACACACTATAAGTAATATCATTTTCCAACTTATCGGGCATATTGATTTATCGAGCTAAACCTCACCCTTTGATAAATCAAAGAAATAAATATTAAATATATGTACTTGTTATTATATTAGGATTAAGAGCACATACTTCCATAATAACTAAGGTTTAGTTCTTTTACTAAGTCAGTACAAAAGAACATACCTAAATGATCCTACTCAATACACTTAAAGTGTATTAGTGTAATTTATTAGTCAAGATAAACTAATACTTAATTACACTACGACTATACTGATAGTTTGTTCCTTTCTATCTTAGTCGCGAGCAATTATTTATAATTTATAGAGAACCGACAACATGATCTTCTGAGTGTGATACCACACTCCATGTTGTCTACTATATAAATTAATTGAACAATTACATTTAATAAATAAATACAGATATTGACCAATGTGATTCTTTTATTTTAACAAATAAATATTTACAAAAATTAGGCTTTTAGTATACACTCCAACAGTAACAAATAGATTTTGGGCTCGACGATCTTCTCCCAACCCCGAGCAAATGATGTGAGGGGCATGTAATCTTTAATTGACAATTTTACATTTACTATGGATTATCTATCATATTAATAATAAATATATTATTCCAATTTTATTTCTTTGCTTTGTTATCATTTGTTTATGCGGTAAATTAAAATGGATTCATTATTCAACATCGTACTCACGAACAAAGATCAAGGAACATCAGGTCCACGTTGTAGCAGCTACAATATATAGCTGCTACACCAATGTATCAATAGGTGGGGTCGGTGAAATGTAATTATACTTAAGTTGATGGAGTAGCAGTTACGGGTCAGTAACAACATATGGCTTCATGTTGTAGTAGTTATCTATCCGTAGCTGCTATAACACAGAGAGAGGCATTATGGAAGACATCTCAGATCATTAATAGAATAATAGCGTATAAATCGGAATAGTAGCATAAATTCTTCCAATGTGTAGCAGCTTCTCAAGAGTAGAAAATGTAGATACCATATTGTTGATCGTAAACGAAAAAAAACTTACACGCTATAGTTGGGGTTGATATAATGAATGGAATAATATTAATATTGTAAATAAAGATAATAACATAACACAAACAAGATTAGCTTATAAGTTGCTGCAGCATGTTGTGGCAGCTCACAACTCTGGATTAACTGCTACAAAGTGAAGCAACTAATCCGCAGTAACTGCTACACGTTGTGCTAGCACACATATCGGGAGCATCTGCTACAATGTGTAGCAGCTAATCTGCACTAACTACTACTTGATGTGGCAGCTCACGTGTTTGTGATTTCTTAGAACATGTGTAGCAGCTAATCTGTAGTATCTGCTACATAGCTACTCTTGAGAAGCTGCTACATGTTGTAGCATCATTTGACAACTACGTGCTGCAAGGTGTTGCAGTATCTGCTACAGTATGTAGTAGCTTGAAAGTGATGATACATTATCTGTAGCAGCTTTGCTCTAAGGCCAAATAAGCTTACCAAGTAACTGCTATACGTTGTAGCAGTTTACTATCCATGTATCTACTACACGTTGTAGCAGTAGAATTTCCACATATCTGCTCCACGTTGTAGCAGGTAAGGGTACTAGTTGCTTTAATAACGTGTTGTATTTAGGAAGTGTATAGTACAGCATAAATTTTTTAGTGTCCCTAGAATAACCACTCATAGTAGCCATTGCCCCTAGAATGACCACTCATAGCAGCCATCACCCAATGACTACTCATAGTTGTCATAAATCATGACCTGTGACTAGTTGTGTAATATGCTGCTTTGTCAGAAGGGCAAATGTGGGCACATGACTACACTTGATTTCCTATATAACAGAGGGTCGCAACATTCATGAATGCCACAAAGGAAAACAAGTAGTAGATTCATGGATTGACCACATTTTCTCGACACCACCTTCATCATTCCTTTCATGCCATCCTCTATAAATCTTGAAGTGTACCAAGCTCCCAAATCGGGAAAGCCAAAGAGGTCAAGTATATAGTATGCTTCCATAATCGTAAACGTATTTCCTTAATGCGAACACCATCGTCTAGCTCCCATCAACATACGCGTATGATGGTCGGCTGCTCATGCAAAGGTCTAACTTCTGCCTAAAATCATGTGTGTGCGACGAAGGGCCTCTGCATTGCCCTGAGGAATCCTCATGGAGTAACTATAGGATTCTCTCATCCTCGAATTTTTCCCATCCTCGACCAAATGACATGAGGGACATGGAAAATAAGACATGGTGTATTGTGTTCAGAACACGGAGTATGTTGATCAAGGGAGATCGTTCATGGAGATTACTGTGGATGCAACCCGACCAATATGAAAATGACACAATCTGAGAGAAAATGTGTGAGATATCGGAAATTTTAATATATAGGGTTATTTCAGAAATAGCCTTATAAAATATTTTCAAAATTTTTAGGAATTTTCTGGGGATTTTTCAGAGCTCGTACGAAGGGTTTTGATGGGATCGATCGGCGGGTTCGGATAAAGCCTGTTTGGAATACCCGTTTAAGTGAGGAAAAATTTTAATATAAATACTTTTCTTTTCTTATTTCTTTTCCCTAAACCTATTGCCGAACCCGAGCTTCTCTTCTTCCCCCCGACATTTCTTCCCTTCCTCTGTTCCCTCTCTTTGTCTCGCGGACGAATCGAAGCAAAGCCGAGGACTAGCTCATGGGAAGTGTGACGCAATGTGGTAGCCGACAAGGATCCCTCCTCTGGACTAGCTCAGGGAGATGAGAGCATTGTACTCCCCCACTTATGATTTGGGGTAGGAGGATAGGTGTACTCCGACAGCATCTCGTCCACTCGGTCACTCATCAGGAGCAGTGACTAAAGAGTGCACGGTTGTCACAACCCTACCCACTCGGTCTCACCATTGTGTGTGAGATGGCTGACTGGTGTCAGGGGTGACTAGGACATGTCATTGACATCATATGCATGATGCATTTATTGCTTGTGGTTGATGCACTTTATATGCTGTATTTTTGGTGGATGCATTGTTTGACATGCATACAGGATATGCATTTATTGCTTGTGGTTGATGCACTTTATATGTTGCATTTTTTGTGGATGCATTGTTTGACATGCATACAGGATATGCATTTATTGCTTGTGGTTGATGCACTTTTTATGATGCATATTGGATAGATGCATTATTTAACATGCATACAGGATTTATGATACTCTGGGTCTGACGACCTTGATATCCCTATACCCAAATTCTGGTTAGTACAATTACTCCTTACCTTACAGTCTTGCACTTTCCATATGTTATATCTAGGAGACTATACGCATATTTTTTACTGCCGGTTATTATTTACTATGCATGTCAACTAGGTATCCACTGAGTGTTGGACTCACCCCCATTATTATCATTTTAGGTTGAGGCTGTCGGGAGGAGTTCCAGTCGCTAGTCCCCCACCACTTCGCGTTGCGACGAGTTCGCACATTTTGATTTACGTTATTGTCTATGCTATTTAGACTTGTATCTTTTGGCACTTGGATTTTGTACGATCTCTTATTATCGATGGGTTTTCGTTTGGATGTATGATGGTGATTTATATTTTATGGGTGTAGTTGATTAGGATATCGGATTTGTGTTTAATGGGTGTAGTTGAGTTGGATTTTTGTGATGATTTCCTTATCTTTGTTTTAGTTTAGTTATTACTATTAAACTACGTGGATGCTTGGTTATTGTACTTTTATGTTATATATATGTTCCGGCCGTGTTGGCTGAAGTATCTGGATTGATGTAGTAAAGTTTCATATTGTCACATGTACAGGGGAAATGCTACTTAAATTTCTTCTGGCAGGGACTACCTGGGGCATGACAATATTTTTGGTATCAGAGCCAAGTTGGTGATACTTGTTTTTTTTTCGTGTTACAGATTTTTGAGATTTATCTGATACCAATTTATTGGTATCAGAGCGGGTTAGGATACCTACTTTTGGTGTTCTGGATTTTAGGGTTAGCCCAAGTTTGCTAGTTAACTTGGGTATTTTTTTTTGGATTTGTATAGTTCTCTGTCGATTTTCTCGTCCTAAATTTTGAGCTAAAATGGGGATTGGACAGCGACGGAACATCTCCAAACGGCAAATAGGTATAAAGGTAATTTTATAATTTTTATACTTGTAGTGATATTTGTGTTATAACTTAACAGATATGAGGAGATCTACACGAGTAGCTGCGAGACGTGGTACTAGACGACCACGTAAGAGGACTTTGGAATCTATGGCAACGGACTCGCCAGAGATCCCTACTGGGTTTGGGCCTGTCAGTCAGGGACAGACTCAGGATACTGTGGGCGCATCGAGCTCTCAGACCCCGATGGCTCCTTTAGAGGTACCTACCTCGGCTGCACCCGTTGTACCTACCCCCACCGTATTTAGGGTACCACTAGGGGTACCACTGGCATACCCCGCACTTGCTCCGGTCGAGCCTATGGCGTACTAGGCACCACCGCCTCTTGGACATATAGTGTACGCAGCACCTGTACCAGCGGTACCGGTTGCTCCACATTCGATGCCACCCACCGGACCTCCAACCGCGGCCACCTATGCTGACCCTGCAGTGCCACCAGCGCATCTGCCCCAGCTTATGCAGTAGCACCGGGGGTACCTCCCCCGGTCTTTCTAGCGGTACTACCCGTACCACCAGCCCAGGGGATTCCGCCAGTTCCCGCGGTGATCCCTACACATCTCACTAATATTTTCGCGGCACGAGCCCGGATCCCAGCATTGGCAGAGTCGATGAAGAGTCGATTCACACTCTTCCGAGGAGAGACTAATCCGATAGGCGAGCAGAACATCACTTGGGCCAGATTCAGAGAGGCTTTTGAGAGCCGTTACTTTCCACGGGCCTATCAGATGACTCGCCGTCAGGATTTTCTGAGTCTGCGATAGAAGAACCGATCAATGACAGAGTACAATGCCGAGTTTAATCGGTTGGCCAGATTTTGTCCAAAACTGGTTGCTGAGGACAGTTCCCGTATGCAGCAGTTTATTCAGGGACTGGATGGACATCTGCAAGTAAAGCTGCTGGCTTTAGGAACTCATATTACATAGAGACACTGGACAGAGCCCTGATGATAGAGTCAGCTCACCAGAGAGCGTACCCAGACAAGAAAAGGAAGCAGACTGATCGGACATCAGGACAGATCCAGCAGACACGGGCAACACAGCAACAGAGTGGCCGCAATTGGCCAGGTTAGGGTACTTCTGGGGCTTCTGGTCAGCCTCAGAAGTCAGGGTGATCTACATCAGGACATTTTCAGTCTTCTCAGCAGAACCGAAAACAATCCGCTAGGGACATTAGCTGCACCAGATGTGGGTCCAGAGACCACATCACCTCATCCTGCTCCCTAGGACATTCAATTTGCTATTATTGCAAACTGCCTGGGCACCTGAGCCAAGATTGTTTGAAGAAGGCTCATCATATTGCTTCCGGAGTTTCTGGTCATGGAGTTTAGCTCAGTCAGTCCGGGACTCATCGAGGAGGGTGGAGAGCCCAATCTTCGTATACCCAGCAGAGGATAGCTCCCCCGGCAGCAGCTGCTTATGGCATGTATGGACAGGAGCACCCCAGTACTCTCATAGTACCACAGAGCTCTGTTCTGGGACCACAGTATCAGACTCCGAGGCAGTATCAGCTGCATCCCTAGCCACTGGTTTAGTACAAGTCACCGCCTCAGTCCCTAGTACAGTATCAGCCACAGCCACTGGTCCAGTACCTGTCATCGCCCCAGCCGCTGGACCAGTATCAGTCTCAGCCTACCTATCAGTCTCTGGCTCAATACTCGGCACCGTCACAGTGGCAGGCTCAGACTCAGGCGCAACAGCCTTTGTTAGCACTACCACCTCCACCTCCGCCAGAGACTGGACGTATTCATGCGGTCACCAGAGAATATGCACAGTGGGCCGACGGATCCATTTTTTGCGATACGATTTCCATTTATGCCTTATCTACTGATATGTTGATAGATACAGGTAGCTCGCATTCTTTTATATCCCGTACCTTTATGCGGGAGATTGGTAGATTACCCACCTTCAGACCGCAATGACTGACTATCTCTCTACCGTCCGGTGATGCTTTGGACATCACCCAGGAGGCCAAAGGTTGCCTGTTAGACTTTGGCAACATGATACTTACGGTAGATCTTTTAGTATTGGAAATGGTTGACTTTGATATTATTCTTGGCATGGACTATTTGTCAGCATATCATGCCACTGTCGATTTCCAGATGAGGGTGGTCATATTCCGGCCTCCGAACCAACCCTCGTGGGATTTCACTGGCTTCAGAGATGATGGCATATCGACCATTTCGACGATTCAGGCTCAGAAACTGCTGTTACATGGCTGTCAGGGTTTTCTGTTATCCTTGATTCATACTGAAGATGGCAGTAGTTCTCAACTCTCTGATGTTCCATTAGTCCGAGAGTATCTGGATGTATTTCCAAAGGAGCTACTAGGTTTGCCTCCCAGAAGGCAAGTGGAGTTTGCTATTGAGTTGATTTTGGGAACCGCACCTACATCGAAAGCTCCTTACCGTATGGTACTAAAAGAGTTGAATGAACTGAAGGTTCAACTCCAGGAGCTTTTAGACAGGGGATTTATATGCTCTAGTGCTTCTCCGTGGGGTTCTCCAGTATTATTTGTTAAGAAAAAGGATGGTACTCTGAGGTTGTGCATCGATTACAGACAGCTGAATGCAGTGACCATCAGGAATAAGTACCCCTTACCATGGATCGAGGATTTGTTTGATCAGCTCAGAGGTACATCAGTGTATTCTAAGATTGATCTCCGATCCGAATATCATCAGCTGTACGCAAAGTTCAGCAAGTGTGCTTTTTGGCTATCCTCAGTCGGTTTTCTGGGACATGTGGTCTCTAGCCGAGGTATTTCAGTACACCCTCAGAAGATCGAGGATGTCACCAGCTAGGAGCAGCCGAAATCAGTTCAAGAGATCCATAGTTTTCTAGGATTGGCTGGATATTATAGATGGTTCATCGATGGTTTCTCCCGGATTGCTATGCCACTGACACGCCTGACCAGGAAAGGCGTGAAGTTCACGTGGTTCGAGGATTGTGAGACCAACTTCTAGGAGCTAAAGTGGATATTAGTGTCGGCTCCAGTTTTGATTTTGCTAGTTGGAGAGGACGAATTCGTGCTCTACACCGACATATCTCTTCAGGGTTTGGGCACTGTCCTGATGCAGCACAGCAGGGTAGTCTCCTATGCTTCTCGACAGTTGAAGGAGCATGAGAAGAATTACCAGTGCATGATTTGGAGCTAGCCGCCATCATCTTTTCTTTGAAGATTTGGCGGCATCATCTATACGACATTACCTTTAAGATTCTTATGGATCATAAGAGTCTCAAATATATTTTCACTCAGAAGGAACTCAATCTCCGACAGAAGAGATGGATGGAGTTCCTGAAGGATTACGATTGTACCATTAGCTACCACCCGGGGAAAGCTAATGTAGTTGCCGATGTACTCAGCAGGAAGTCCAGAGGGATTTTTGCTTGCCACCGGGCTTCAGTCACAGACTTGATTCAGGGTTTCTCCGAGTTAGGCCTTGAGGAGCAGGGACAGACAGAGCAAGGTATTCTTGTTACCATGGTTGCTTAGTCATCGATCAGGACGAGGATCCGAGAGGCCTAGGCTGGTGATCATCATTTTCAGTTCATTGGTGGTCAGATAGCTTCCGGTCCGCATACCGAGTTCACACGAGATAAGGAGGGTATTATATATTTCTGATGTAGATTATGCATACCTCAGTCTCACCCGGTCTTACAGGAGCTACTTCAGGAGGCTCATCGCTCCCGATTTGCGATCCACCCAGGCGGGACCCGCATGTATCGAGATTTGAGGCGTTCCTACTGGTGGAACGGTATGAAGAAAGACATCGCAGAATTCGTAGCTAGATGTCTTGTCTATCAGCAGGTGAAGGCTGAGCACCAGAGACATGCCGGATTACTTCAGCGGATTCCTATTCCTGAGTGGAAATGGGAACACATTACCATGGACTTTGTGGTGGGTTTGCGGAGGACACGACGAGGCCATGACACGATTTGGGTAATCGTTGATCGATTAACCAAATTCGCGTATTTCTTAGCGATCCGGAAGACTGATTCCCTAGATCGATTGGCAAATCTGTATTGCCGGGAGATCATCAGATTACATGGTGTCCCTTTGACTATTATTTTGGATAGAGGCCCTCGGTTCACGTCTCGATTCTGGCAGAGTCTGTAGCAAGCCTTGGGCACTCAGCTCTGTTTCAATATAGCTTTCCATCCGCAAACAGATGGACAGTCATAGCGGACCATTCGGACTCTAGAGGACTTGCTGAGTTCTTGTGTATTGGATTTTGGAGGCAGTTGGGAGGACCATTTGTCATTAGTAGAGTTCGCCTACAACAACAGCTTTCATTCGGCTATCCAGATGGCACCTTTTGAAGCGTTGTATGGTAGGCCTTGTCGGACACCCACCCTCTGGGATGAGGTTGGGGAGACCCAGCTGTTGGGACCCTATAGAGCCCAGCATGAGGCAGAGCTAGTCCGTACTATCAGACGGAGGATGTCAGAGGTGCAGGACCTCTAGAAGAGTTATGTTGATCGGAGATGGAGACCTCTGGAGTTCTCTACAGGCGACCATGTATTTCTGCGAGTTTCACCCACGAAAGGGGTGAAGTGATTTGGCCTCAGAGGTAAGCTAGCTCCATGGAACATTGGCACTTTCCAGATCCTGGAGAGGATAGGAGCAGTAGCTTATCGGCTGGCTCTACCACCGTCCCTAGAAGGCGTTCACGACATATTCCACGTATCTATGCTGTGGAGATAGATACCCGACTCGACACATGTGCTGACAGATATCTCAATTCCCGTTCAACCTGACGTCACTTAGGAGGAAGTTCCGATATGGATTCTGGACCGGAAAGAGCGTCAGCTGCGGAACAAGACTATCCGACTAGTTAAAGTCGAATGGCAGCATCATACGGGCAAGAAGGCTACCTGGGAGCAAGAGGATACGATCCGAGCTCGATACCCCCATCTTTTCACATGAGGTATGTGGGTTATTTTCCGTTCAGCATTTATACTTTCTATCTTGTTGTTAGTAATTGTTGATGGTAGATAAAAAAATTTGGAGAACCAAATTTTTATTAGTGGGGGAGAATGTAAAATATCAAAAAATGGTGGATAATGATAAGGGAATTTTTTAAAATTTTTAGAAATTTTATGGGAATTTTTTGGAGACCGTATGACTTCGTTTACAAGGATAATATTGGGCCCCGGGAAAGCCTGTTTGGGGTACCCCATTTAAGTGTGGAAAAGTTGATTTTTCCTTTTCTTTTTATTTCCTTTTTTCTTTCTCTTCCGTCGAACTCGTGTCTTTCCTCCCGATCCCTCGCGACGCCGAAGCCCTAACCGCTCCCTTCCCAACCGGCGCAGCAAAACCGCCACACGCCTCGCAATTAAAGACACCCAAGCGCCGACCACCCCTCCCTGGATGACAGTTCCGATCAAAGGTCTCGATGCGTGAAATAGTCGAAAGCCTAGTTCGTTGTGCCCTAAATAGTGTCTTCTCTCCGACTCACACGATCACCTCTTCCACATGCCCTAGATCTCTTCCCTGATCTTGCGCTGACCACTTCCGATCTCCTCTCGCCAAAAGCCGAGCATCGCGATCCACCGCCGAACCAGATCCATCGGCGGCTATGCTCTCTTCCTCCACACTTCAGATTTCCTCTTCCTCTCCTGATCCATCGCCATCGCCAGTTGTGATTGGGGGAGGAGAACAAGTTTCAGGAGGGAATCCCTATTCCTTCACAACAGAGTTTAGGATCTACATCGAAGGGTTGTGGGATGGCATGGAGAGCTTCCTCTTCATCACAGCAACCACTGGATCTTTCACGGAGTGGCTACATGCTTGGATTGGGGTAAGAAGTGTGTATAATTTCATTTCATTTCTGAAATGATAGATTGGATTAGTTGATTCAGAATTATTATGTTAGCAGGAAAAGAGTGGGCAGCAGTAGATCATCTTTCGATGGTGAAACCCTTTTAGTAATGAGCCACCATTAGCTATGGCAAATTTGGTGAGTTTGTAGGATGATAAGGGTTCATGGATTGAGTTAAATTTAATTGGACTAACGAGAATGGAGTCCTAATCAGATTAGAGTTAAGTTAGCTATTTAGTTCATGATAGATTTAGCTCACTAGTTCATATTTGACCTAGTTGTACCATGCGTTATGTGTTCACAGGACTTTGACGCGAGACGAGTATCTCGATTACCGATTTGGACTTTTCTTATTGGAGGTGGGTACTTTGACTTATAATTTTAGATATGTCATTTGATATGCATAGTAATATTTTTAACAAATAGTAATGATTATGTTTCTTTTCTGCATCAGTTGGTCACTACCCGATACCTGTTACATGCTTATTTTGTTTACTTGTTATGCACTTCATGTTAGTACCTACCTGATTATACATGCTTATAGGGGTAGTGACATAACCATGCTTTATTATGTTCATGACCTAGGTTTTTATACCTCATCTGATCTGTGTACCTAGACCTTTGTTTTGATTCATTTTCCTATGGTACACATTATGTAGAGATGGATAAGTTCACGATATTTCCATGCTTAGTGTCATGCACCATCTCGCATGATTGCATGCTGTGCGATAGTCGGCTCTATTATTGTTGAGCACATCACCAGTTACATAGATCTGCACACACCACCACTCATGGGTCAGTGGTATGTCAGGCAAGTGTGTGACAGTTCTGCTGTTAGGCTCTGCTGGTCTGGTGACTCAGTGTGGTAACCGGTAGACAGTTCCACTCTTTTAGGCTCCGCTAGTCTAGTAACGCAGCGTGGTAGCCGGCAGACAGGTTTTGCTCTGTTTGAGTCCGTTGGTCCACTTATGGGTAGTGTGACGGAGCGTGGTAGCCGGCAGGGATCCCTCCTCTGTTCTAGCTCAGGGAGATGAGAGCATTGCGCTCCCCCACTTATAATTTGGGGTAGGAGGATAGGTGTACTCTGACAGCATCCCGTCTACTCAGTCACTCATCAGGAGTAGTGACGACAGAGTGCACGGTTGTCACAACCCTACCTACTCAGTCTCACCATTGTGTGTGAGATAGCTGACTGGTGTCAAGAGTGACCAGGACATGTCATTGACATCATATGCATGATGCATTTATTGCTTGTGGTTGATGCACTTTATATGCTGCATTTTTTGTGGATGCATTGTTTGACATGCATATAGGATATGCATTTATTGCTTGTGGTTGATGCACTTTATATGTTGCATTTTTGGTGGATGCATTGTTTGACATGCATACAGGATATGCATTTATTGCTTGTGGGTGATACACTTTATATGTTGCATATTGGATAGATACATTGTTTGACATGCATACAGGATTTTTGATACTCTGGGTCTGACGACCTTGATATCCCTATACCCAGATTCTAGTTAGTACAGTTACTCCTTACCTTATAGTCTTGCATTTTCCATATGTTATATCCAGGAGACTGTATGCATATTTATTACTGCCAGTTATTATTTACTATGCATGTCAACTAGGTATCCGCTGAGTGTTGGACTCACCCCCATTATTATCATTTCAGGTTGATGCTGTCTGAAGGAGTTCCAGTCGCTAGTCCCCCACCACTTCGCGTTGCGACGAATTCGCACATTTTGGTTTATGTTATTGTCTATGTTATTTAGACTTGTATCATTTGGCACTTGGATCTTGTACGATCTCTTATTATCGATGGATTTTCGTTTGGATGTATGCTGGTGATTTGTGTTTTATGGGTGTAGTTGAGTAGGATATCGGATTTGTGTTTTATGTGTGTAGTTGAGTAGGATTTTTGCGATGATTTCCCTATCTTTGTTTTAGTTTAGTTGTTACTATTAAACTGCGTGGATGGTTGCTTATTGTACTTTTATGTTATACATATATTTCGGCCGTGTTGGCTGAGGTATCTGGATTGATGTAGTAATGTTTCATATTGTCACTCGTACATGGGAGATACTGTCGAAATTTCTTCTGACAAGGACTACTTGGGGTGTGACAATGTGAGCACTCCTAGGGTTTCTGAACATTGTGTTCATATTAAACTTATGATGTAATCGAAATGTAATTTTATTCACAACATTTTATGCACAATCTATCGTTAATTTTCTTGCCTTTTACAACATTGTAGCAGTTAACATGTCAAGTAATTGCTATAGCATTGTAGCAGCTAACCATGGTAGCTACTGCCACTATTGGAGACAGAAACGATTGCAGTAGATATTTTAACGTTGTAGCAGGTATCATTCCACGTAGTTGCTACAACGTTGTAACAACTAACCATTGAGTTTGCTGCTCGATATTAGCTGGTACATGATTATCATCTATATGTCAGTAATGTAGAGGTGGTAAGCACAACAACAGTTGTGAGATTAAAGACACCAGTGAAACGGGAATAGACGAGGGTGATATAATGAGTGGCGAGATAGGGAGTGGCGCGCCAAGTAGTTTGCAGCGCCTTTGCTTGTTAGTTGTTGCAACATGTTATTGCAGCTCACAATTGTGGAGTAGCTGCTACAAAGGGAAGCAGTTAAGCCGCAGTAACTGCTACACGTTGTGTTAGCACACATATCAGGAGTATCTGCTACAATGTGTAGCAGCTAATCCACAATAACTGCTACACGATGTGTCAGCTCACATGTTTGTGGTTTCTTCAAAAATGTGTAGCAGCTAATCCATAGTAACTACACAGTGTAGCAGCTACTCTTAAGAAGCTGATACACATTGTAGCAGCATCTGACAACTACCTACTGCAACGTGTTGCAGTAGCTGCTACAACATGTACTAGCTTTTGCATGATTTATACGTTATTTGATAAACCGTGTAGAAGCTAAAATTAGGTGATCTAAATAAAAAACTGAGATCGATAGACAGACTAACATCTTATTGAGCGTAAGTGAACAAAGACTTGGAGACTATAGTTGGATTTGATATACACGAATAGAAGTATATATTAATATGCTTTACAATACAACATACACGACCTGGAATTCCATGTTTTCCAACAAATGGATGGTCGCTTTAATAGTTGTTTCGGTGCCCCGAGGAGGTATCGGATTGTTCCTCCCACCCTAGGTAGGGCCGTGTGCCCGAACAACACATTGGACAAAGATGAGACGCTTGCTCCATCCACCTACGTTTATTAGACTTACCTTCGTAGGTCTGTGAAAGAGAGCCTATCCCCGAGTTGGCTCGGTTTAATTCATATTGTAAGGACTTGATTTTATCTGCTTGCTGCTCCAAATTTTGTTGTTGTTGCGATATTAGTCGACCATCTGCTTGGATCTTCTTTGTGAGGATGGTGATCGCTGACGCATGCTTCAATCCCAGGTCATCCAGTTCGGCGGTCCTTTGCTCTAAGTCTAAATAGGATTTTTCCCTAAGGCGACCTCGGCTCAAATCTGGGAATGAGCAACAGAGAGACACACCTCAAGTTCGCCCTGATGTGAAAGATGAAGATCCAGAGATTGCATCGCCTATGCTAGGGATCCCTCTTTCTTGGATAATAGTTGAGGCCAAGCTTGTCCAAAATCTGAATTCATACCTCTTGACTACATACCCAGGAGAAGATGGAGAATGAGAAGGTGCAGGAGAAGATGGAGAAAGAAAATGTGCAGTGATATCGACCAAATGTAAGGTCGCTACAAGTTATAGCAGCTACCTCAACATTTATTCACTACACGTTGTAGCAGCTACCTGTCCATGTGGCTGCTACAACGTGTAGCAGAAACTCGGTAAATCATTTTATTAGTATCTTCATTTTCTATAAGATATTGGCCCTAAAATTATTGTGTGCGACGAGTGTACATCAACTGGGTAAAAAATTATTTTTAAATTTATTTTTCATACTATACTACACCGACTGTGCTTTGCTGCTACACGTTCTAGCAGCTACTTCGACACATAACTGCCACAACCTGTAGCAACTAACTGTTAATGTCCACTGCTATGTGTAGTAGCCTACTGGGAATGTTAGCTGCTACAACGATGTAGCAGGTCTTGCTTCGACAAATAACTTAATACTGTCCGCTGTAGCAGTTAGGCAGTAGTTGCTTCTACACCATCCTTTTTTTTGTTACCCTCGCAATTGCTAAAATGTTAAAGTCTTAGACTATTTACCCTGTTGTCCTTGCTTGCACAGACATATGACCACTACTAACCCATACTAAGTTTGGGAGTAGCGACCATCTCTTTGCCTCCCAACCTCGCTACGACGTCCGATTTTCGCCTTCGACTCTTCGTCCGTCGTAAGTTAATTTGGCTCTTCACTTTGGAAATAGGGTTTGAACGGTTAGCTGTTAATTCGTCCGTCTGGTTCATATGGTTTTGAGTCGCCTTCTAGAATATCGGACTTAACTCTATGGGCATATAAATATTTCCTCTATCTTATATTTTATCATAATTAGTCATCATCAATGATTGAAATTGATACCTTTAATTGGAGCTAAATATGTCATTCTCTAGCAATGGAAGACACCTATGATGCTAATCAGCTATACATTCCCCAAGTTGTTGATGATCCGAAACACGGATTGGGATGGAATTTCCATCATTGGAAGAGGCCTTTTCGTTCTGTAATCAATATGCACATGAAGCCTGATTTAGTGCAAGATTAGGCAACAACAAGAAAAATAAGAGGACAAATGAAGTTGGATGGAAATAATTTGTATGCTTTAAAGAAGGACCTATAGATGATAAACGGAAAAAAGAAGCACAAGTTGACAGTGTAAAGGAAAGAGCACATTGGGAAATATGGACTGGATGTAGGGCAAAACTTTCACTTGTTAAAGAATAGACCAGGCCAAATTGGATTGTCACAAAATTCATGGAAAGTCATAATCATCCACTCTCCACTCTTTCGAAGGTGCATTTGCTTCGCTCACATCGCCATGTTTCTAAACCCAAGAAAGTATTAACGCAACAGTTTTTAGAGGCTAATGTGCCAACTTGTCAACAAGTCCGAATATTGGAGATAGATTCCGGAGGCCCTGAGCATCTCGGTTGCACAGAACAGGATATTAGAAACTTTGAGAGAAAGCTAAGGGATGAACAAAAGGGAATTGACATTGAAACACTCATTGAGTTATTTGCAACTGAGAAAGAGAAGAATTCCGCCTTTTTCTATGATTATGAGACTGATTCAACAGAAAGATTCACTAGGTGTTTCTGGGCGAATCATGTATCAAGGAGGGCATACAACGTATTTGGTGATGCAGTTGTATTTGATACCACATATACCACCAACAAATATGGGTTGATTTTTGCACCCTTTGTAGGAGTGAATCATCATGATCAGAGCATTGTATTTGGTTGTACCTTTCTAATTGATGAGAAAACAGAGTCGTTTGTTTGGTTGCTTATTCATAGAAGTCATGCCTAAAGGTCCACCAACTGTAACCATCACCGATCAGGATCCAGCGTTGACGAAGGTCATTGCCCAAGTTTTACCTCACATAGTTCATCGATATTGTTTGTGGCACATAGTCAATAAATTTTTAGATAAATTACCCCCTTTGACTTTTTCGCAACTACTATCAAACCATAAAGGATGTAATTGTTAACTCCTCAACCCCTAACGAATTTGATAAGTCATGGGAAGAAGTTATCAGGTGTTCTGGCTTGGAGAAAAATGATTGGTTAACATTGATGTATGAATTACGATAAAGGTGGGTCCCAATATTCTTTAGCCATGTTTTTTTTGATAGAATGTCAAGCAGTCAGCGATCTGAAAGCTCACATTCATTTTTTAAGAAGTATGTATCACATAAGAACTCATTAATGGATTTTATCACGCGTTTTAATAGAGCATTGTGACACCAAAGACATAATGAGTTAGTTGCCGACCATATTGATATGGTTGAGCAGCCAAAGATTAAGACAAACTGGCCTATGGAATCTCAATGATTAGGGTGTACACCAAAAAGAAATGGTTGGATTTTCAAAGTGAAATGAGTGTGAGTCATGGTTTTTATGTGCAACAAGCATCTATAGTTGGTGATTTAGTGGGTTACCATGTCATGAATTTTCAAATTGGTTCATCTGCAAAACCAAGGGTCCTCATTCATAACAAACATGCAGACTACATATCGTGTAGTTGTAGTAAATTTGAGTTTGAGGGCATTCCATGTAGGCATATATTAGTTTTTTCCGTATCAACCAAGTGTTTCTACTGCCTAATAAGTACATACTCAACAGATGGACAAGAAATGCCAAGGTTGGGGCAATCTATGATTTTGGTGAGCAAACTTCCATCGGCATTCCAGATGCGAAATTGATGGCAAGACACTCGAGGTTGTCCTATAAAGCTTCCGTAGTGATCGATGTTGCATCTTTGACTGATGAGGGGACAAACTTTTTGGATGACCAATTCGATTGTATATATAGTAAAATTCAAGAGCTAAACATTAGCCGAAAAAGTGACAACCAAAGCCAAAGGAAGAAAGGCATCGATGGGGGACCCTCTATTGTTGATCCTTATTTAGTAAGGTCAAAGGGTTGTGGAAAACGATTGAAATCTTCAAAAGAGACGTCAACCTCAAAATCCAGGCTATGTCGTGGATGCGGTCACCGAGGTGTCTCACACGACAAGCGCAACTGTCCATTATTGCAGAAGGGGTATGCGCCCATTAATTATCTCCTTAGAGCATACATATTTAGATGAGCATATCAATGATTATCATACATTAACAATAAAGTTAATGACTAAACGATTGCTAGATCAACTGCTACAGAGAAGGAGAATACCAACGATGACGAATCCTATGAAGAAGATTTGGCATCTATAGCTAGTACATTCCTGTTTTTTTTGTACCTATATAATTGAATCTGGACAAATTGTGGCTTATAATTATTGCACTATTGTTGTAGGTTCTAACACCTTGCCCTTTGCGTTATGAGGATAGGTTTGTCAAACTCTCGGTGAGCGGTTATGATTGATTATAGCTCGGTTTCCTTCTACTCTGATCCTGACGCTATTATTCCAATAAGAATCTGAGATGTATCATATATACCTAAATTTAGTTATAAGAAAATCATTTCTCCACAAAACTACCTATCATCACCATCCCTCTTTCTGCCAAAACTCAATTAATGGACTAATGATCTCCATAAATAAAATCATTTCAAATAATATATTTGACCATGGATTTATGTATAGAGATTAAGGCTTGTTAGCTGCATTGGCAGTAGATGGTACACTTTGTAGCATATCACGTCTTCGAAGTATCTGCTATAATGTATAGCAGCTAGTCCACACTAACTGCTACATCGTGCAGCAGCTAATAATCAGTCGTACATTCTACTCAGATTTCCACGCTACTTAAATTATATAACTGACCATTGAGTTATTAATACACAATATAGCAGCTAATACAAAGTAACTGCTACACAGTGTAGCAGCTACTTTTGAGAAGCTGCTACATCGTTAGCCAACTCTATATACACTAAGGTAGCGTTTGGTTGTGTGATAGGATTACTGAGGGATTAGTTGTATTCACGCATCCACTGGTGGGATTTTGACCAAGCAGGTTTCTAGTTTGATGTTGTAGCAGTTCGGGGGCGAAAACTGCTACAACATATTACTTCGTGTTGTAGCAACTATCGATCCGTAGTTGCTACAAAATAGAGAGAGGCACATCTTAGATCATTGATAGAAAAATAGCATGGAAATATGGTCCATTACTCTCTCATCGTCAATAAAATGACCACTCACAGCAGTCATAACCTATATGACAAGTCATAACTGTCATAAATCATAACCCGTGATTGAAACTATAAAGCTGCTTTGTCAGAAGGGCAACTGTGGGCTCGTGACTACACCCATTCTCAGATTTAATAATATAGCGCCACTGTTTTCCTATACAATAGAGGGTCGCAGCGTTCCTGATTGTCACAAAAGAAAATGAGTAGCTTAATCATGGAATGCACACATTTTCTCACCACCACCATCGTCATTTCTTTCATGCCATCATCTCTAAATCCTGAAGTGTATCAAGCCCCTCTTCCATGTTGGCCCTGGGACGGGTTGGCGGGGGTGATGGGGGTGAGCATATTCACCTTTTGCCACCATGAAGTGTATCACTCTCCCAAATTGGGAAAGACAAAGCGATCATGTTGCCTTCCACGGTCTAGAGTATGCTTCCATACTCATAAATGTAGTTCCTTAATGCAAACACCATCGTCTAGCCCCGATGCATGTATGTTGATGAGGTTTGGTCACTGGAGTGGAGTAGGGAGAGGATGATCGCCTCGAAGACCTTTTCTCAACCACTACCAAAGGATGTGAGGGAGGTGGAAAATAATATAAGATAGTTGGTGTTCACAACACTCTGTACGTTGATAAAGGGTGTTCCCGCATGGAGAAGAATGTGGACGCAACTTGGCCTAGCTATATGAAAATGACATTGTCTGTATGAGAGAAATGTAAGCGAACATGGGGGTTCTGAACAATGTTCAATATATAACTTACGATGTAATCGAAATGTAAATTTATTGACATTATTTTCTCATGTAAATATATAAATGTATTTTATAGGTTCTACACCTTGTTTTCTTAGTCCTAAGTAGCTGCTACAATATGTAGCAGCTACGGTAAGATATTTTTAATCGCCTGATTAATTTATTTTTGCATATATTATTTCTATTTAATTTCTTAAGTATGTCGTCATATCATGAAGTGGTAAATTCAAGTGGACTAATGAATAATGATCAATCTCGCGACCACAGAACATGAGGTTCACGTTGTAGCAGCTAGTTTATGGTAGACATAAACACCATTGTAGGAACTGAAAAATCATTCCTAGATAACACATTAAAGGCAACAGGAGGAGTCGGTGAAATTTAATTTTATTAAAGTTGAAGTTGTAGCAGTTATTGGTCCGTAACTGCTACAACACAAACCACTTCCATATGCATATTATTGGAAAGGCTAATGAGTGTAAAAATGTAATGGCATAGTATATATATTTGCACAATAATTGTAAAAAGATAAATGGTAAGAAAAGATTATTTTGACCGTTAGCTACTACAACGTGTAACAACTATTCTGGCGTAACTGCTACAGAGTGTAGCAACCACTCTTGACAAGCTGCTACAAGGTGTAGCAGTTACTGCGGATTAGCTATTTCACATAGTAGCAGTTACTGCAGAGATTGAGCTGCTACAAGGTGTAGCAGTTACTGGTAATGCAACTAATAAGCCCTACTCTCTATTAATAATTCAATGGTCAGTTATATAATTTAAAAGTAATAAATTTATAGAGACATATCAAATAATTAATGGTGGCCTATCACATCTGGTCCATTCATCTGTGACGTCCATAGAATGACCACTCATAGATGTCATTTATGATAGGTATGACTACTCATACCTGTCATAAATCATGACTCTTGAAGAATTCAAAAACCTACTTTGTCAGAAGCCCAACTGTGGATGTATTAATACAACTATTCCTAGATTGAATAGTAAGCGCCTCTATTTTCCTATATAACAGAGGCAGGGAGGCTCCTTTCATGACATCCAAAGATAAATAAGTAGGTATAAATGGATTGACGGTATTTCCCAACACCACCTTTGTCATTTCTTTCATGGAATCTATTCTGCATCTTCAAGTGTTTCTTTCATGCACTGAGGAATCCTCATGGAGTAACCATATGATTCTTGTCACGATGAACTTCTCCCATCCTCGACCAAATGACGTGGATAAGGTTAGGCCGCTAATGGAGTGGTCTAAAATCTCCCCAAAATCCTGTGTTCGCGATGAAAAGCCTTGGGAGTTCACCGAGGAATCCTCATGGAGTAACCATAGGATTCTTGCCTCGACGAACTTCTCCCATGCTCGACCAAATGACGTGAGGAAAATGGAAAACAAAAGAGAACAATGTGAGGGGTCAAGGGGGTTCAGATTATTGTCTTCACTGTGTTCTATATTACAATTACGACGTAATGGACATGTATCATTTTGTTGTGTTGACAAAATTAGAGAACACAATGTAATCTCTGCCATATTGACAATAAATAGATTATTCCTATTTTTTTCTTAGATTTGTTTGATATCATGATGCGGTAAATTAAAGTGGACTCATGAGTCCTGATCAAACGCACGAACAATGAACATGAGGTCTACTTTGTAGCAGCTAGAGTGTGGTAGCCGCTACACCCATATAGCAA
Organism: Zingiber officinale; assembly: GCF_018446385.1. Lineage (NCBI taxonomy): Eukaryota > Viridiplantae > Streptophyta > Magnoliopsida > Zingiberales > Zingiberaceae > Zingiber > Zingiber officinale. The sequence continues at coordinate 90,717,164 of NC_056004.1, forward strand.
CTGAACCATCATTTCCAGATAACACATTAAATGCAATCGAAGGGGTCAATGAAATATAATTATAATTTATCAATATACAGTAATAAACTGATCTGCTACAAATTGTAGCGGCTTCTCAAAAGTAGCTGCTACACTCTGTAGCAGTTAGTGCGGATTAGCTGCTACAAATTGTAGCAGCTTCTCAAGAGTAACTACTACAACGTGTAGTAGCTTTTAAATATTAATTTTTACACTATATAGCTGTTAGTGTGGATTAGCTGCAATACATTGTAGTAGCTTCTTTGGAGACATGATCTGCTACAAAGTGTAGCAGCTACCTTCGATGCAGTTAATAAGCCTTAATCTCTATTAATAAATCAATGGTCAATTATATTATTTGAAATTATTTAATTTATGGAGACCATCAGTCCCGTCAATTGAGTATTGGCAGAAAGAGGGATGGTGATGAAAGGAAGTTTTATGGAGAAATGGTTTTCTTATAACCAAAATTAGGTTTATGCGATACGTCTCAGATTCTTATAAGAATAATAGCGTCCGGTTCAGAGCAGAAGGAAAATGATCTGTAATAGGTAATAACCTCTCACCGAGAGTTTGGTAAACCTATCCTCATAACGTAAAGGGCAAGATGTTAGCACCTGATAATACCAAAGATAATTATACATTGATATTTATTTAGATCTAGTATTAAAGTGAAATACAACTTTGAAAATACTAGAAATAGATGGCAAATCTTCTATTAGATATGTGGAGTAGCTGCTACAATGTGCAGTAGTAGATGCTACAAGGACAGTTAGAAGCAACAACGACTAGCTGCTACAACATATAGCAGTTACTGCCGATAAGTTGATACACGTTGTAATCCAGCTTTTATTTGTCTCCTTTAGCAGCTACTGCAGAAAGCTGCTACATGTTGTAGCAGCTAATGGTGATTAGCTGCTACAACGTGTAGCATTTCCTCTATGGCAGCTACTTTATGTTGTAGCCGATACAACGTGTAGCAGCTAATCTGCAGTAGCTACTACATGTTGTAGTAGCTACTGTCGATCAAAAAAAAGTTAAAATTATTTTTTTACCTAGTTGATATACATAACAATAATATTGTTAGGGGTGATATGTGCTAGAAAATTTAGTTGTTATAAATACGACTTATCGAGCGGTAGCTAGATGTGCTGCTACAAGGTGGACTAGCCAGCTGTTGGTTAGTCCTAGGAAAACGTACCAGTTCCACTATATAAAATTTTTTTTGTATAAGTGTCAAACCTTTCCTTAAATAACCTGGTGTGTTCTTTAAAAGTTAAATTAGGAATCGCAGACAGAACTTAACATCATTGATCCCAAATTTAACTTATCTGTTCTTAATGGTTTAGATTTGAATCGCAAGCAGAACTTAACACTATTGATTCAAATCCACCTATGTTATTAATTCCATTAAATATTAATTTTCAAAATTGGCTTCCAAGACTACATGGCGAGGCACATGGCCTTCTTGGATATAGGAGCAACCACCACCGCCTAGACAAAGCCTTTTAAGGAAAGTTAATATTTAATTTCCTTAAATAACTTTAGGTTAACCAAAAAGAACAATCGAATCACAAATTTGAAAAAGAAGAAAACACAAACTCGAAAAACTAATTCGAAAAACTAGATCTAATGCCTCTTGTGTTTGGAATTCTTACAAAAAGAAATAACTAGCATGATGCGGAAAATAATTGCTAATTATACCTTCTCTTTGGATGTTAATGACCTTGAGATCTGTTGCTGTATTCCTCGCCTCGCCTTGGACGTCGTGTGGGCGACGATCCTCTAAGATGAACACCACCCAAAAGCTTTCTTCCTCTTCCTCTTCCTCTAAAATCCGGCCACCACCACCACGAAGGAGAAGAGAGCAAAGGGAAAAGGAGAAGAGAGAGGGCCGACCACCAAGAGATCCTCCAAGCAAGAGAATAAGAGTTGTGTCTCATGAAGCCTCCTCACCCCTTCTTTTATAATACGTGCCCAAGGCAAATAAGGGAAGAATTTTTACAAAAATTAAAATCTTCCTCTAGCTTTTCCTTTTTCCTTTTAATTTTCCTTTTCTTTCCTCTTGATTGAATCAATCACCAAATTAATTTGGATGATGATTTAATAATTTTGTTTTGGTCGGCCACCTTACTTAGGCACGCCAAGCAAGGGTGGCCGACCCCTATAAGAGGAAAGGAATATTATTTTTTATAAAATTTTACAAGAAGAAAAACTCTTATAAAATTTTACAAGCTCTCTTTCCTAAAGTAGGAGTTAAAAAAGGAAAGTTCTAAAAATTAAAACCATGTTTTAAAATTTAAAACTTCTCTTATAAAATTTCCTTTTTTAACATGGTGATAGAAAATTTAAATTTTAAAACTTCTCTTCCTTTTTTTCTAAACCATGAGGATGGTTAAAAAAGGAAAGTTTTAAAAATATTTTAAACTTTCTTTTAAAACATGTGGCCTAATTCAAATAAGGAAAGTTTTTGAAATTAAAATCTCTTTTAAAACTTATAGTTTTCTACAAAGAGAAGATTTTAAAAATTCAAAACAACCATCCTTATTTTATTAATGTGGCCGGCCCCTACTAGTTTGTTCACCAAACAATAGGGTCGGCCCCTATTGGAAGAGGATGTGGCCGGCCATTGCTTGGTCACCAAGCAATGGATCGGCCCCCTTCTTGTACACCAAGAAGAGCCTTACATTTGGATGGACTTGAGGCTATAATGAGGCTACGACAGGGACCTAGAGGAGAAATTAGTTTTGGCCTTCCGATGAGCTTGAGTATCCCATGTTCGCCCCGAACACACAACTCAAGTTCATCGATAATAACTCATTCCACTAAAGAGTTATTATCGCACTGCCGCACCAATCCCAAATTACATTATGGGCTCCTTCTTATCATGAGTATGTTAGTCTCACTGTGTTTAAGATAACGAATGTCCACTAATTAAGTAAGCTACTAACAACTCACTTAATTAATATCTAGCTCCAAGAGTAGTACCACTCAACTTCATTGTCATGTCGGACTAAGTCCACCTGCAGGGTTTAACATGACAATCCTTATGAGCTCCTCTTGGGGACATTCTCAACCTAGATAACTAGGACACAGATTCCTTCTATAATCAACAACACACACTATAAGTAATACCATTTTCCAACTTATCAGGCATATTGATTTATCGAGCTAAACCTCACCCTTTGATAAGTCAAAGAAATAAATATTAAATATATGTGTTTGTTATTATATTAGGATTAAGAGCACACACTTCCATAATAATTAGGGTCTAGTTCTTTTATAAAGTTAGTACAAAAAGAACTTACCTAAAATGACCATACTCAATACACTTAAAGTGTACAAGTGTAATTTATAAATCAAGATAAACTAATACCTAATTACACTATGACTATTCCAATGGTTTGTTCGTTTCCATCTAAGTCGTGAGCAACTGTTTATAATTTATAAAGAACTGACAACATGATCTTCTGTGTGTGACATCACACACCATGTTGTCTACTATATAAATTAATTAAACAATTACATTTAACAAATAAATGTAGATATTGACCAATGTGATTCTTTTATTTCAACAAATAAATGTTTACAAAAGCTAGACTTTTAGTATACACTCTAATACCAGCTTCACAATACATTTACAGATGATGTATATTAGATTAATCCATCTTTTATTTGTCCCTTATAGCAGGTACTGCTGATGGACTGCAACACATTGTAGCAGCTATTGCCGATTAACTGCCACAATGTGTAGCAACTACTTAATCTTTAGCTGGTATATCCTGTATTAGCTTGCCAAGATATTGACAGCGGTATTACAAAACATTTACACCACCTAGCCAAATTTTATGGGATTTGGAATAACTTTACAATCAGTTTAATAATAAGTTTATACCACCACCTTGTCATTAATCTAGTGTTTGCTATTAAAAATTTTATGAACAATATGAAAATTAAATTCTCTCATTCCAGCTTATAAAAAATTTGTTGGCCTTCGGTACATTAAACTCTTGGCGTATCGCATAATAAAAAATGCACAATCTAACCTAAAATATAGAGTTGATTTCACACTGTTAATAATCCAATTTCAACAAGGAGTATGGAGATGTATAAAAAAAATATGAATAAACATATACTTCCGATTTTAATTGTGTTGGCCTCGGGATTGTAGATACCTCAAAGTCTCTTGACATTAAGGAATGTAGCCCTGGATACCACATTTCGTAGTAAGATGAGTCCATATTTTTAAAAAAATCCATATTTTTAAGATGGGTACATCAATAGATGAGATATGGGCTTCTTGTACTTTATCAAGAGGCACAACAAATGCCTCTCTTTGCCCTTGGCCATCTCTATCACATGCTCATCTTGGAAAGTCACTCTTTTACTCCTTTTGGCCAAGGACACTCCCTTAATCTCTTTGGCAGTTGGGGGTGTCCTTATCTTTGTAGAACAACTCTTTGACCAGGTTAATAGCCGATTGGCAGGTAATGGGACTATAACCTTGGCAAGCAACTGACTTTGTAGATCTTTAATTTTTCTATCTTGCTCTGTTATAATTTGCTCTTTTACTTCTATAATTTTTTCCTTCTCATCAATTGTTTTGTCCTTGGAAGCTAATGAAGTTTCTGCATCACTAGCACATACTTTATTCTCGACAATTAACTCACTAATTTTGGCCTACATCTGGGTAATGAGTCGATCCTTGGTCTCAACCACAGACTCCAAATAAAGAATTTCGGCCTTCCTTGCTTGACAATTTGTACAAGCCTCTTTAACTGCCTGTTCAGGAACTTGGTGGGGAATTTCCTGAGCATCGGCTGCCTGTTCAGTAAATTGCTAAGGAATTTGTTCAAAATTTCCCTCAACAGCTAATTGTAAAAATCCCTCAGTAATTTGTTGATCTATATGCTCTACAAGATCTTCTAGAGCATATATTAGTCGAGGTAGCTGCGTCAACGTGTAGCAGCAAAGCAAAGCGAAGGCGCTGCAGCAGTGGAAATAATTTTAAATTATTTTTTTAGCAAGTTGATATACATCTACAAAAATATGGCTGCTAAAAAAATGACTTACTGAGTTAGTTGCCACAAGTTGTGGCAGCTACTTAGAGAGTTAGCTGCTATAAGGTGTAGCAGCTATTAGTTAAAGTAGCTGCTTCAACGTGTAGAAGCAAAGTAAAGCGAAGGCCCTACAATAGCGGAAATAGTTTTAAATCATTTTTTAACAAGTTGATATATAGCTACAAAAATATGGCTACTAAAAAAATGTCTTACCGAGTTAGCTGCCAGAAGTTGTGGTAGCTACCTGGAGAGTTAGCTGCTATAAGGTATAGTAGTTATTAGTCGAAGTAGCTGCTTCAACGTGTAGCAGCAAAGCAAAACGAAGGCGTTGCAGCAACGGAAAACATTTAAAATCATTTTTTTTTGCAAGTTGATATACAACTACAAAAATATGGCCATTAAAAAAATGACTTACCGAGTTAGCTGCCATAAGTTGTGCCAGCTACCCGGAGAGTTAGCTGCTACAAGGTGTAGCAGTTATTAGTCGAAGTAGCTGCTTCAACGTGTAGTAGCAAAGCAAAGCGAAGGTGCTGCAGCAGTGGAAATAATTTTAAATCATTTATTTAGAAAGTTGATATACAGCTACAAAAATATGGCAACTAAAAAAATGACTTACAGAGTTAGCTGCTACAAGTTGTAGCAGCTACCTGGAGAGTTAGCTCCTAAAAGGTGTATCAGTTATTAGTCGAGGTAGCTGCTTCAACGTGTAGCAGCAAAGCAAAGCGAAGGCGTTGCAACAGCGGAAATAATTTTAAATCATTTTTTTTAGCAAGTTGATATACAACTACAAAAATATGGCTACTAAAAAAAATGACTTACTGAGTTAGCTGCCACACAACTTGGGCTAGCTACCTAGAGAGTTAGCTGCTACAAGGTGTAGCAGTTATTAGTTGAAGTAGCTGCTTCAACATGTAGCAGCAAAGCAAAGCGAAGACGCTGCAGCAGCGGAAATAATTTTAAATCATTTTTTTACCAAGTTGATATACAGCTACAAAAATATGGCTACTAAAAAAATGACTTACCGAGTAAGCAGCCACAAGTTGTGGCAGCTACCTGGAGAGTTAGCTGTTACTAGGTGTAGCAGTTATTAGTCGAGGTAGCTGCTTCAACGTGTAGCAGCAAAGCAAAGCAAAGGCGTTGCATCAATGGAAATAATTTTAAATTATTTTTTTAGCAAGTCGATATACAGCTACAAAAATATGGCTACTAAAACAATGACTTACCGAGTTAGCTGCCATAAGTTGTAGCAGCTACCTAGAGATTTAGCTGCTACAAGGTGTATCAATTATTAGTCGAAGTAGCTACTTCAACGTGTAGCAACAAAGCAAAGCGAAGGCGCTGCAGCAGCGGAAATAGTTTTAAATCATTTTTTTAGCAAGTTGATATACAACTATAAAAATATGGCTACTAAAATAACGACTTACCGAGTTAGCTGCCACAAGTTGTGGCAGCTGCCTAGAGAGTTAGCTGCTACAAGGTGTAGTAGTTATTTGTTGAAGTAGTTGCTTCAACGCGTAGCAGCAAAGCAAAGCGAAGGCACTGCAGCAGCGGAAATAGTTTTAAATCATTTTTTAGCAAGCTGATGTACAACTACAAAAATATTTTTTGGGTTAATCTCTTCTAGAAAATATGGCTACTAAAAAAAATGACTTACCAAGTTAGCTGCTACAAGTTGTAGCAGCTATATGGAGAGTTATCTTTTACAAGGTGTAGTAGTTAACATTCGACAGGTAGCTGCTACACGTTGTAGCAGCTAATTCTCCATGTAGCTGCTACAACTTGTAGCAGCAAAGGAATATCCAAGTGGCTGCAGGCGGTTGTAGCAAGCGTCAGCCTTGCACGTTGTAACATAAATCCTTCCTACCTTCTACGACCACCATTCCAAGTTAGCTGTCATAAGTTGTAGCAGCTACAATGACGGTTTGCTGCGAAGTAGTTACTGCAACGTTTAGAAGCAAAGCAAAGGCGCTGCATCTTTATAAAATAATTTCAAATAATTTTTTACAAAGTTGATATACATGAAATTAACTATTTGTAATGGTAATATCTGCTAGAAAATGTAGCTACCAAATAAATGACTTACCAAGTGGCTTCTTCAACATGTAGCAGCTAACCTGCGGCCCACTTGCCTGTATCCTGTAGGCGTTTGTAGTCGGCGTCGTCCCTGCACATTATATCATTAATCCTTCTAATATATGTAGGCTATAATGGTGTGGAATACCAAATTAAAATGAAACGAATTACCATTGAGAATGAAGAGGGGTGGACGAGCTCTCACAGTAGTTGTGAGGTTGAAGACGCCGATGAAACTTTCTCGGCGAGAGCGCGAGGTCTGACGAACAATGGAGACGAAGGGAGAGAGAGAGAGCAAGAGAGATTTTAATTTGAAAAATTTTCCACGGTAAAGTTTTGAATAAAAGGCGGAAGGGGAGAGAGAATAACTGGAATATTTTATTTGTAGCGAAATCGAGCTTACAACGCCACGTCTATGCGTCGCTCATGATCACGCACAAAGCGTCGCCCAGCATATATATATATATATATAAACTTGTTACTCATATTGATTCCAAACTTCATAATTAGTATCTTGTTGTGCAAGGTTTATTAACTTGTTGTATTGGATTTAATTATATCGGTTGTTGCGTTATTACTCATATTGATTCCAAACTTCATAATTAGTATCTTGTTGTGCAAGGTTTATTAACTTGTTGTATTGGATATAATTATATCGGTTGATGCGTTATGTGGTATAAAATAAATGACTTTATTATTTACAATAATAAGTCCATTATTTTTGTATTTAAGAACCTTTACTTTTTCTTTTTTTACTGTAGATGGATCTAAATATTTTTTTTATTTTCCTGGATGATTTTTCATGTTTTACTCAAATTTATTTAATGCATCGGATTTGATATTTATTGTGACTTCTTAAGTAACGAAATTAAACACAATTTTTTAAAACGATCAAAAAATATCCTCTGGGGTTTTGATTTTGGGTGCTTTTGCTGTTTTGGGGTTGTTAAAGATACCAGATTTGGGGGTTTTGGTTTTGGAGGGTTTTTGTAGATTTTTCTGCTAAGCTAGGAATTGTACGTAGCAATATCCTCTAGTATAGTATTAAGTAGTCCCATACGGATTTATTCTGAGGCTAATCTTTTTTGAGGTTGCAGTTTTATCTCTCTTCTGAGGGCTACTTTTCGCACCCCCTCTCCGTCCGAACCCACCTTCTATTTTAATCTTCTTTTATTTATATCCTTTTCATCCCTCCTTTTCACTATTATTTCCAATCACTTTATGCGTTTTCACTAATCCCTATACACCTTCTATTTTCTTTTTTGTTTTTTAAATTTTTATCAATTTTATTTTTTTAATAATTTTTTATTATATATTTATAATCTTTTGTTTATTTTTAGTTATAGATTTTAGGAGTTGTCAACACTCGAAGCTCGAAGGATGAGTAATTTAAGGGGTCAGAAGGTTCTGACATGTGTAAGCGTTGGAGGGAGTAATTTAAAGGGAGAGGGGTATTTTGACATGTGACAAGGATTGAAGGGTAGGTAATTTAAAGAGAGTAAGAATTTCTAACATATGTCAAGAGTTGGAAGTGAGATAATTTAAAGAAATGAAAGATTTTTGACATGTGTCAAGGGGGTAATTTAAAGGGAGAGAGTGTTTTAAAAAAATAAAAAAATTTATAAAAAATAATAAACAAATTGATTAAAAAATAAAATTAAATAACATTTAAAAAATAATAATTTAAATTAATTAAAAAATAAAACTAAATAAAAATTGAATAAAAATTAAAAATAATAAACAAAATTAATTAAAAAATAAAATTAAATAAAAATAAAAATATATAAAAATATTGATGAAAACATAATAAATAAAATTATTTAAAAAATAAAATTAAATAAAATAGGAAAAAAGAAAGGGTAGAGAGAGAGAGGAGGGGAGAGGGGTACGGTGTCAAATCGGGAGGGGGGAAAAGCAATTTATCTTTCTCCTTTGCTTAGTGTTCTGCTAGGGTAACATAGTGTCTTGGCTTCTGAGTAAGTTGTACTTCTATGTCTTAAGCTAAAAACTAGTTGCCCGTAAATAAGTTTTTTATAGCTGGATTTTACCACCACTTTTAAGTAGAGTACTAATAAAGAAATTAGGGGTTGCTTTTGGCCTAGTAGCAGTAAAAGCTTCACCTAGAGAGTAAAAACCTCCGTAAGATGATTATTCACATCCTTGGATGCATGTTTGTACTTCTTCCCTTGATGGTATATACTAGCTTATGTCCGAGAGAAAACTGCATAGTAAGAAAACTTCTTGCTTTATTGTTTCTGTGGTGTTAAGAAGTAATTGGATAAAGTATTGATGACAACAATTTTATAGTTGGAACTCCATGGTATTGTCGGAATATTCCAAATGTTGTCTAGTAGACAAGTTTGACTAGATTTAGCTTATAGTCAAATTGAAATTGGTTTTTATGCCGAGTAAATTGCTGAAGTTCTTGGTTGTCAAACTTCATAGTTTTCATCACAAAAGTTCATACTTCTTTTATTCTCCATTATTACTATGAAGTTTAATGTGAAAGTCTAGATAAAATATTTGTTAAAGAATTATTTATTCGCTTAATGTGTTCTCATTGGATTTTTAATCCTTTATTTATAACCGTATGTGTGAATTTGAGTCATCTCTTCATGCAGACTTTTTCTTAATCATTTTATTAGTCGACTGTATTTGACAATTGTTCACAGTCAGTTTTGATAATAATTTCTTATTTTTTTGTAGATAAAAAGAATAAAAGTGTCTAAGCAATAAATGAAAGATAAAATTTCCTAATCAGAAGTTAAGTGTCCTTTTTTTGTATTTGTCTAAGGTATATCTACATAAGACTTTTGATGTTTTTGGTTCTTATTTTGATGTTTTTTGAATAATACTTTTCCCCATCTTGATTTGCATCCATTTGTTTCAATGTCCATAAAATCTAAATCAAGTGGTAGAGTTAATATTGGAATAGTTTTAACCATATTCTTTATCTATCTAACCAAGTCAATATCTCATTGGTTAAAGTATTTTTGTCTAGTTAGTGACCATTTATTGTATAGGTTTCCATTAATTTTTTCTATATCTTTGAGATCATATCTTGCATAGTTAAGGAGTCCTAAAAATGTCCTCAACGTTTTTGTATTTTTCATTTTATATGAAAAAGAAGTAATGTGAGGTTAAAGTGTAATTTTTCCTTATCCAATTTTTGATCTAAGGAATTCAATATGCTCAGTGGCTAACTTCATTTGTTTATGAGAAATGATTAGGCCATGTTTTCAAAGAGGTTGAAAATTATATGTATATAAGTATAATGTGTTAGGATCGATGGACTCGGCTAGAGAAGGGGGGTATGAATAGCCGACCCCAAATCTTCGCGTTTCTTCTTACGATTAGGGTTAGCGTAGCGGAAATGAAACCGTAGAAACGAAAAGGAAAAAGACAAACCTCAACGCGATGATGTAACGAGGTTCGGAGATAAACTCCTACTCCTCGGCGTGTCCGTAAGATGGACGAAACCTATCAATCCGTCCGTGGATGAGTCCCCGGAGAACCGGCTAATATATATACTCCTTCTGGGTGGAGAAATCTCGCCACAATCTTTCTTGCACCAGCAAGAATAGGAGTACAAGAATAGAGGAAACAAACAAGAACAATAGAAATTGTAAACACACTTGCTTGCCTTCTCGTCGGAGTCCGTTGATGAAGCAGCAGCTTCACGGCTCCTGCAGCTAGAAAACCAGCACGAAGCTCACGCAAAGCTTCAGCGAAGAGGAGCTCAGCAAAGCTCAAATCGTAGTCGTGAGAAAGAAGAAGAAGTAACCTGTAGAGGTCCTCGACCTCGGTATATATCTGCACCTGCACCTGTGAAGAAGACAAAGACGACACAGAGAGGAATCTAGCCGTTGTGTCACAACGGCTAATGCTGGACCGATCAGGGTGAAGCCTGATCGGTCCAGACCTTCTCTGATCGGTCTTGGGGACCGATCAGGACCTATGCTGATCGGTCCCCAGACCGATCAGCACTCCTCGCCCAACTCTCTGATCGTCTCCTGATCGGTCTGTGGACCGATCAGGGTGCATGTGGATCGGTCCACAGACCGATCACCTCCTTTTCTCTTTGTCTTCTGTTCGCTTTCTGATCGGTCTGCAGACCGATCAGATAACATACAGTAGCATACTGTTTGGTTACTGATCGGTCCCACGCCTTCCAAACCAATATCCGGTCAACCTTGACCTATTGGTATCTCATGCTTAGCATCTGGTCACTCCCTTGACCTGCTAAGACTCCCTACCAAGTGTCCGGTCAATCCCTTTGACCCACTTGGACTTTTCTCTTCGTGTCAAGTATCCGGTCACTCCCTTGACCTACTTGACCTTCTCAACACCAGATGTCCGATCACCCTTGATCCATCTGGATTTTCCCTTGCCCGACTTCACTCACCAGGACTTTCACCTAGCTTCACTCACTAGGGTTTTCACCTGGCTTCACTCACCAGGATTTCCAATCTGCCCGGCTTCACTCACCAGGACTTTCCAACTGCCTGGCTTCACTCACCAGGACTTTCCCACTGCCTGGCTTCACTCACCAGGACTTTCTACATCCGGTCTAGAGAACGAGCTACCGAGCCCTCTCTGACCTCAGTTCGGAGAACGAGCTACCGAGCCCTCTCTGACTTCCATCCGGTCCAGAGAACGAGCTCCCGAGCCCTCTCTGACCACAGTCCGGAGAACGAGCTACCGAGCCCTCTCCGACTTCCCATGTGCCAAGCTTCCATTCTTGGACTTCTCCGTGCCAAGTCTCCATACTTGGACTTTTCCCGTGCCAAGCTCCCTGCTTGGACTTTTCCCATGCCAAGCTCCCTGCTTAGACTTTTCCCGCGCCAAGCTCCTAGCTTGGACTTTTCCGAGTCAGGTCAACTCACCTCGGGTCAACCAGGTCAACCTTGACCACGGGTTGCACCCACAATCTCCCATCAAAATACAACTCTTCTGTGTTTGTCAAACATCAAAATACAACTCGAGTCAGGTCAACTCGAGTCGGGTCAACCAGGTCAACCTTGACCTAAGGTTGCACCAACATAATGTTCATCTTTTATTCTTGGAAAGACTAGGACATCATAAATATAAACACATGTGGACATAAAGATGTCTCGAAAAAAGTCATTCATTTTTTGTTGAAAAGCTTGGGGTGCTACCTTAAGTCCTAATGATATTACTAACCATTCAAAATGTCATTCTGGGTAGAAAAAAGATGTCCATTCATCAGAATTAGGTGCATCTTGACTTGTCAAAATCTTAATTTCATGTTGAATTTAGAGTATGATCAAAGTGCAAGTGTGCAAAATCAAAGTACTACTAGTGTGCAAGATTTCTGCAATTGTGCAAATTCCTTTCCATATCTTCTTGTAATGTCCTTATGTAATTTCCTTTCCTTTTGAAGCCTCGATCTGTAATTTCTAGTATTTCTATTTGCACGTATCTCTCTGATGAACTCTTAAAGTAATATTTGTTTATAAAAATCTAAACTCTTCTCTAAGTCTAAGAAATGCTCTATTTTCTTCTTCTCTAAATTTTACGATTTTTCTTAGTCCTTATCCAAGTAACCCTACCGTGAACAGTAACTATACAAGGAAGATCAATATTGACCATATAAGACCTATGCAAACTACGTAAGGTATGTAAGTAGCCAAAAAATTTTAAAATAGCTAGGGCTATGGCTAAACTGTCTGTCTGTGATAGGTGAGGCTCAGGGAAAGAAAGTAGCAACAAATATGAAGAACCTAAAATCCTTTCTGGCCTAGTTCTTCTCTTAACAAAATCAAAACCCCAAAAATCTAGAATCTTAACATAACCAAGACACCAAAGCAACCCAAAATTGAAACCCCAAAAATCTGGTATCAAAGTCCTAAGATTCGCCGAACCATCATACAATGAATGACTTTTAGTACTACTTATAGTTCGAAAGACTTACACAACTTCCAAAAATTAGACTTCTAGACTTACCCTGCAATACTAGCAGAGCTGTTATGTTAGATCTAGGAACTATACACACTGTCTACATGATGAAAACCCTCACTTAAATACTCTTACATATTTACTTATTAGTTTAGAAACTTCCCTATAATCCCAACAAAGATAGACTAATTACATATTAGAACAAGTGTCCAACAACTTACCACAACAAACCCAGATAATAAGAGACCTTAGACGAACATAGACTTCTTTAAAGAATCACAAGATTCATTAAATAGAAGATTTAACAAACTTAACTTACTTAGTATCCCTACCAATAAAGAAATGTTAAATCATTCTAAACTTATTGAAGAAAACAAACCTAAAATTTTTGAGCTACAATGCAAAACTATTTTACTTCAAATTAAATAAGTAATTATAACAAACAGAACTCAGATAGGAGAACTTAAAATCCTGCATACACTACTTGAAGAAATCAAATGTAAATGAACAAACTTAAATTTGAAAATACACATTATGATGAAGCATTAGATTATACACAACAATATTCAAAAACTAAAAATGACAGCTGGAAAAGGTGACCAAATATCGGCTCAACAAAATAATACTATAATAGCATTATTAACATCTTTACACCACAAACTTACCTTATTAGAAAATAAGTTACTTCAAGTCGAAGCACAGATTCAAAAGACAACTCAAACCATAGTGTTGAGAGAAAGTATAAATAACTTAACCAAAGATTTAAGTAAATTATCTACAAGAAACATTATTTCAAAAAGGCAACCCAAAACTTATTCCTTCTGCACACCTCATTCAAAATGAGTATAACAAGATCCTAAACTAAAACTTTTTTATAGGTCCTTCTCAAACAATAGGAGGGAGAAGAACAAAAACAAATTCAACTTCTTGGCTAGATAATATTATAATAAGAAGACAAAATATTACTTCTAACCTTCAATTAGAAGAATTGGTAGACATATTCTCAAATGAACAATTAACTACAGTAAATCCAAGAAGATTATACTATCAGGAAGAATTTATTTTACTACTTCACTATTTTTTCATCATTGGACATAATCTCTTCACTTTCATGATGGAAGAGAAGAAAGATTAAACCTTATGGTTGAGGAGTTAGGAAGAACATTTTAGCATGTAGACATAACTATATTCATCTAGGACTAATCATATTTGGCCTCAGAGGATTAAATAGGAAGAGTATAGGAGGCAAGGTATTACTTGTGTTATATGACTCTAGATTTTTAGATAAAGAAAAAAGTAGTCATTGGACTTATTGAAGAAGGCATGAACAATAACATAGAATCACATATTTTTGCCTAACTTTAATATGACTATCCATAATTTCGTAAAACACATCAAAATCCTGGTCCAAGCCAAAGGATATGAAGATTTTTAAAAGGACAATATACAAATTGACATTATTTTCCTAGGAAAATGAATGTCTCAAATTAATAATAGTTTTAAGGTACAAATCAATGATATCATTGAGGCTCTCACTTCAAGAGGAATATACTTCTTAGAACCTAGGGATTTTTCCTCTGAAACCCTTATAGTATTAGAATGGACTATCAATTTAGAATCACAGGAGAAAACTCTTCAACCAACCAACTCTATAATGTATAAAGACAAGAATGGAAGCTTGATTGTTAAGTTTAATGTTTATAAACCTTCTACTTCACAAAATACAGAAACTAATCAACAGAACTTCAATTTAATACATATTGAACATATTGAAGATAAAACTCTATATACTCTTCAACAACTAGGCAATAAACACATACAAATTGCTAAACAATTATTATTTAGACACACAAATAACATAAATTGTATGTTTAAACAAGACCAACAACAAGGTATTTTCAATGATCTAGATGAATATGTCTATATACTAGCAGAAATAGTAACTTATCTAACTCTAAATGACTTGGCTGAACTTGAAAATTTTGAAAAAAAAAATAATAATAACTTGAAGATTGGGAATTATATTTTGATGAGCAACAAAATATAATTGTTAGAAAACAACATAAAGAAGTAAATCTTATAAATCCACCAAAATTCGCCACCACATCACGACCACCAATAGTGGTACAATATCTAGAAAGTTCTATGAGAACTATGGATTATGGACATGGCCATCCCTCATAATAGAAATAACTCCCTATACAAATAATAATCCTTTACTATAAGGACTATAGGAAAAAGGAGACCACCTGATATTACTTATTTTGGGAAAAACTCTATACTTCTAAATATAGATGAATGTGATGATCCTCAAATGTACGATACATAATTAGAACAATAGATATCTTTGTTAAAAGAGATTATCAAGCTAGACATGAACTTGACATAGAAACTAGTGAAGTTATGATGCATGTAGGCGAAAACTACTTAGGAGACATAGCAAGAGTTGCATGGGAAGCCTACGAAATAAAATTTTCCAAAGAAATACCTCATCTAGCATCTCAACAAAAATCTTATCTTATATTTTAATTACACTATCCATAGACTTCTAATAGCTAGAGATGCCAACACATAACTAGATTTGAGGCAAAGAGAAATCATGAGAGACTTAGAACAACTTCAATTATTTAGTTGGAATTGGATAAAACCATTTTGTAATAATTTCTTAGCACTTACAGCAGTTTCAAGAAATCATTGTAATCGTAAATTAGGAGAAAGACTATTTAGCAAACTACCAGGAGACTTAGATAAGGAAATTTACAAAGCCTAGAGAGATATGAAAGTAGTATTGGATCAAAATATATGAGAGAGGAGGTGACACCAAGCATGATAGTGATTATCCTATGGGCTAACGAGAGGAGAGATTGGAGGAGAACTCGAGAAGAGAGAATGCCAAAAATAAGGGAAACTCATCAAATTTACTAGAAAAGAAAACTTTGTTAATAAAAGATGGATAAATTCTCATTTAGATGTGTTTATATAAACTCTAGACTCTATAACTAAGAAAAAAAATCCTAAATATGAACTTCAATTCCAATCTTGTAGAAAAAGGAAAAAGATCTTTCCTGAAAAGGAATCTCTTGGAAGAAATCAAAATTAACATAATAGGATGCCGATATAGACAAACTAGGACCAATAAATATCAAAATTACCCTAAATATCATTATAATAGAAATTACTAAAAATAGTAATAAATTCTTCAAAGGCTTGGTTGAGGGCCTAAATGGTGTAATTTAGGTCCAAAATTTAGTGGGTTATAGGTTCCCCTATAATACATGTAGATATTCAAATTCTACACACGTGAGATTTGACAGAGCCTCATTCCGAGTCTCGAGTCAAAAGTTATAATTCTTTGAAGTTTGGATTGATCCTATATTAGTCATCTCGGATTGAAAAGAACTCACCCTCAAGTTCATTGTAGCCTTATCATCATCCACCGAATAAGGAGTTAAGTGCTTTATATTGAAGACATTAGACGTCTTCAAATGACTTGAAAGATGCAACCTATAGACATTGTCATTGATCTTTTGCAGTATCTCACATGGTCCAATCTTCCAATCTTTGAGCTTGTTATACTCGCCTAGAGGGAAATAATCACAAGTCAATATAGCCCAAACAAAGTCACCAACATCAAATAGTACCTAACGACGATGACGGTCAGCTTGAGTCTTGTATTTGGTGTTATTCTCTTGAACAGCTTGCTTCACTTGCTCATGAATACCCCGAAGATGCTCTACCATCTCATCTACTTTAGGACTGAATCATTCCATACATGGAACAAGAGCAAAGTCTAGAACCCCAGTTGGGTTCCGCCCATAGAAAATCTCAAAAGGGCTCAAACTTATGGTCATGTTTCTCAATCTATTATAGGCAAACTCTGTTTGAGATAACGCTAAGTCTCATTGCTTCGGCTTAATTCCCGTCAAATACCTCAGAAGATTGCCTAAACTCCGATTCACCACCTCAGTTGCCCATATGTCTGGGAGTTGTAGGCACTGCTAAAATTTAATTGTGTTTCCAATTTTCCCCATAAGCTCTTCTAGAAATGGCTGATGAACTTGGTATCATGGTCCAAAGTCATGGAGTAAGGAATGTCGTGTAAATGCACTATCATCTTGAAGTAAAGATGAGCAATCTGGGCAACATCCATAGTCTTCCTACAAGCTATAAAATATGTCATCTTTGAAAATCTATCAACCACAACTAGAATATGTTGGTGCAGGAAGCATCCGACGATCGAACCTATGTTTTGATTATGTCAAAGGGTTCAAAGTTAAGGTGTTTTGGTTTCTAATATGTTGAACAAGTTTGCAGAAAAGTCCTAAGTGTACTTAGGCAAAAGTCCTAGCTGCGGTTAGGCAGGTGGAAAACCCTAGGGGGTGGTAACCCTAGGTCATAGGGGGTGGTAACCCTAGGTCATAGGGGGTGATAACCCTAGGTCATAGGGGGTGGTAACCCTATGCGGAAAGTCTTGGCGGGTCGAGTGCTTCAGGCAAAAGTCCTAGTGGGTGGTAACCCTAGGTGGAAAGTCCTGGTGTCGCGAACCAGGTGAAAGACTGGACGGGCCGGGAAGCGGGAGTCCAGCAGAGAGTCCAGAAGCTTCGAACGCTGAGCAAAAGTCCAGTCGATCTAGAGGATCACACTGGCAACAAGTAAATCAACTGAGTGGAGTAGGTGAGGGCGCATTCCCCGTAGAGGGAACAGTAGGCGTCGGGTCGACCTAGGGTTTCCGGTAGGAAATCCGAAGTCAGACCCGGACAGTCCAATGACTGTCGATATCATTTATCATATTTCTGTGCTAACTTTGTTTTGCAGGGTTTGTGTTTAGGACTAACACATTTTGCAGGAACAAAGGAGCACATTTGACCTTGGATGAACAGTGTCCGAGGTGACTCCATGGGGCTTGGAGGCGCCTCGGGTGCTAGCCGAAGCCAGCTGTCCAGAGAAGCTGGAGGCGCCTTGGAGGAAGCTGGAGGCACCTTGGACCAGGCATTGGAGGCGCCTTGGAGCAGCTTGGATGCGCCTTCAATGGGATAAGGTGCGACCGGATCAGAGCTGATCTACGCGTGTGACTCGGCGGCCTGGAGGCGCCTTGGACAGGCTTGGAGGCGCCTCCATGATTGTTTATAAGGAGGGTTCGAGCAGCACTAAATTCAAGAATTCACAAGAGATCCTTCTGCGTTCAACTGCTAACAAGTTCATCCTAAAGTATTGCAGCAACCTTTCGACGACCCGGAGCTCCGCTATTTTAGAATCTGTCGTTCGGTATAATTTACATTCTCGTACTCATTGTAAATTTTAATCTGTACTATTGTTTCGAGCTTATAGTTGTTGCCCACCAGAAGCGATCAACGATCGCGGGCCTTGGAGTAGGAGTCGCCACAGGCTCCGAACCAAGTAACTCCTCGTGTCCTTGTGTATTGTTTTTGTTCCCTTTTCTTTATTCCGTTGCTTAAACTCGTACAATTTATGAATTCGAAAATAGTGAAAGCCACGAGCGCTATTCACCCCCCCCCCCTCTAGCGCTTCTCGATCTAACAATTGGTATCAGAGCGGGGTTGCTTTGAATTGGTACAACTACCGTTCGAGCATTTTTTTTCGTCGCTTTCTCGTTCATATAGGGTAAAAATAAAACCTTACGCCTTTCATTTTTTCCCTCCAAAATCGTTTTAAAAAACCTCATTCTCATCTTTTCACCATTGGTCGGCATTAGCGAAATATCGCATTATCAAAAAATTGAAATAACATTTTTTTAATATTTTATTATTTTTTTCAAAAATTAGTGAATTGTTATTTTTATCTTTCTCTCGTACTACTAATCCAGGATTAAGTCCTGGGACAAGTTTTTTTATTTATTTGTGTGCTAGATCTAAAATGGCATTCCAAGAAGGATTTTGCACCATCCGCCCACCACTCTTTTCTGGCGAGGACTTTGGATATTGGAAGAGCCGGATGGAATACCACCTCAAGACACAAGTCGAGATGTGGATCATTATCCAAACCGGTCTTGAGCTTCCACGCGACAACACCGGAGAACTCGTCTCATGCATCAACTGGGATGCTAGCATAAAGAAGAAGGTGGAAGCCGATGCCAAAGCAACTTGCATGCTACAAGGCGGCCTAACCAATGAAGAACTGAACCGCATCGGCCTCTTCGTAAGTGCAAAAGAGTTGTGGCAAAAGCTGATTGAGCTACACGAGGATAACTCCAATGCGAAAGTAAGTAAGCACAATTTAATAGATGAATCATTTGAACAGACTAATACGCCCCGGAGGAGTCTCTGTCCGAAGAAATTTCGGCAGCATCTCCCCTGTACGGCGGACAATCTGAAACTTTTCTACAAGCACTATATAACTCAGCCACATGCGGCTGGAATAATAACAATAAAAGAAAACAAACACCACGCAGTTAATATCAAATTCAGCCTCTGGCTGACACAACCACGCAGTTAAAAATAAAGCAGCCCACTCGGCTGTACCAAAACCAAAACACAAAACTGCTAGCCGGCTAGGCTTACACAACCAATAAAAAATACAAATACCACATAACAACATCAACACTCCAAAAATAAAACCAGAGTACAGAGCTAAACAAACTGATACATAAAACAAAAAATCATACGTGAAACCGATAAGTCTTCTGATGTGACGTGGGGACCAGCAGACAGGATGCTCCAAGCGACACCATAAATAACCTGGTACCTGAAAAAGATAGTGTCAACGGGGGTGAGTTCAACAACTCAGCGAATACCAATGGACATGAGTAGTAAGATATATCTAACAGCAACAAACATGGAATACAACTTCCTAATCATATATAGGGAATATGCAAAACTGAAAGGTAACTGAGGAAGCTGTACTCACCAGGAACTCCTATCCAGACAAAAGGGTCGTCAAACCGAAAGTGTCAATAATCCTGTATGCAGGTCAAAGGTATGCATCCAACCAAAATGCAGCAACCAAATGCAGCAAACACAATCACAATAATATAAAATACATCAATGCATATGATGCTAATGATGCGTCCTGGTCACCCCTGACGCCAGTCACACACAAATGGCGAGACCGAGTGGGTAGGGCTATGACAACCGTGCACTCTGTCGTCACTGCTCCTGATGAGTGACCGAGTGGACGGGATGCTGTCGGAGTACTCCTGTCCTGTGACCCCAAATCATAAATGGGGGAGCTCAATGCTCTCAACTCCCGGTACACGATGACGGGGAGGTATCTCTGCCGCTACCACGCTGAGTCACCTGACCAACGCAGCCAAACAGAGTCCACCGTCTGTCGGCTACACTAAATGCCAGCGGAGCCAAACAGAGCGGAACTGACTGCCGGCTACCACGCTGGGTCATATGACCAACGGAGCCAAACAGCAGAACCGCCACACACCTGCCTGATATACCACTAAACCATGAGTGGGGTGTGTGCAGTACATGTAACTGGCGATGGGCTCAACCATAGCGAAGTCAACACAAGATGCAATCATGATGCATGTCACTATGCATAACAAAATTGATCAACATAACCATATCCATATATACAAAATAGGTACTTGTAAAAGCGATGGTCACATACCAAAATCTAGAGTACACGGTCGATAGAATATCAAAACATATGTCCCGAACATAACAAGTATGGTATATCCCAGCATAGAAAATCCATATATACATAATATGGGTACCACAAGATCGATGGTCAATCCACGGATCTAGGGCATACAGGTCCTCTATGGTATAGCAACCTAGATCCCAAACATATCTCCTTCTATAACATATGTACCAACAATATGCACATATCAAGAATCAAGGTCTAGGTACACGAATCATATATGATATACAAATAGAGGTACACAAGCCAGTCATGGCATAAAACCTAAGTATCAGACAGTCTCGATACACATGACTGAAACCAAAAGTCCAGAACCTAGTCCTAACCTCAGTAAAACATGGTATGTCACTTATTCTAGAAACTAAGATACTCATGGTAATTAAGTACTCATGGCAACAAGATACTCATAGTAACAAATCACGAGATATAAGTACGGATACTTCACAGGCGACAAATCTAACATGCTATGGATATCAAACAGTGACATACCAAAGGCAAACATGTTCATTGCTTGTAGTTATAAAATACTATGCATATCCAATGACAATATCATAAAAGATAAGTCAAGAGGTACCCGCCTCCAATAGAAGGGTCCAATCCGATCGAAATCCAACGTTGAGATGTCCGTCTCAAATCACAGTCCTGTAACAACATGGCATATATAAATTTAGCTAATTACGTATAAATTAATTAGCCAAATCAAATCCCCCAATCACTGTCCTACATCACATATGTAACTTATCAATTACATATGTTATACATATCTAAATCACATTCTGCATGAATCCTTCAAGAACAGGATACGAAACAAAATTTAAGGATCTACCATCAATGTATCCTCCTAATAACCAATTCAAATCCTCGTTCCAATGAAGATTTCCAATTGGATCAACTCAGATGAAATCTAATAACCTATACAAAATCTGTACAGAACAAACCATCCTCTACAGAAATCTAAAGAAAATCACTGAGCATGCTCACCTAAGTATATGAATAATGATCATCTCCACAACAGTTTCATCCTGTTGATACCAAACATATCCATGAGTTGCTTATACATCTAACCAGTAGGCAATTAGGGTTTTGAAACCTTAGAGATCAAGAGCATAACTTACCCAAATCTGTATATTCGGCAGTTGAGTCACTGCCGGAGACACGTGCCTTGGGAATATAGTGACCGGAACTAGGAGTTGCTGCTGACCTTTTTCTCTAGCAATGACAGCAAACAACAGTGACACCAACCGATCAGGATTGTGGCACCTTCCTGATACAATCATTGCTGCTTTGTTCGGATTCGGTAGCAAGAAGAAATCTAGGTCACGCGAACAGAAAATCTCCAGAGATAGTCGGCGGTGCTCCATGCGGCGGCGACCACGAATCGGGAACTAGAGCAACAACGCGATGGACACACGGTGTCGGCACGCAAAGAGATCAGGTCGTGGCAGTCGGAGCAAGGCTCAGCACAGTACCTCTCCTTGGCCGAAGGTGACTCCGAGGGAGGAAGAAGCTTGGCCGGCTGACATTGGCCCTTCCTTCCGGCGATCGGGCAACGCGAAGAAAAGAAAACTTTCGGCGCTGCTCGGCCGGAATAGAGGAAGGGATAGGGTAGCAGAACATGGTCGGCGTCGCGAGAGGTGAGGGAGGAAGGATCGGAAAGGTGGCTCGACCGGCGTGGGCGCTGGATCGGTGTCGGCGCGTAGAGGAGAAGAGGAGTGGCGCCGGTTGGTGGAGCAGTTAGGGCAGAGAAGAAAGGAAGAAGAGAATCGGGATCGGGGGAAAAAGAACTCGGGCACGCGGGGAAAACAAAAGAAAGAAAAGAAAATAAAGAAAAGAAAAAGGAAAAGAAAACTTTTCCTCGTTACAATGGGGTAGCTTAAACAGGTTTTCCCGGGGCCCCGTTTTTATCCCCGTAACCGAAGTCATACCGTCTCCGAAAAATTCCAGAAAAATTTTTAAAAATTCCGGAAAAATCCCTTATCATTATTCGCTAATTTTCAGTATTTTACATTCTCCCCCACTAATAAAAATTTGGTC
The DNA here is from genome assembly GCF_018446385.1 of Zingiber officinale. Taxonomy (NCBI): domain Eukaryota; kingdom Viridiplantae; phylum Streptophyta; class Magnoliopsida; order Zingiberales; family Zingiberaceae; genus Zingiber; species Zingiber officinale. The sequence goes on from NC_056004.1 coordinate 90,739,879, forward strand.
CCCAAATTTCGTTATCTCCCATCAGCAAATACTAACAACAGGTAAAGAGTATAAATGCTGAACGGTAAATAATATCACACACCTCAAGTGAAAAGATGGGGTATCGTGCTCGCATAATATCCTCGAGCTCCCAAGTTGCCTCCTCGTCTATATGATGCTGTCATCCGACATCAACCAGCCGGATAGTCTTGTTCCACACCCGACGCTCTTTCCGGTCCAGTATCCGTACCGGAACCTCCTCATAAGTGATGTCAAGCTGAACAGAACCGAGATATCTGTCAGTGCATGTGTCGGGTCGAGTAGGTATCTGCTTAACATAGACACGTAGAACACATCGTACATGCCTACCAAGGATGGTGGTAGTGCTAACCAGTAAGCTACCGCTCCAATCCTCTCCAAGATCTGAAAAGGACCAATGTATCGCGGAGCTGGCTTACCTCTGAGGTCAAATCTCTTCACCCCTTTCGTGGGTGGAACTCGCAGAAATACATGGTCGCCAATAGAGAACGCTAGGGGTCTGCGTCTCTGATCAGCATAACACTTCTGGCGATCCTGCGCCTCTAACATCCTCCGTATGATAATACGGACCAACTCTGTCTCATACTGAGCTCTATGAGGTCCTAATAACTGGGCCTCCTCAACCTCAACCCAGAGGATGGATGTCCGACAAGGCCTACCTTACAACGCTTCAACGGTGGCATTTGGATAGCCGTATGCACCCCGTTGTTGTAGACGAACTCTACCAATGGCAAATGGTCCTCCCAACTGCCCCAAAAATCCAATACACAAGACTTCAGCAAACCCTCTAGAGTCTGAATGGTCCGCTATGACTATCCATCTGTCTGAGGATGGAAAGCTGTACTGAAACAGAGCTGCGTGGCCAAGGCCTGCTGCAGACTCTGTCAAAAACGAGACGTGAACCGGGGTCTCCATCCGAAATAATAGTCAACAGAACACCACGTGATCTGATGATCTCCCAGCAAAACAAATCTACCAATCGATCCAAGAAATCTGTCATCCGAATAGCCTAAAAAAAAAAAAGTGCGGATTTGGTTAATTGATCAACGATTACCCAAATCGCATCATAGTCTCGTCATGTCCTCGGCAAACTCACCACAAAGTCCATAGTAATATGTTCTCATTTCCACTCAGGAATAAAAATCTGCTGAAGTAAGCCGACAGATCTCTGATGCTCGACCTTCACTTGCTGACAGACAAGACATCTAGCTACAAAATCCGCGATGTCTTCCTTCATGTCGTTCCACCAATAGAAACACCTCAAATCTTGGTACACACGGGTACCGCCTAGGTGGACAACAAATCATGAGCGATGAGCCTCCGGAAGTAACCCCTATAAGACCGGATGATACTGAAGTACGCATAATCTGCCTCGGAAGTGTATAACACCCCCCTTGTCTCGTGTGAACTCGGTCTGTTGCCCGGAAGCTATCTGGCTGCAAATAAACTGTAAATGTGGATCACCAGCCTGGCCTCTCGGATCCTCGTCCTGATCGACGACTGAGCAACCATGGTAACCAGAATATCTTGCTCTGTCTGTCCCTGCTCCTCAAGGTCTAACTCGGAGAAACCCTGAACCAAGTCTGTAACTGAAACTCGGTGGCAAGCCAAAGTCCCTCTGGACTTCCTGCTGAATGCATCGTATAGATAATGCCGCCAAATCATCAAGGCAAAAATAATGGCGACTAGCTCCAGATCATGTACAGGGTAGTTCTTCTCATGCTCCTTCAACCGACGAAAAGCATAGAAGAATACTCTATCATGCTGCATCAAAACGGTGTTCAAACCCTGAATAGATGCGTCGATGTAGAGGACATATCCGTCCTCTCTAGAAGGTAAAACCAAAAATCGAAACCGACACTAGTCTCCACTTTAGCTCCTAGAAGCTGGTCTTGCATTCCACAGTCCAAGTAAACTTCACGCCTTTCATGATCAGGCGTGTAAGTAACATAGCAATCCGTGAAAAATCCTCAACGTATCTTCGGAAATATCGAGCCAAACAAAGGAAGTTGTGAGCCTCTTCTATAGACTTCATCTACTCCCAACGGTAACAACCTCGATCTCCTGTGGAACCACGGTATACTCCTACTGGTGACCGCGTGTCCTAATCATCATCACATAAGACAATCCAAATAAGCACTACTGATCATCACATATAGATGTTATCGTCGAAACATCTCTAGATCTAAGCAAATGTGGTGTACGTGACTCACCGTGGATCCGAAATAGATCACCACATCGTCAACAAAGACAATGGAAATCGATCCAAACATTCTAGGGATACCCAAATCATCGAGTCCATGATAACATCTAGGGCACCGCAAGCACTAATGGTAAAACCAAGACACATAATGTCCGTATCACAGACATTCCTAACAATAAGATCCCCAACAATAAACAGATCTAATCACCAACGATATATAATCACCAAAGAATAGAACCTCCAGTGTGAGAGCAATGCTCTATCACACGAAATACCACATATGTGGGAGCAACGCTCTACCACAAGAAATCCTCCATATGTGGAAGCAACGCTCCACCACAAATAATCCAAAATATGTATCCACAATAAATATGGGAGCAATGCTCCGCTACAAACAATCCGCAATATGTAGGAGCAACGCTCCACTACAAAACAATCCCTAAATATGTGGGAATCCAGAATATGTGGAAACTACGCTCTACCACAAACGATCCATAGCATGTGGGAGCTACGCTCTACCACAACAATACATAAGGGCCCAAAGCACCTAACTATCTAGCTAGAGATTGCACGAGATCTCTCTACCACATATCACTGTGGGTAGCCTAGGGTATAACCACCTAATAAGCAAATCAAATCCATAGTCAACTCTATCATCCTCCTAGTGGGTCGGTCACCCACTAATGGGAGAATTAGTTGACAGCGTAAAACAGCCAATATCATAATGTAGACATTTAACATTCTACATTTAACATAGGTAGAATCATCATGATGCTACCAACCATACATCTGACACACGTGCACACACAACATATGTATGATCGACATAATCCTCCAATTAGTACACACCAAAAATACTCACATCATAGGTATAATTCACCATGATACCTCCAACAATATATACCGAACCCGTGTGCATATAACATCGTAGGTAAAATCAACAATACCCTCTCAAACAACACTCACATGACAAATATACACATATGCCAAGAGTATAATCAACATATACTTCCAATAAGGCATACTAAAACCCAGGTGCATTCACAAATCACACATAATCAACAAGATACCTCCAATATGTCAATCAGACACGTACAGCTAACTAAGAAGCTATAATCCACAAGGAACATACAATAACCATATCTAGATGTGAATACTCACACTTCCTGTAAATGAACTAACCATCAAAGAACTCCTATAACTCATTACAATCATATGTACACGAAACAAAGCTAGGGATAATCAACATATTTGACCCAATCAACTTAACATTCTGAAACGGTAGGGTCACCTTCTAAGTTATCCCACTAGGTACATACAGTCAAAAATTAAAGTCCACATGGAATAGGATACATCGATCCTCTATAGACTAACCCAAATCGACAATGGTATACTGTCAATTCAATCTTTTCCACGTCAGTACAAAACATGTACTCAAATGTGCTCTAAATACCATACTAAGCACAAATAACCCAACGATTCGAACCTCTAAAATAGAGTATGACTGTCCTCTACCGATCAAACCAACAAAACTAAATAAGTCATCTACTAACTAATCAAGAACAAATAAAGCCTCTACAAGCGTCTAAGGTAAATCAACCCACGACTACCCCAAGTCAATATGTGTAAATCAGTTTTCTATTGACTGATCTAACCAGAGTACAATAATCATCTACCGACGAAAACTAACTAAAGTATATCGGTATTCTACTGACTAGTCAACATGAATATGAAGGTACTATCTACTACACACTAATAATAACAAAGGCTGGTATGTGCCTCCATCTCCTAACCAATTAGTAGTAACAGAAGTTAATACTACTAATGGTATGATATGAAAGATCTGCAGAGACTATATTCCTTAATCTCTATTAAGGTCGGTAAAGATCAGTGGCTATCCCATCACATATAATACGTGCTACATCAACCAGACAGATACTAATAAAGAATGCTAATACAGATGATAAACTGTAATATAGGGCATATACTAACAGAGAGGTAGGACAACAGTATATACCAACATACCTCCTATAGCTTGGAGATGTCCTGCTGCTGCCAGGTCCCAAAACCCAAAAAGTCACATCGAGAAGACCAAAACAGAAAATCCGAAACACCGGGAAAATAAGACTCGTAAGCCGATCTCTGATACCAAATAAATTGATGTCAGATAAATCTCAAAAATCCAAAACACATAGCAAGTATCGTATACCTGCTCTGATACCACTAAATTGTCACGCCCCGGAGGAGTCTCTGTCCGAAGAAATTTCGGTAGCATCTCCACTGTACGGCGGACAATCTGAAACTTTTCTACAAGCACTATATACCTCAGCCACATGCGGCTGGAATAATAACAATAAAAGAAAACAAACACCACGCAGTTAATATCAAATTCAGCCTCTGGCTGACACAACCACGCAGTTAAAAATAAAGCAGCCCACTCGGCTGTACCAAAACCAAAACACAAAACTGCTAGCCGACTAGGCTTACACAACCAATAACAAATACAAAATACCACATAACAACATCAACACTCCAAAAATAAAACCAGAGTACAGAGCTAAACAAATTGATACATAAAACAAACAAATCATACGTGAAACCGATAAGTCTTCTGATGTAACGTGGGGACTAGCAGACAGGATGCTCCAAGCGACACCATAAATAACCTGGTACCTGAAAAAGATAGTGTCAACGGGGGTGAGTTCAACAACTCAGCGAATACCAATGGACATGAGTAGTAAGATATATCTAACAGCAACAAACATGGAATACAGCTTCCTAATCATATATAGGGAATATGCAAAACTGAAAGGTAACTGAGGAAGCTGTACTCACCAGGAACTCCTATCCAGACAAAAGGGTCGTCAAACCGAAAGTGTCAATAATCCTGTATGCAGGTCAAAGGTATGCATCCAACCAAAATGCAGCAACCAAATGCAGCAAACACAATCACAATAATATAAAATACATCAATGCATATGATGCTAATGATGCGTCCTGGTCACCCCTGACGCCAGTCAGTCCTCTCACACACAAATGGCGAGACCGAGTGGGTAGGGCTATGACAACCGTGCACTCTGTCGTCACTGCTCCTGATGAGTGACCGAGTGGACGGGATGCTGTCGGAGTACTCCTGTCCTGTGACCCCAAATCATAAATGGGGGAGCTCAATGCTCTCAACTCCCGGTACACGATGACGGGGAGGTATCTCTGCCGGCTACCACGCTGAGTCACCTGACCAACGGAGCCAAACAGAGTCCACCGTCTGCCGGCTACTACGCTGCTACACTAAATGCCAGCGGAGCCAAACAGAGCGGAACTGACTGCCGGCTACCACGCTGGGTCATATGACCAACGGAGCCAAACAGCAGAACCGCCACACACCTGCCTGATATACCACTAAACCATGAGTGGGGGTGTGTGCAGTACATGTAACTGGCGATGGGCTCAACCATAGTGGAGCCGACAATCGCACAGCATGCAATCATGATGCATGTCACTATGCATAACAAAAACTGATCAACATAACCATATCCATATATACAAAATAGGTACTGTAAAAGCGATGGTCACATACCAAAATCTAGAGTACACAGGTCAGATAGAATATCAAAACATATGTCCTGAACATAACAAGTATGGTATATCCTGATCAGCATAGAAAAATCCATATATACATAATATGGGTACCACAGTATCAGTAGGTCAATCCACGGATCTAGGGCATACAGGTCCTCTATGGTATAGCAACCTAGATCCTAAACATATCTCCTTTCATAACATATGTACCAACAATATGCACATATCAAGAATCAAGGTCTAGGTACACGAATCATATATGATATACAAATAGAGGTACACAAGCCAGTCATGACATAAAACCTAAGTATCAGACAGTCTCGATACACATGACTGAAACCAAAAGTCCAGAACCTAGTCCTAACCTCAGTAAAACATGGTATGTCACTTATTCTAGAAACTAAGATACTCATGGTAATTAAGTACTCATGGCAACAAGATACTCATAGTAACAAATCACGAGATATAAGTACGGATACTTCACAGGCGACAAATCTAACATGCTATGGATATCAAACAGTGACATACCAAAGGCAAACATGTTCATTGCTTGTAGTTATAAAATACTAAGCTTATCCAATGACAATATCATAAAAGATAAGTCAAGAGGTACCCGCCTCCAATAGAAGGGTCCAATCCGATCGAAATCCAACGTTGAGATGTCCGTCTCAAATCACAGTCCTGTAACAACATGGCATATATAAATTTAGCTAATTACGTATAAATTAATTAGCCAAATCAAATCCCCCAATCACTGTCCTACATCACATATGTAACTTATCAATTACATATGTTATACATATCTAAATCACATTCTGCATGAATCCTTCAAGAACAGGATACGAAATAAAATTTAAGGATCTACCATCAATGTATCCTCCTAATAACCAATTCAAATCCTCGTTCCAATGAAGATTTCCAATTGGATCAACTCAGATGAAATCTAATAACCTATACAAAATCTGTACAGAAAAAACCATCCTCTACAGAAATCTAAAGAAAATCACTGAGCATGCTCACCTAAGTATATGAATAATGATCATCTCCACAACAGTTTCATCCTGTTGATACCAAACATATCCATGAGTTGCTTATACATCTAACCAGTAGGCAATTAGGGTTTTGAAACCTTAGAGATCAAGAGCATAACTTACCCAAATCTGTATATTCGGCTGTTGAGTCACTGCCGGAGACACGTGCCTTGGGAATATAGTGACCGGAACTAGGAGTTGCTGCTGACCTTTTTCTCTAGCAATGACAGAAAACAACAGTGACACCAACCGATCAGGATTGTGGCACCTTCCTGATACAATCATTGCTGCTTTGTTCGGATTCGGTAGCAAGAAGCAATCTAGGTCACGCGAACAGAAAATCTCCAGAGATAGTCGGCGGTGCTCCGTGCGGCGGCGACCACGAATCGGGAACTAGAGCAACAATGTGATGGACACATGGTGTCGGCACGCAAAGAGATCAGGTCATGGCAGTCGGAGCAAGGCTCAGCACAGTACCTCTCCTTGGCCGAAGGTGACTCCAAGGGAGGAAGAAGCTTGGCCGGCTGACATTGGCCCTTCCTTCCGGCGATCGGGCAACGCGAAGAAAAGAAAACTTTCGGCGCTGCTCGGCCGGAATAGAGGAAGGGATAGGGTAGCAGAACATGGTCGGCGTCGCGAGAGGTGAGGGAGGAAGGATCGGAAAGGTGGCTCGACCGGCGTGGGCGCTGGATCGGTGTCGGCGCGTAGAGGAGAAGAGGAGTGGCGCCGGTTGGTGGAGCAGCTAGGGCAGAGAAGAAAGGAAGAAGAGAATCAGGATCGGGGGAAAAAGAACTCGGGCACGCGGGGAAAACAAAAGAAAGAAAAGAAAATAAAGAAAAGAAAAAGGAAAAGAAAACTTTTCCTCGTTACAATGGGGTAGCTTAAACAGGTTTTCCCGGGGCCCCGTTTTTATCCCCGTAACCGAAGTCATACCGTCTCCGAAAAATTCCAGAAAATTTTCTAAAAATTCCGAAAAAATCCCTTATCATTATTTGCTAATTTTCAGTATTTTACACCTAGTACCTTACTTGCTAAAGAAATTGGCTAAGTCCAATATCCGGGTCAAGTCGCTCCAAAAGGAGGTAATAGCCCTTAAGGAAGCGACTGACTCGAGTTCTTTAATTGAGCTAGTTCAAATTGGAAGTTCAACTCAAGTCCAACAACTTGAGGAAGAAAATTCCAATTTAAAAATTCAAATTAAAGAACTCAAGGACACGTTGGAACGGTTCACCTTGGGTTCCAAGAATCTGGATCTGATTCTTGGAAAACAACAAGTCATTTACAACAAATCTGGACTTGGATTTAAGACCAAACAAAGTAAAAATCATATCTGTCGTTAGTAAATAGAAACATAATTCAAGCATGGGTTCCCAAGTCAAATTTGGTTAATCAAGTTAGACTTGGATAATATTGGGTCCCCAAGGATCAGATCCATTACCTTGATTGACCATATCGAGGCTATGATCCAGGGGGAGCCAATAGAAAGATCATCTTTACCAATTTACACTTGCTAGTTAAATCTAGGAGTTTCAAAAAGAAAAGTAAATATATATTTCTTTGAGCGATTCTGTCTAGGAAGGGGTGGATGATCCCATACCCAAGAAGGCCTAGAGCCTCGCCCTGACCTGAGAATCAATCATGAAAAGACATATTTAATTGACTAATTGGAAAACCTAAGTTTAACTCAAATGTAAATTAATCAATAGAAACAACCTAAATTATAGATAACCATCTCACAAAATGACTTAAGATTACCTGATTGATAATTTAGAATCGGGTGAGATGGATCTAGGTTCAAATAAGCACAAATTGTTCAAAATTTAAGCAAATTTAATTAAAATCAACTAAACCCAATCAAACTTAATTTCAAAATTATTTGAAAAATCTTTTAAAAAACATTAGAAAAATCTTTTAAAACTTAATTTCAAAATTATTTGAAAAATCTTTTAAAAAATATTTCAAAAATCTTTTAAAAATTAATTTCAAAATTATTTGAAAAATCTTTTAAAAAAATGTTTTAAAAATCTTTTAAAACTTAATTTCAAAATTATTTGAAAAATCTTTATAAAAATATTTTAAAAATCTTTTAAAATTTAATTTCAAATTTATTTGATAAATCTTTTCAAAAAACATTCTAAAAATCTTTTAAAAGTTAATTTCAAAATTATTAGAAAAATCTTTTAAAAATATGTTAAAAATCTTTTAAAACTTAATTTCAAAATTACTTGAAAATTCTTTTATCAAAAAATTTAAAAATTTTTAAAACTAAATTTCAAAATTATTTGAAAAATCTTTTACAAAAACATTTTAAAACTCTTTTAAAAGTTAACTTCAAAATTATTTGAAAAATCTTTTAAAAAACATTTTAAAAATCTTTTAAAACTTAATTTCAAAATTATTTGAAAAATATTTTAAAAAACATTTTAAAAACTTTTAACACAAAATTTTAAAATTAATTGAAAAATCTTTTTTTAAAAAAAATATTTTAAAATTTAATTTAAAAATTATTAGAAAAATCATTTAAAAAACATTTTAAAAATCTTTTAAAACTTAATTTCAAAATTATTTGAAAAATCTTTTAAAAAAAATTTTAAAAATCTTTTAAAAATTAATTTCAAAATTATTTTAAAAATATTTTTAAAAACATTTTAAAAATCTTTTAAAATTTAATTCCAAAATTATTAGAAAAATCTTTTAAAAAATATTTTACAAGTTATTTTCAAAATTATTTAAAAAATCTATTAAAAAATATTTTAAAAATTTTTTAAACTTCATTTCAAAATTAGTTGAAAAATCTTTGAAAAAACATTTTAAAAATATTTTAAACTTAATTTCAAAATTATTTGAAAAATCTTTTAAAGAAAACATTTTAAAAATCTTTTAAAACTTAATTTCAAAATTATTTGAAATTTTTTTAAAAACTTAATTTCAAAATTATTTGAAAAATATTTTAAAAATTTTAAAAATATTTTAAAATTTAATTTCATAATTATTTGAAAAATCTTTAAAAATCATTTTAAAAATCTTTTAATACTTAATTTCAAAATTATTGGAAAAATCATTTAAAAAACATTTTAAAAATCTTTTAAAAATTAATTTCAAAATTATTTCAAAAATATTTTAAAAAACATTTTAAAAATCTTTTAAAACTTAATTTCAAAATTATTTCAAAAATCTTTTGAAAAACATTTTAAAAATCTTTGTAACTTTTGTTTAAAATCATTTTGAAAATCTTTTAAAACTTAATTTTAAAATTATTTGAACAATCTTTTAAAAAAACATTTGAAAAATCTTTTAAAAGTTAATTTCAAAATTATTTGAAAAATCTTTTAAAAAAAATATTAAAAATCTTTTAAAAGTTAATTTCAAAATTATTTGAAAAATCTTTTAAAAAAAATATTAAAAATCTTTTAAAAGTTAATTTCAAAATTATTTGAAAAATCTTTTCAAAAACATTTTAAAAATCTTTTAAAACTTAATTTCAAAATTATTTGAAAAATATTTTTAAAAAAGAATTTAAAAATCTTTTAAAAGTTAATTTCAAAATTATTTGAAAATCTTTAAAAAAAATATTTTAAAAATCTTTTAAAACTTAATTTCAAAATTATTTGGAAAATGATTTAAAAAACATTTAAAAATATTTTAAAACGTCATTTGAAAATTATTTGAAAATTTAAAAAAAAAAAAATTTAAAAATCTTTTAAAACTAAATTGCAAAATTATTTGAAAAATCATTTAAAAAACAATTTAAAAATATTTGAAAATTTAATTTAAAAATATTTTTAAAAATCTTTTAAAAAACATTTTAAAAATCTTTTGAAACATAATTTCAAAATTATTTGAAAAATCTTTTAAAAAATACTTTAAAAATCTTTTAAAACTTACTTTCAAAATTATTTGAAAAATCTTTTTAAAAGGATTTTAAAAATCTTTCTAAACTTAATTTCAAAATTATTTGAAAAATCTTTTAAAAAACATTTAAAAAATCTTTTAAAACTTAATTTCAAAATTATTTGAAAAATCTTTTGAAAAAACATTTTAAAAATCTTTTAAAAGTAAATTTCAAAATTATTTGAAAAATCTTTGGAAAAACATTTTAAAACTTAATTTCAAAATTATTTGAAAAATATTTTAAAAAAAATTTTAAAATCTTTGAAAACTTAATTTCAAAATTATATGAAATATCTTTTAAAAAAACATTTTAAAAATCTTTTAAAAGTTAATTTAAAATTATTTGAAAAATCTTTTCAAAAAAATTTTTAAAAATATTTTAAACTTTAATTTCAAAATTATTTGAAAAATCTTTTAAAAAACATTTTAAAAATCTTATAAAACTTAATTTCAAAATTATTTGAAAATCTTTTAAAAAACATTTTAAAAATATTTTAAAACTTAATTTCAAAATTATTTGAAGAATCTTTTAAAAAACATTTTAAAAATCTTTTAAAACTTCATTTCAAAATTATTTGAATTTTTTTTAAAGACATTTTAAAAATATTTCAAAAGTTAATTTCAAAATTATTTGAAAAATCTTTTAAAAAATCTTTTAAAAATCTTTTAATACTTAATTTCAAAATTATTTGAAAAATATTTTTAAAATCATTTTAAAAATATTTTAAAAGTTAATTTCAAAATTATTTGAAAAATCTTTTTAAAAACATTTTAAAAATATTTTAAAAGTTAATGTCAAAATTATTTAAAAAATCTTTTAAAAAACATTTGAAAAATCTTTTAAAACTTAATTTCAAAATTATTTGAAATTTTTTTAAAAATTTTTTTAAAAAATATTTTAAAACTTAATTTCAAAATTATTTGAAAAATATTTTAAAAAACATTTTGAAAATATTTTAAAACTTAATTTCAAAATTATTTAAAAAATATTTTAAAAAAACATTTTAAAAATCTTTTGAAACTTAATTTCAAAATTATTTGAAAAATATTTTTAAAAACATTTAAAAATCTTTAAAAACTAAATTTCAAAATTATTTGAAAAATCTTTTAAAAAACATTTTAAAAATATTTTATAACTTAATTTTAAAATTATTTGAAAAATATTTTCAAAAAACATTTTAAAAATATTTTAAAAGTTATTTTCAAAATTATTTGAAAAATATTTTTAAAAACATGTTAAAAATATTTTAAAAATTAATTTCAAAATTACTTGAAAAATATTTTAAAAAGAAGTGTAAAAATCTTTTAAAACTTAATTTCAAAATTATTTGAAAAATCTTTTAAAAAAACATTTTAAAAATCTTTTATATGTTAATTTCAAAATTATTTGAAAAATCTTTTAAAAAAATATTTTAAATATCGTTTAAAATTTAATTTTAAAATTATTTGAAAAATCTTTTAAAAAACATTTTAAAAATATTTTAAAAGTTAATTTCAAAATTATTTGAAAAATCTTATAAAGCTTAATTTCCAAATTATTTGAAAAATCTTTAAAAAAAATATTTTAAAAATCTTTTAATACTTAATTTCAAAATTATTTGAAAAATCTTTTAAAGACATTTTAAAAATCTTTTAACACTTAATTTCTAAATTATTTGAAAAATCTTTTAAAAAACATTTTAAAAATATTTTAAAACTTAATTTCAAAATTATTTGGAAATATTTTAAAAAACATTTTGAAACTCTTTTAAAACTTAATTTCAAAATTATTTGAAAAATATTTTTAAAAATATTTTAAAAGTCTTTTAAAACTTAATTTCAAAAGTATTTGAAAAATCTTTTAAAAAACATTTTAAAAATCTTTTAAAACTTAGAATGAGTGAGATGGAAAATTAGGCAAAATATAAAAGACCTATTATATTTTATACATGCTTGGACTCTAGGACCCTAGGGATTCATGTTTGCATTAATTAAGGGGGAGTGAGCGGAGTCAAACTAATTATCAAGTAACTTTTGAAAATATTTTCAAATTTAATTAAATATCTTTTGAAAAACTTTTCAAATTTAACTCAGTATTAAATGGTCTTTCAAAACTATCTCTAATTTGGCTATATTTTTTTTTATTATCCCCTATCAAACTCCCTACTTTTCAAACTAAGAATTTAACTAAGTATTTAAAAAAAAATCCTTATTAAAATCGTTTTCTAATTTAAAAAGTTAACTAAATATTTCTTTCAAGAAGTTTTTTAAAAGTTAACTAAATATTTTTTCGAAAGCTTTTTAAATTTAATTAAGTATCTTTCGAACAACTTTAACTAAGTCTTCTTCAAAACTACTTCAAATTTGACTAAGTTTTCTTTGAAAAATCAAGTTAAAATACTTTTTATTTTGACTATGTTATCTATCCTTAAGTGAAGTATTTCTCAAGCTTAATCAAGTTTTCTTTAAACTAAAATTATGTTCCAAACTTAGCTATCTGGCAAAGTGTTTTTTCAACGCAATCATTTTAAAAACTAAAAATATAGCTAAGTTGATTTCTTTTCGAAAAATATGTGCTACACGTCAGGTGGAGTTTAAAATCGAATATTTGTTTTTCTCTTTTCCTAGTTTTCTTTTTGATTTATGTCAAAGGGGGAGAGAGAAAAGTTAAGTAAAGAGTAAACTTAAACATAATCAAAGGGGAAGCATAAAGTTTTCTATTTATGCTCATGTTTAAGTTTCTGTACTTACTGTCATAAGTTTTTTATTTATGCTCATGTTTAAGTTTCTGTACTTACTGTCATACTTTTTTACTTAACTTTGAACCATATTGTCATAATCAAAAAGGGAGAGATTTTTGGTGCGGGAAGCATCTGACGATCGAACCTATGTTTTGATTATGTCAAAGGGTTCAAAGTTAAGGTGTTTTGGTTTCTAATATGTTGAACAAGTTTGCAGAAAAGTCCTAAGTGTACTTAGGCAAAAGTCCTAGCTGCGGTTGGGCAGGTGGAAAACCCTAGGGGGTGGTAACCCTAGATCATAGGGGGTGGTAACCCTATATAGAAAGTCTTGGCGGGTCGAGTGCTTCAGGCAAAAGTCCTAGGGGGTGGTAACCCTAGGTGGAAAGTCCTGGTGTCGCGAACCAGGTGAAAGACTGGACGGGCCGAGGAGCGGGAGTCCAGTAGAAAGTCTGGAAGCTTCGAACGCTGAGCAAAAGTTCAGTCAATATGGAGGATCGCACTGACAACAAGTAAAGCTCCTGAGTGGAGTAGGTGAGGACGCGTTCCCCGTAGAGGGAATAGTAGGCGTCGGGTCGACCTAGGGTTTCCAGTAGGAAATCCGAAGTCAGACCCGGGCAGTCCAATGACTGTCGATATCATTTATCATATTTCTGTGCTAACTTTGTTTTGCAGGGTTTGTGTTTGGGACTAACACATTTTGCAGGAACAAAAGAGCACATTTGACCTCGGATGAACAGTGTCCGAGGTGCCTCCATGGGGCTTGGAGGCGCCTCGGGTGCTAGCCGAAGCTAGCTATCCAGAGAAGCTGGAGGCGCCTCGGAGGAAGCTGGAGGCGCCTTGGACCAGGCATTGGAGGTGCCTTGGAGCAGCTTGGAGCGCCTTCAATGGGATTAGGTGCGACAAGATCAGAGCTGATCCACGCGTGCGACTCGGCGGCCTGGAGGCGCCTTGGACAGGCTTGGAGGCGCCTCCATGACTGTTTATAAGGAGGGTTCGAGCAGCACTAAATTCAAGAATTCACAAGTAATCCTTCTGCGTTCAACTGCTAACAAGTTCATCACAAAGTACTGCAGCAACCTTCCGACGACCCGGAGCTCCGCTGTTTTAGAATATGTCGTTCGGTATAATTTACATTCTCGCACTCATTGTAAATCTTAATCTGTACTATTGTTTAGAGCTTATAGCTGTTGCCCACCGGAAGCGATCAACGATCGTGGGCCTTGGAGTAGGAGTCGCCACAGGCTCCGAACCAAGTAACTCCTCGTGTCCTCGTGTATTGTTTTTGTTCCCTTTTCTTTATTCCGCTGCTTAAACTCGTACAATTTATGAATTCGAAAATAGTGAAAGCCACGAGCGCTATTCACCCCCCCTCTAGCGCTTCTCGATCCAACAGAATAGAATCTGAGATTCGTTGGGTGTAGGGTAGTCACAATACAAAGTCCATGCTAACATTGAACTAAGGAGCTTCAAGAATAGATAAGAGTATGTATAAGCCTATATTGGTAAGAATATCCTTTGACCATTGGCATACAAAGAACTGGTCTACAAAGTGGGCCACATCACTAGTCAACTTGTGCCAATAAAAAATTAGAGATATGGCCAGTTTATTGTCACAATCGAAGTGTCCTTCATTATGAAACACTCTTATAATCTATCGCCTTAATGAGCAATCTAGACCGCACAATTGCATGCCACAAAAAAGATAACCATTTTGCAGAATAAAATCGTGGCAAAGACCATCTTGCACCTCTTGGAATATCCTTCCGAACAAAGGGTCCGCTATATACATATCTGCAAAAGCTTCAAAACTGACAACTTTGGTACTCATGGTGGTAAGTAATAAAGAGCGATGACTCAAGGCATTTGCTACACACTCCCTGCATGATGTCTCAATGTAAAGGTAAATTTCTGCAAATAAGCCACCCACTTGGTATGCCACCAACTTAGCTTGTGTTGACCATTGATGTACTTCAACGATGACTCAAGGCATCCGCTACACACTCCCCGCATGATGTTTCAACGTAAAGGTAAATTTCTACAAATAAGCCACCCACTTGGTATGCCACCAACTTAGCTTGTGTTGACCATTGATGTACTTCAATGCTCTATGATCAGTAAATAGGATGAACTCCTTCAGTACTAGGTAATGACACCAATACTTCAAAGATTGAACAATGGCATAGAACTCCAACTCGTAGGTAGAATATTTTTTTTAGATCTGGATAGTTTCTCACTGAAGTAGGTAATCAAATGCCTAGATTGGCTTAGAACCCCTCCTATCTGAATAACAGATGCATCACAATTGACCTCAAAGACTTTGTCAAAATCAGAAAGTATTAGAATTGGTGCTTCAATCTTCTTCTTCTTGACTAGTTGAAAACTAGCCTCTACTTCTTTAGACCACTTAAAATCTCATCCCTTGAGACACTCAG
Organism: Zingiber officinale; assembly: GCF_018446385.1. Classification (NCBI taxonomy): domain Eukaryota; kingdom Viridiplantae; phylum Streptophyta; class Magnoliopsida; order Zingiberales; family Zingiberaceae; genus Zingiber; species Zingiber officinale. The sequence continues at coordinate 90,755,753 of NC_056004.1, forward strand.
TATAAGGGAAATCAGAGTGCTAAAGTTTTTGATGAACTAGCAGTAGAAAGAAGCCAAGCCATGGAAATTTCTAACATCGTGCAAGGACCTTGGTTGTGGGCACTCCAAGATCTCATCTATCTTTGCTTGATCTACATGCACACCATCAATAGACACAATAAAGATAAGAAAAGTTATTGATGTAGTAAAAAAGAAGACTTCTACATGCTGATAAATAAGTACTTTGTCTTCATCTTTTCTAAAATAGCATGGAGGTGATCAATGTGGAATTGTTGATGTCGGATTGTAGATGAAAATGTCATCAAAGTAGACCACTACAAACTTTTACATGAAAGACCACTGAATCTAATGTATAAACCTCATGAAGGTGTTAGACACATTAGAAAATTCAAAAGGTATGACCATCTACTCATATAGCCCATGTTGCATCTTGAATGTGATTTTTCATTATCTCTGGGCCTTATCTAATATGGTGGAATCTACTTGTAAGGTTAATTTTTGAGAATACCTTTGACCCAAATAGCTAATCCTACATGTCATCCAAGAGAGGAATTGGGAATATGTACTTCACCGTGATCTTGTTGATGGTTCGATTGTCAGCACACATACTCCACGAACCATCTTTCTTAGGCACTAGTAGAGCTAGAACTACGCATGGACTCATGCTCTCATGGCCTTCTCTAGTAATTCCACCACCTATCGCTATAATTCTTCAGCCTCCTTGGGACTGAGGTGATATGATGGTTGGTTAGGCAAGTTCAACTCCAGAACAAGGTCAATTTGATACTAGATATCTCTATGGGTGGTAGCCAAGAAAGAAGATTCTCTGGCATCAGATCATTATAATTTACTAGTAGCTACTATACTTCGGCTGGTAACTCAGCATTGTAACTAGAGCTTCTGTAACACCCCGCCCCTTCCTGCTTAAGCTGACGGGGGTTACTTATCTTTTCTTCTTAAAACAGCGAAAGTTTTATCTATAGTATAATTTTTTTTTTCTTTAAAAATTTTTCTTTACTCTTCAATTCATCATCACTAGCTATCTATCATATGAGTCACATAACATGCTTAACATAAATTTAAATCATAATACTAAGGAGCATGATGAAATGTCATGGAGTCATAAAGAACGATGTGAGATCTCGGAAAATTTAAAATAAATAGGGTTATTTGAGAAATAGCCTTATAAAATTTTTCCGGAATTTTTAGAAATTTTCTGGGAATTTTTCGGAGCTCGTACGACGAGTTTTGAGGGGATTAATTTCGGGTACGGATAAAGCCTGGTTGGGATACCCGTTTAAGGGAGGAAATGTTTTTATTATATAATTCTTTTTCTTTTATTTCCTCCCCAAATCGCCATTTCCCCCAAACCACTGCCGATCCCGATCTCTCCTTCCCCGACGCCGAATTCCCCTCTGCTCGAAGCCAAGTTCTCCCTTCTTCTTCTAGCGCCGATCTCTCTTTCCATTCTCTGCCTTCTCTGCTCCGACGATTACCGACCATAGGCTGCAAGCTGCCATGGGAAGTCGCCGGAGCTCGACCGAAACCAGCAGAGTCTATATGTTTCGGAGGTTTCTGTGAGAGCGTCGACAGCACGGCGGCTAGGGCATCAACGGGAGGTTTGATTTGCATCGTCTCCCAATCAATCGATCTTCCCTTTCCCCTCCTTTGGTTTTCTTCGTCCTGATTCTCTCCGATCCTGTTCGATGGTTCTTGCCAAGCCTTAGTTCCGTTCCGGTGCTGTGGGATCGAGCTAGATCCACCGATCGCCGGTGTGGAGAGGCAGTTAGGGATTCGAAGGTAAGCGCCTGATTTCCTTCTTTTCTCTCTCTGGTTGTCGCTGATCTTGGAGGTTAGGGTTCTATTTCTGTGTTGATTCTTCTTGTCAGGGTTAGGGAAAAGTCTCGGATCATTGTATTATTGTTCTCCCCTGATCAAGCTTGGTCCTCCTCTACTTGCGACTGTGTGGGGGTCTCGGTTGAAGATGATGGGATCATTTGAGCTGTCGGCAGGGGCTAGGAGAGTTCTTGCTCGATTGGTGATCTCCACCGCTTGACCTCCTGCTTGATCCGATTGATAGCAGCAAGGTGAGGTTCTGTTCCATTTCTATAGTGTTGATTTCTTGATCGCCTGAGATGTTATCTTCATCCGATCAGTAGGAAGGATTTTAGCAGCGAGGTTGTGTTGCTGTGATATTAGAATTGTGGTCATTGAAGTGGTTTACAGCAGCATTTCTAGTTCCGGCAACTCTCCGACAGCAGCTACCTTTCTTGGCAGCACCATTTCTTTGTGTGGATCAACAGAACAGTGCTAGGAATTTAGGTAAGGTATTGGATTTTCGATCTTAGTTGTAGATCATAGTGTGATTAGATTTAATTTAAGTTTATGTTTCTAATCTAACTGGTGATTAGGGATTAGGTAATTAACCCTAATTGACCGTTAGATTTTATTTAGGAAGGATGCGATTGACTTGATTAGGGTTTTGCCCTAATTTGGTTTTATGGATTTTATTTAGCTATTCATTTGAATTTAGCTAAATAAAGTATATATATTGTTTGTTTGACACAGGACTCTGATTCGAGACGGGCGTCTCGACTTTAGATCGCTTGATTGTACCTTCTATTTGAGGTGGGTACCCTTTGACTTATCTTTTGATAGTGTCTTATGAGATGTGCAGTTTATATATACTTACTAGTGTTGGTAGTTGGTATTTTCCTGGGTTTAGTTTAGTTGATACCTGATACATGCTTCTACTATTATCTAATATACATTAGGCTGGTATACCTTTACTTCTTACCATGTGTATATATGTTCGTGGATATGGATATTTATAGTGCTTCACTATACTGGATTAGTTGTTATACATGCTGGATATGTGATGTTGGGTTTATGCTATTTATTATCATCGTTATATATGTGTTTGTCTGTTTGACATCTACACATATGGAGGATATGTTCAGGTATGACATATTGTAGCCGCATGCACCATATCGCATGATTGCATGCTGGGCGATTGACGACTCCATTATTGTTGAGCTCGTCGGCCGGCTACATTGACCTGCGCACCACGTGACCACTGCATGGGTAGTGGCACAGCACACAGGGTGTGTAGGTTGCCCGGTGGTGCTCCGCTGGAGGCTCCACTCATAGGTAGTGTGATAGGCAGCGTGGTAGCACACCGGGGTCCCTCCCCGTCATTGTGTACCGGGAGATGAGAGAATTACGCTCCCTCCTATAGTTGAGGTTGGAGGATAGGTGTACTCCGGTGCATCCCGTCCACTCGGTCACTCTTCAGGGGTAGTGACGGCAGAGTGCACGGTGTCACAGCCCTACCCACGCGGTCTCACCATTGTGTGTGAGATGCTGACTGGCGTCAGGGGTGACCATGTCATATTGCATCATATGCACAGATTGCATTTATTGTGAATGTTGCATATTGGATGGTGCACTTGGGTGACTGCATATGATTGACATGCATACAGGATACATGCGTATTTACTATGACTATCTTTATTTGTGTATGTCCACAGTCATTCGCCCGAGCCTCGCAGGTGAGTACAGTTTATTTCAGTTATGCACTTCTTATATTCTTGCAGTAGATTGTATTTCATGCTTATTGTTGGTTACTGCAGTTTATTTAGTTATGCATACCTATTATACTTAGGAGACTGTACTATATATGTATACTGTTAGGATGCTGTACCGTAGTATGGTTGTTGGTAGTTATATGTTGCTGTACATATCTATTGGATTACCTGCTGAGTTCTTTGGACTCACCCCGTTGTTACTATTTTTCAGGTTGAGGTCGTCGGGAGATATTCCAGTCGCTAGCCCCATTATCGCGAGGATTTTCTTTGTCGGATTATATTTTGCTTTTGCATCTTATATACTTGTATTGTGGGTTTGTATTGTGGACTTTATATCGAACACTTGGGTTACTACTTTTGGTTTTCCGCTGCGGATATATTTTCATTACTTCGTGGATTTTGTCTTTCCTCGTTGTAGTGGAGTAGGATGTTTACATATATCTTCGAGATTCTATATTGTCTTTTCTTATTAAACTGCATGGATTGATTATATGTTGAACTGTGTGGAATGTTGATATAAACTGCGTGGTTTGTTTCTTATTTGTATTGTATTGTTCCGGCCGTGTGTGGCCGAGGTATAGATATCTGTATTCTGGATTCATATTGTCACCCGTACAGGGGAGATGTTGCCGAAATTTCTTCGGACAGGGACTACCTGGGGTGTGACAAACGACATAAACATAATTCTTATTAACTAAAAGCAGGTCTTTCTTTTTAGCCGAGTCACTACTACACACGTCCTCCTTGCCCCCTCCTGCTGCTCCCTTAGTACATCCATTCTTTGCCCTTATCTGTGGTACAAGGAAAGTAAGCTGTGAGCACTCAAGGCTCAGTAAGATCCTTTCCTACTCACAAAAAGAAACGTATAGCATAAATAAAACTTCAAGGCATAAAGCATAAAGACAACTCATCATATCATATATAGAAGTATCATATCATAACATAATCATATGGTATCCTGGCATATCCTAATAAAGTCATAATGTGCATCCTAACATAACATAATCATGATCATAACATATTCTAACATAATCGTAAGGTTCATCCTAACATAACATAACATAATCATATGGTATCATGGCATATCCTAATAAAGTCATAATGTGCATCCTAACATAACATAATCATGATCATAACATATTCTAACATAACTGTAAGGTTCATCCTATCATAACATAACATAATCATAGGCATCATGGTGTATCGTAACATAATCATAATGTGTTATGCAAGATGACTTTCAAAAACATGATTCATGCAATAACATATGCAACATGTCCTTTGAAACCTTATTACTTGTATACTTAAACATATTCATAACATGATTAGGGCCCCGGCTTGTACCACATACATAAATGCACGCGTCCCATGTAGGTCCAAGGTAGCAAGTCTTGAACCCTACAAGGCATACATAACTAGGCCCGTTTCTTAGTCCATCGACCTAGGGGCACTTAGGAGCCCATCCCTAAAGAGGCCCGTTTCTTAGTCCATCGACCCCGGGGCGCTTATGGAGCCCACCCATGGTACAAGCCATATAAAGTAAAGTAGCATGTTATACATATCATGATTCTTATCATTTCTTGCACATCATATTTCTTATCATATCATACCATATAGAATTTTAGGCACACAGCTCATCATAATGGTATGTAAAATTTGGACACACAGCACATCATAAATACATGCATAGTTTGGGCACACAACTCATCATAAATAGCATGTAAACTTGGGCACACAACTCATCACATATATCATGCATAAATTGGGCACACAGCTCATCATAAATAACACACAGCATAACATAAGGGTTTCCATCATGTATAGATCATAAATGTGCATAATTAAACATAGAAGCATAGCAATCTCATAAACATGACATATAAGATACATGGGAAACATAATTAGATTTCTAACCCTAAGGTCTTATAGTGGCCGAAACATATAGATTGGGTTTTAGGTAAAAACTCCATACCAACATGCGAACCCTAAATAAGTATCATTTCCTATACCATAAGAAAAACACCATGAGCAAGTTTAGGTAGAGTTCTAGGTTTTCTTAATCTTACAACTTATCATGGCCGAAACTTTATAAAACATTCATTGGGTTAAAAATTATCATTCAAGCTTGTGAACCCTAAACAACTTCATAGCAATTAATTCAAGGAACAACATGAGCATAGTTGAGTTAGGTTATAAGTTTCCTAGGCCCTTAAACATGACATGGCCGAAACTTGTAGGACTTAAAGCTAGGGTTCAAGTGTCCTAAAAGCATGAGAACCTAAAACAACTTTCATAGCAAATATTTCAAGGAACAACATGAGCATAGTTGAGTTAGGTTATAAGTTTCCTAGGCCCTTAAACATGTCATGGCCGAAACCTATAGGACTTAAAACTAGGGTTCAAGTGTCCTAAAAGCACGAGAACCTTAAACAACTTTCATAGCAAATATTTCAAGGAACAACATGAGCATAGTTGAGTTAGGTTCTAAGTTTCCTAGGCCTTAAAACTTTGTGTGGCCGAAAGTTATAGAGCATGTAACCAAATTTCCAAGCAACAAACTAGCCTAAGAACATTAAGTTAGTTTCATATCATTTCATCAAGAAGGTCATGAGCATCTTAGGCTTGTTTTAAACTCTCCTAGGCCTCAAATCTAAATATGGCCGAACCTTCATAGACATGAAATAAAGTTCAACTCAACATACAATCATGGGCATATCATAATAGCTTCATATCTTATCTTAGGGAAATCATGGCATGCTTAGTTTTAAATTAAAACTCTCCTAGGCCCTTAGTTCTACCATGGCCGAATATTCATGAGCCCGAAAATAAAGTTCCAAGAAACATAACTAGTAGGAGAAAATGTTAACAATACCATTATCATAGGGCACCTATCATGAGAACAAAAGAGCATGTTTTAGTTTGAGGCTTGAGCTTACCTAATCCTTTTGTTCATGCTTGGCCGAAAGTCTAGGATCATGAATCTAAGTTCTAAATAAACATTCTAGCATAGAAAACATGAAATAAATCCCTACCATAAAATACATGTTACAAGAAACATATCGAGCATGTCGAAACTTAGATCTTTATATTCCCTAGGTCCTTCCTTTGGTCTTATCTTGGCCGAAATTCTTCATGAGGTTTTCCTAGATTTTTATGTAACCGAATCTTCATAGAACACACAAAGGCTATTGTACCACAGGTGAGGAAAACTTACATCCTTTCGCTTGTGGTTTTCCTTAGAGAGAAAAGTATTCTAGGTGCCAAGGAAGGAGAAAGTTTCTTCTTCTTGTACCTCTTTTTGTTTCTTTTGATTGGAAGGGCTAGGATTTGAAGGCTTCTTCACGGAAGTTAGTTTTCTTGGAGAAGAACTTAACTTAGCTATTGGGATGAGGAGAGGAAAAAAAGTTCTTGGTTCGGTGAGGAATGAAGAAGGAAGAAGGAGGAAGAAAGAAAAGGACTTACTGTCTTGTTTTTCCTTCTCCTAAATCTATTTATTCCTTTGTTAAATGAAACATGTCTTCATTCATTCCCTCAACTCTTCTTCTCCATTATTCCTTTAATTCCCACGAAAATTGAGAGAGGGAGGTAAGTAAGCAATTCCTCTTTTGCTTGCTCCTTTTCTTAACCAAGAGGAAAAGAAGGTAAGCCACTTGGTTTTCTCTTGCTCTTTTGTTTAGTTTTCTTTTATTTCCTTCTCAGCTTTAATTAAATTTCTCATCTCTTTCCATCCAAATATTACTCCTTATCCTAGTGGTTATCATGCATCAATTTATCTTCATCATATGTGGGAGGTTCAAGGTTCAATCCTTGACCTCACCTCTTCTTATTCTATATTTTTGTTCTTATTTTTCCTTTTCTCTTATTCTTTTCATTTCTATGCTCTAAGGAAAAATAATACTCATATACCTATCTTATAATTTCGTGGGTGTTACAGCTTCACTCTGGCGTGGTGACAAATCATAGACAATGCCTCCATGTTCCATATCATCTAAAAACTTGGATATAGAAAATAGATTAGTATTATTAGCTACTGGAATTGGAGTGGTTCTTTCATGATGCAACGTAAACACAATCTTCTTTCCCTTGATCTGAAGCGTATATATATTCTTTCATCCATCATGAATAGCACTGTTATCATACTGCTAAGGCTGCCCAATAATACAAGACATGCATCCTGTTATACAATTTGCAAGTGAATAGTTTATTGTTAAGTAATAAAAATATCAATCCATAGAGACTGTTGATTAAGCACTAGAGATTTTGCAAAGTATATTATCTAGACAATCAAAGGTGTTGGTTTGTTATGGATGCTTGAATAAGAGAGAGAGAGAGATAGAGAGAGAATGAGCGTAGGTGAGAGCAACGGAGAAGGAGAAGTTGGATTTGTTGGGATATGCTTGATGTGGGTGCTTACTAGAGCATGATTTGTAAATATGCATAACGAAAAATAAAATAATAATAATTCCTAATTATTACATTACACACACCACACACATACAAGAATACAATATGTCAAACATGATTGCATAATTAAAATTTTATAAGAAGTAAATTTATGTTAGGTATACCTTACAAATGACCTATAACGAGAAGGACATCAATCGTAGTGATATTGTCGAACCTCACATCTATTTGTATCCATGCCAAGATCCTCAAGACAACTATGTGAGTGCAAGCCTCTCCTTTGGAAGTTACAAGTCACGAGCGAAGAAGAAGAATCAAGAGGAAGCAAACAAGGAAGAAGCTCTTCCTTGCTTGGTGGCTCATGATAACAAGGAGAAGGATTTCTCCTTGTTGTGGGTGGCGACAAAGAGAGGGGAGAAGGAAAGGAGGATTGGGTTTCCAAAACCCAATCAACCAAATAATGAAACTTGTATCTAATTCTCTCCCAATTACATCTATATATAATCCTCTTTAATGAGTTGGATTAGAAAGCCCAAATCCAACTCATTATCCCTTAACCAAAAATTAGCCCATTAACCCCTTGGTTTGGTTTACAACTAAACCAAGTTAGTTCATGACTAATTTATGATTAAACTAAATATGGTTCAACTCTACCATAAGAGATATAGCTCATCCGCGCTTCCATTATGATAAATATTTTCATATTTGTCTTATGTTTGATCCAACTAAATAATTATCTCTTGATCTAAGAATCTCATTCTTTAACTTATTTTACGTCTTTTAAAGACTCATTAATGTGTGTGACCCAATAGGTTCTTAGGTTATCTTGGCCATCTATAATTAACTACATAATTATAGAACGATCATGAGTGGCACCTAGTAGTACATTATGATCCCCATTAGCTGAAAAATCATAGTTGATGTTAGAACTAATTCTAAACCCTTTAGTAGCTATAGTGAGTCATGCTTGTTCCTTTCACTCATCTTATACCCACTTGGTTCAGGATATAGTATATGTGTCTGTCGTCACACCTAACCCAAGTAATACTTCCTCATTCTTTGGATTTAAATTACTCGTACATGTGTCTAAGAGTCTCGCACTCTTAACATGTGATGTTTTGGCCAAAAACTTTGAGTAATAATCCTAACAAGTGGCCTTAGGGTATACGTCTCCTCGCAAGGAGTGTTGAATCCTTTATGGGCTATCCAAATATTTTCGAGCATTTTAATTTATACCCAATCATCCTGCTGGGGCCCGACCTCAATAAGCTGCTTAAGATGTCAAAGTATAAGTATCCATGACCAAGATAACTTGTATATCTCAAGTTGAAGGAAACTTGCACTCGCGCTATATTAAGAGCTTCATAGACATATCTATATATATGTAGAGAATCATATAAAGTCTTACAGCAGGTCACTCTAATGAACTATTTACCATAACTAGCATCCACGTTTAAATCATGACATCTCAATGTCTCCAGCCAGTGAGAAAAAAGCTGCTTGGCAAAATAAGGAGTATAATCCGTGCTAGTCTTTCAGAATTGATGATATCTGAATGCATCAATTCGATGATTAGGGAAATTCTAATACGTTCATAATTATACATATAGAGATAATCATATTAGTTGTGATCTAGTCACAATTTATCTCATGCTATAAATTGTATTACGGGCATTCAGTAAATGAATTTAAGACAATTGAACATGTAATATGCACTCAAATAGTAAATCTATATTTAGTAAAAATCGTAAGGAGATTGCCTTAGGACATACTTTAAAATCTAACACCCCCACTTGGCCTAATGTCAATCACCACGGTGTCCTAAACCATAAGCATGGATGTGACTCGCAAACTTACTTTGGGGTAGAGTCTTGGTCAAAGGATCCGCTAGGTTCCTTTCAGTGGAAATTTTCTTGAGCTGTGATCTCTTTCCTACTAATGATCTCCTTGATCAGATGATAGCAGCTAAGCACATGTTTGATCGCTGATGAGACCTTGGTTTCTTTGCTTGCGCAATAGTTCTGGTGTTGTCACAGTAAACAGGTAATACTTTAACAAAAGATGGGATCACTCCAAGTTTAGTAACAAACTTCTTGATCTAAACTGCTTCCTTTGCTATTTTCGAAACTGCAATGTATTCCACCTCACAGGTAGAATTTGTAATAGTATCTTTCTTGGAACTTTTCCAACTAACTGCATCTCTATTTAATTTGAATATGAATCCAGACTAGGACTTGGAGTCATCCTTGTCCGTCTAGAAACTTGCATCTGTATATCCATGTATGATCATATCACCATCTCTATATACCAAGAATATATCCTTAGTTTCTCAAGTACTTAAGGATCATCTTGACAGTTGTCTAGTGATCCATTCATGGATCAGATTGATATTTGCTTGTAACACTCAGACCATATGATACGTCAGGCCTTGTACATAACATATCATACATGATAGATCCTATTACAGATACATAAGGTATTTTATCCATGAAAATCCTCTCGTCTTCTATGTGTAGGCACATAGACTTCGAAAGGTGAATTCCATACCTCATAGGTATGAAAACTTTCTTAGATTTAGACATGCTAAACCGTTTTAGCACTCTATTTATATATGTCGATTGTGAAAGACCAAGCAACTTTTTCGATCTATCTCTATAGATTTTTACCCTGAGGATGTAAGTTACTCCTCCCATGTCTTTCATGGAGAATATTTTGGATAATGAAACTTTAATAGGAGTCGATACCTTCTTCCAATGATTCTAGAAGAGGTCTTTAGTAGATTAACTATCGATAGGTCCACGAGACCTGAGTCTTGGAGTAGGAGTCGCCGAAGGTCCCGAACCAAGTAAAACTGATCGAGTTTCTATTTTTCATGTTTAATTTTTCACTGCATACTTTGTTTTCAAAATAAAAAAAGTCAGAATTTTAAGACCACGTAATTCACCCCTCTCTTATATGCATCTTGATCCAACACCAAATTCAGTGGCTAGAGATGACCGGTGGTAACACTTGGGCAGCAAGAGCTTGAGCAATGGCTAGAGTGAGGGAGAAGAGGATGAGAAGAAGCCCTAATTAAATTAGAGTTTTCTCTCAAAAAATAAAATCACTACTCTCTTCTCCTCATAGAGTGTATTTATATACTTTTCATGACTTAGGGAGTAAGTCATCTCCCAAACCTAATAAGCAATGTTAACCTGATCTATTACCATTAAAATTAAATATGGTTCAAAACCAAACCATCTTAGTTCATAATTAAACCAAACTCTTTTGGTTTATTATTAAACCAAGTTGTTTCATAACTAAACCAAGCCATTTTTGGTTTATTATTAAACCATAATGAATCTATATCTCTTACAATAGTCATGGCCCATCCACGCTTCCATTCCAACAAATATCTTTCCATATTTGTTGTTTCCATTTAGTCCAAACAAACTCTATCTCTCTCTTGATTTGAGAATCTAATTTTCAAACTCGTTTTAAGTCTCTAAGATAAACTCGTAGTGCGTGTGACCTTATAGATTCCGGATTATGTTGGTCATCCATAATTAACCATTAATTATAGAATGATAATGAGTGACACTCAGTAATACATTATGATCCCTAATTGATAAAAAAAATCATAGTTAATTTCAGAACCACTTTTGAACCCTTTAGCAACTATAATGAATAGTATCTCATTCCTTTCATTTATTTTTTGCCCACTTGGTTAAGGATATGGTATATGTGTCAGCCCCCACTAGACTAACTATATTACATCTACCCCAAGTAATACTTTCTTATCTTACAGATTTAAATTACTCATACATGTATTCAAGAGTCACGTACTCTTGACATGTGATACTTTAGCCAAAGATTTTGAGTAATAATCATGACAAGTGACCATAGAGTACATTTCCTTGTAAGGAGTAGTGAATCTTTTATTGGCTATTTAAACACCTTCAGGCACTTCGACTTATACCCAATCATCCTGGGTTAACACCTCTATGGAGATATTTGCTCAAGATGTCAAAGTATAAGTCTTCATGATCAAGGTGACTTGAATACCTCAAGTGAAAGGAAGCTTACACTCGAGTTGTGATAAAAACTTCATTGACATATTCATATATGAATAGAACAATATAAAGTCTTATAGCAGGTCACTCCAATAGACTAGCTACCATAACTAGCATCCAATTTTAACTCTCAACATCCTAATGTCTCCAGCTAGTGAGGAACAGTGAGGAACAACTACTTGGTTAGACCAAGGAGTATATATAACTCATGCTACTCTCACAAAATTGATGATGTCCGAACTCATCAATTCATCGACTAAGGACTATTTTAATACATTTATAATTACACATGTAGAGATGTTCATAAGTTGTTATACAATCACAAGTTCTCTCATACTATGAATCATATTACAACCATTCAGTAAGTGAGTTTAATATCCAATCAAATGCATATAGAATGTGCACTCTAGTAGTAAATCTTTATCCAATAAATAGGTATAAACCATAAAGCGATTGCCTTAGGACATCTCTCAAATATTAACACAAACAACATAAGTCAAGAACAAGTGTGTTAGAATTTTTACTTGAGAACAAGTTAGCAGTAATGTGATTAATGATGCAATGAGAAAATTGTGCTATACAAAAATAAATATGATAAAAAATAAACTACAAGCCAGCATATATACATCTCCCCAAACTTAATCTCTTATCGTCCCAATGAAAACCAAAAATCTAATGCGTAGGAGGTTTAAAATGAGAGAAGTTACTAAGTGATGAGCGCAAAGTGTCTAAGTCATTCATGTGTTGATGTCACCCCTCCATCAGGTAGCCTCACTCCTAAATTTTTGAATACTATAAAGATTAGACAAGAAAATCCAAGTAGAGGGTTAGGGTTATAAAAAGGAAAGAAACTAAAAACTTAAATGAAAATAAGAAAGAATTTGGGTTGCCTCCCAAGATGTATTTGTTTTAGGTCATTAGCTTGACCCCTTATTGGACTCATCTAGATCTCGCTTTGGCTAAAGTAAGATACTTCTAGACTTTCTTTCCAATATCCCATATTATTATGAAGAGTGCTATCTGTTGGTCTTGGTGCGACTAGCAAGAGGGGGATGAATTGCCTGCAAGTTACAATTTAAAACTTTTATTGCTTTTCAGTTTAGCAATGAACATATATTAGTTAAACAAGTAATAAACGCATAAAAAGAAAGTTAGGGACACAAGGAATTTACTTGGTTTGCAACTTGGGTGGTTGCAAATCCAAGGCAGAATTGAGCTCACTAAAGTCTCCTTTCTTAGAGCCAGAGAAGCCCCTTATAGAGTTGAAAGCACGAATAATTAAAAATGAAGATTACAGAAGTTAAGGCAAGTGTATTATTTGAATGAAGAGTACTGGAGCTCTATGTTAGAATGTATACTAAAAGCCTAGCTTTTTGTATAAACATTTATTTTGAAATAAGAATCACATTGGTCAAATATCTTCATTTATGTTAAATGTAGTTGTTCATTTAATTTATATTGTAGATAACATGGTGTATTGTGTCACACAGAAGATCATGTTATCAATTCCTTATAAATTATAAATAGTATCTCATGACCAAAATGGATATGGACAAATCATTGAAATGGTCATAGTGTGATTTAGTATTAGTTTATCTTGACTATAAAATTACACTAGTATACTCTGAGTGTATTGAGTAGAACCATTTGAGGTTGTTCTTTTTATACTGATTACATAAAAGAACAGGACCTCTATTATTATGGAAGTGTGTACTCTTAATCCGGATATAATGACAAAAACATATATTTAGTATTTATTTCTTTAATTTATCAATGGGTGAGATTTAGTTCATTAAATCAATAGGCCCGATAAGTCGAGAAATAATATTATTTATATGGTGTGTTGTTGATTATAGAAGGAAACTGTGTTCTAGTTATCTAGGTTGATGATGTTCCCTTGAGAAGCTCATAAGGATTGTCATGTAAACCCTGCAGGTGGACTTAGTCTGGTATGACAATAAAGTTGAGTGGTACTACTCTTGGAGCTAGATATTAATTAAGTGAGTGTCAGTAACTCATTTAATTAATGGACATTCGATATCTTAAATATAAGGAGATTAACCCATTAATGATAAGAAGGAGCTCATAATATAATTTGGGATTGGTGCAGTAGTTCAATAATAACTCTTTAGTGGTATGAGTTATTATTGATGAATTTGAGTTGGGTGTTTGAAGCGAACACGGGAAGCTCAAGCTCATCGGGAGACCAAAGCCAATTCCTCCTCTAGGTCCCTATTGTAGCCTCTTATATAAAGCCTTATATCCACCCAAAGCCCAGCTTCTTAGCCTAAGCTAGGGTCGGCCAAGCCTTACTTGGTGTCCAAGCTAGGGGCCGGCCAAGCCAAGCTTGGAGCCCAAGCTAGGGTCGGCCAAGCCTTGCTTGGTGCCCAAGCAAGGGGTCGGCCACACATAAATTAGAAAAGAAAGTTTTATTTTTTGTTAAATCTTTCCTTTATAGAGATCCATAAAAAGGATTTAAAAGAATGATTTTAATTATAAAACTTTCCTTTTTTATATCGGTCACAAAAGGAAATAAGAGTTTTTATCTTGTTAAAATCTTTCCTTTTATAGAGATCCATAAAAGGGATTTAAAAGTGAGATTTTAATTATTGAAACCTTTCCTTTTATAGACATCCACAAAAGGATTTAAAAGAGAGATTTTAATTTTATAAAACATTCCTTTTATAGCTATCCACAAAAGGAATTTTAAAAGAGAGATTTTAATTTTTATTTAAAATCTTTCCTTGTTTGATAAAAAGGGTGTGGCCGGCCATGATAGAGGATTAAAAGGAAGTTTTAATTTTGTTTTAAAACTTTCCTTTTTTGCATTCACCAAGGATTATAAAAGAAGAGGAGGTGGTGCCTTATGGTTTAACACATATTCTATTTCCTCTTCCTTTCCTTGGTGGTCGGCCCTTCATCTTCTTCTTTTCTTCTTCTTCTTTGTGGTCGGAGACATCAAGCTTAGAGTTCCATTAGTGGCCGGATACTTGGAGGTGAAGAAGAAGAGAAAGGAGGTTCTCTAGTTGTGATATCCCTTTGGTGGCCGAAAGCTTGGAAGGAAGAAGAAGGCTTGGGTGGATTTCATTTTAGTAGATCGTCGCCCACACGATGTCCAAGAGAAAGAGAGGAATACAATAGAAGATCAAGAGGTTATTAAATCTTCAAAGAAAGGTATAACTAATTATTAATTTCTGCTTCATAATTAGTTCATATTCTTTGAATTGATCCTGAAATACCAACACAAGAGGCTATCGATTTTAGGCTATCGGTTTTGTATTATCGATTTTATGTTTCAATTTCATGTTTCGATCTTGTGCTTCTATTGAGGTCTCTTTAGTTAAACCGAGGGTTACTGTAAGAAGTTTAAACATTGAATTTCTTTGAAAGGCTTTATCTAGGAAGTGGTGGATGATCCCATACCCAAGAAGGCCTAGTACCTCACCATGTTTAACCTGGAAGCCAATCTTTGAAATAAATGTTTAATCATCTTCTGTAATATGGTTTAACTTCTGAAGAACACATCGGTTGAAATTGGAGTAAAAATGTTAAATTTCGTTTCCAATCCAAGTTTAACTTCCGAAGAGCAACTTGGATTAATAATGTTAAGCATCATTTGTAATCCAAGTTTAACTTCAGTAGAGCACATGGGTAGCTAGGAAAAGTTCTGTGCTTGTATAACATTTTTGTACAAGAGAATAGAATGGAATCTAGGTGTAGCAACCAACACTCTATTTATAGCTCATAGGTCGAAAATAGTCATTTGCTGACGTGGCAACTCCGGACACTTGGAGCTTGTTAGGGCACCCTCAACGGTGCACCTTATCTACTTTATAATGGTTCTTTAATGGTATGAGGATAAAATTGTATTCTTGCACAGGTGCCTGGCATGGTTTGGGTGCCTGGAGTGGTGTTGACATGGACCCTGAACGTCATCCGCAATAACGTTCGTGAAGAGGCGCATGTTTGGCACCAAGCTAGTCCGGGTGCCTGGACTGTGTTAGGCATGGATTCCAGGCGCTCAGACTATGTCCGAATGCCTGGAATCCTAGCGCCTGGGCTTGGTTCAAGCACTTGGACAAGTCAACTCTATATTGACTTGTCCGGCTTATGCTTCGGTCGCTTGGGTTATTCTCTGGCCATCCAGAGTTGAGTTCACTCGAACCCAAATTTGGCCTTCTCCTTGAGCAATCTTCCACTTTAGCTTCTCATTCCTCAAAAGAGTCACGCATGTCCTTCCCTTCTGTTGGTGTACTCGTCCGCAATACCTCGTCCCTCGGATGCATCGAGCTCGTCGACTCACTTCCCTTGTCATCCTTCTTGCTACCTGCATCTTTCGCTTGACTTCTTGTGCTCCTAAGTCCCTGCACACTTAGATACAAGCACTACAACAAATTTGTTAAAAGACAACGGTTAAAAACCGTTGTCATAGGCCCTTTAAACCCGTTGTAACTGACACTATTGTTAAATGTGCGGTAAAAGACAACGGTTAAAAACCGTTGTCTTTGACCACATTAGACAACAGTCATGCAACGGATTTAAAGTGTTGTCTTTTAATACCAAAGACAACAGTTCTGCAACAGTATAAAACCGTTGTAATTGCTAGTTTTGCAAAAATTTGATCGCAGATATACTTTTAACAACATATACACTGGTGTCTTTCTACAAAATTTAGTTTAAAACCATTGTCTTAGAATACTTTTCACAACGGTTAAAAATCGTTGTCTTTGTACATTCAGTTGCATGTCTATATATGTACTTTTCACAACGGTTAATGTAACGCCCGCCCTTCTTACCCAACCAAAGGCGGCGCTACGTTCTTATACTACTTACGTACATGTTTTACTATAACAGCGGAAGAATAAAAATTTTAAAGAATTTAATTTATTAAGCATAATATCACATATTCTGATTTGTTCAAATGTGCATATATTGAACTTATAACTAAAAATATTAATTTGTCCGAATCGTCCTAGCCGAGCCACCACCACACACATCACTATCTGCTCCTCCTGCTGCTCTGTTGTTCATCCAGCTTTCTCTTTTATCTGCGGTACAAGGAAAGTAAGCTATGAGCACTCATGGCTCAGTAAGTTCCTTTCCTACTCACTAAAATCGAGAATCATCGTATATCAAGAATGGATCAACATATCATCGTCTCAACTAATCATAACATAACATATCATTCTATTCAAACATATCATGCATATTTCTTATTCACATATCATTTCATAGAAGCATGAATATCATATCATAAAACAAATAAATCACAAGCATAAGACATACTAGGGCATCATATTCATATCATAATATCACATGACATTATATCATATCATCATATAATTCAAGCACATATGAATGTAGGCAATGCATCGTGAATTTGAAAACTTATACTTAATAGTACTTGAAATTAATATCATCATCATTTGGGATCCCGGTTTGTACCACATACATAATGCGTAGGTCCAAGGTAGCAAGTCTTGAGCCCTACCATGCATACATACTAGGCCCGAGTCTTACTCCATCGACCTAGGGCACTCAAAGGCCCATTACTGACGAGGCCCGAGTCTTACTCCATCGACCCCGGGGCGTTTACGGAGCCCACCCTTGGTACAAACCATAAAAATAACTTATCATGCATAACTATCATATCATGTCCTTAACAATCTTTCATGCATTTATTCTTTTCATTTCTTTTCATTATGTATAGTACTTGAAATTAATATCATCATCATTTGGGATCCCGGTTTGTACCACATACATAATGCGTAGGTCCAAGGTAGCAAGTCTTGAGCCCTACCATGCATACATACTAGGCCCGAGTTTTACTCCATCGACCTAGGGCACTCAAAGGCCCATTACTGACGAGGCCCGAGTCTTACTCCATCGACCCCGGGGCGTTTACGGAGCCCACCCTTGGTACAAACCATAAAAATAACTTATCATGCATAACTATCATATCATGTCCTTAACAATCTTTCATGCATTTATTCTTTTCATTTCTTTTCATTATGTATAGCATTTTCTATGCTATCACATATCATAACATAACTTCATTTCTTTTCATTATGTATAGCATTTTCTATGCTATAACACATCATGGCATATTTCATAATATAACTTCATTATGCATATCATTTCGTAACTAAAGCAATCATGCATTCTAACTTATTATCATATCATTTTCATACAGCATGGCATAGACATATTTAATTTTTGTTCTAGGGTTTCTAGGGCATCTATCCCTTCATGGCCGAACACATAATGATTCATTTAGGTCATATAAACATGTATCACATTCACACATTATCAAGTTTTCATAAGAAGTACTTTTAACCCCTTAGGTTTCATTTCCAAGGCCTCTAGGTCCTTTAAACCTTACTTGGCCGAAATTCATAGAATATAAACTTCCTTTAAGTGGCCTAAAGCATGGGAAACCTAAGTAAATTTCATAGCAAGATTTACTAAGAACATCATACACAAAGTTGGATCATAAACAAGCTAGGACTCTTGTGATCTTACATGTCATAAATCATGTAACTAATTTTCTACATTCCAATTAAACATGAGAGCATTAATCATCTTTCATAACATAATATCACAGAGGTCATTGAGCATATTAGAATTTTGTTTAAGCTTCTCTAAACCATCACCTTACCATGGCCGAAATATTAAGAGTAAGGTTCATGAGTTTCTTTCAACATACAAGTATACAACTCTTAAGAACTTTATATCATGTCATATAAGCATAGTTATTTTAAATTCAAGGTCCTCCTAACCCTAAATTCTTTCTTGGCCGAAACATGAGAGTGGGGTTCTTTTGGTTCCAATCAACTTCCAAGCAAGAAAACCATAGGAAGGTCCTTAGCATTTCATAGAGGGAACCTTGCACTAGTTTGGTTAGACAATAATTTTCCTAACCTATTTACAATATTTTTGATTGAAATTCTAGGGTTACATACACCTCTGATCATGCATCATATATGTATAAAAACATAGGGGAAAACTTTCTTTCAAGGCATAGGAAAAGAATCCGAAAATCACATGAAAGCCTTGTACCGCAGGTGAGGGGAAGCTTACCTTCTTTGCTTAAGTTTCCTAGGTTCGAGAACTTGCTTGTGGACCTTTCTTCCTTGCTTGCTTTGCTCGGCACCAATGGAGGAAGAAGTGGCTAGGTCTTTTGGTGGAGAGGAGGAGGAATAAGAGGAGGCTTCTTCCTCTTGTGTTGCTCGGCAACAGAAGAAAGAAAGAAGGGGGAGAGTTGTTGCTCTCGGCAACAAGAGGAAAGAGGGAGGGAGAGTGCTCGGCACAAATGGAGGAGAGGAGGAGAGTGAGTTGAGGATGAAGCCCCCCCCTCCATGCCTATTTATACTAAAGTGAGGGGAGGAAAACTTGACTTGATTCATCCTCCTCATTTACTTCTCCTCTTAATGAGAAAGAATATGCTAGAGAAATGCTTCTTGAGTTTCTCTCTTTTCTTTCTCTTAATTTCTCTCCTTTCTTTCCTTTAATTAAAATTCCCATCTCTCCTCTTACAATATTCACTCCTATCACACTTGGTTAACACATGCATGCATCCACAAGAGAACCAAGGATCAAATCCTTCTCCTAACATATTTTTGTACAAAATAATTCATGTATATGCATTATGCATAAATATTTCACACATGAATATATTATCTCATATTTCTTCCTTTTATCTACATTAATTCCATACATTATAAATATAGATGATTTATATTCTCAACTTTATTTTCTTTCATAAAGTTTTAATCATCTAAATCCTTCCCATCTTAATATTCAACTTAGAATATTTACACCTTCTTTTCACTACCTTCAAACTCTCATTATCCTTACTTTCTTATCTAGGCTTTCTAGGGGTGTTACAATCTCCCCTACTTATTGAAAGTTCGTCCCCGAACTTAGAATGACAATTTCTGCTCTTTTTATTCATCAAAAGCTTTTATTACCTTTTTTTTTTTTGTTCATAACTTCTTCTCTTAAAAGGCCAGGTAGGTTGTGACTACTCCTGCCATAAAGGACATGATAGCAGTAGTCATCATCAACCCAACCTGTATCGACTTGCCCAGATCATTCTGGGGTGGATCAGGCATTATCGGAGGTTGAATCTCCGATGCCTCTTCCGGGTCGATTATTGTCTCTTCATCCATTCCCTCGTCTTCTTCAACCTGTTCGTCCGGTTCCATCGGGTCTTCGTTTAGTTCCCCCTAGAGGTTGTTCGGTCCCCACTCGAAGTCTATTATATCGTTGGGGTTGAAACCCATTTCCATGTATTCAGCAAGGTTAAATTCATCCTCTCCCATCTCAGGAAACTCGTTCTCTCCTTCATAATATTCCATAATTTCTGAATCTTCATCTTCATTATCGTCCGAATTCCCTTCCTCGATTTCCTCGAGATCTTCCTCTCCGAACTCGCCGTATTCCGGAGATTCCGAGTCGCTCACATAGTTGTCGAAGTATTCCAGCATATCGGGTTCATCCGCGAACTCGAGGTATTCGCCAAAATATTCTACATCCTCGGGATCGTATTCGAATGGGATATAGTCCATTTCTACAAGATTTTAAAGATTCATTATTCCTCTTATGTTATAGCCTAAGGTTCTTGTATCTAGGCTACCATTCATGCATCCTACTTATCATCATGCACCATTCTCTAGGGTATAGCTTAAGGTATCCTTCCTAGGCTACCATTCATGTATCTTAGAGTATCATACTATTTTGCATACAAATAAATTATGCAACTGTACTTACTTGGAGCGGCAGGAAGGAGCTTGATGTGTGTGTAGTGAGCTGGCTAACCTTGGCTCTGATACCACCTGTAACGCCCACCCTTCTTACCCAAGGGCGGCACTACGTTCTTATACTACTTACGTACATGTTTTACTATAACAACGGAAGAATAAAAATTTTAAAGAATTTAATTTATTAAGCATAATATCACATATTCTGATTTGTTCAAATGTGCATATATTGAACTTATAACTAAAAATATTAATTTGTCCGAATCGTCCTAGCCGCGCCACCACCACACAAATCACTATCTGCTCCTCCTGCTCATCCGTTTTTTTTCTTTTATCTGCGGTACAAGGAAAGTAAGCTATGAGCACTCATGGCTCAGTAAGTTCCTTTCCTACTCACTAAAATCGAGAATCATCGTATATCAAGAATGGATCAACATATCATCGTCTCAACTAATCATAACATAACATATCATTCTATTCAAACATATCATGCATATTTCTTATTCACATATCATTTCATAGAAGCATGAATATCATATCATAAAACAAATAAATCACAAGCATAAGACATACTAGGGCATCATATTCATATCATAATATCACATGACATTATATCATATCATCATATAATTCAAGCACATATGAATGTAGGCAATGCATCGTGAATTTGAAAACTTATACTTAATAGTACTTGAAATTAATATCATCATCATTTGGGATCCCGGTTTGTACCACATACATAATGCGTAGGTCCAAGGTAGCAAGTCTTGAGCCCTACCATGCATACATACTAGGCCCGAGTCTTACTCCATCGACCTAGGGCACTCAAAGGCCCATTACTGACGAGGCCCGAGTCTTACTCCATCGACCCCGGGGCGTTTACGGAGCCCACCCTTGGTACAAACCATAAAAATAACTTATCATGCATAACTATCATATCATGTCCTTAACAATCTTTCATGCATTTATTCTTTTCATTTCTTTTCATTATGTATAGTACTTGAAATTAATATCATCATCATTTGGGATCCCGGTTTGTACCACATACATAATGCGTAGGTCCAAGGTAGCAAGTCTTGAGCCCTACCATGCATACATACTAGGCCCGAGTCTTACTCCATCGACCCCGGGGCGTTTACGGAGCCCACCCTTGGTACAAACCATAAAAATAACTTATCATGCATAACTATCATATCATGTCCTTAACAATCTTTCATGCATTTATTCTTTTCATTTCTTTTCATTATGTATAGCATTTTCTATGCTATCACATATCATAACATAACTTCATTTCTTTTCATTATGTATAGCATTTTCTATGCTATAACACATCATGGCATATTTCATAATATAACTTCATTATGCATATCATTTCAGTAACTAAAGCAATCATGCATTCTAACTTATTATCATATCATTTTCATACAGCATGGCATAGACATATTTAATTTTTGTTCTAGGGTTTCTAGGGCATCTATCCCTTCATGGCCGAACACATAATGATTCATTTAGGTCATACAAACATGTATCACATTCACACATTATCAAGTTTTCATAAGAAGTACTTTTAACCCCTTAGGTTTCATTTCCAAGGCCTCTAGGTCCTTTAAACCTTACTTGGCCGAAATTCATAGAATATAAACTTCCTTTAAGTGGCCTAAAGCATGGGAAACCTAAGTAAATTTCATAGCAAGATTTACTAAGAACATCATACACAAAGTTGGATCATAAACAAGCTAGGACTCTTGTGATCTTACATGTCATAAATCATGTAACTAATTTTCTACATTCCAATTAAACATGAGAGCATTAATCATCTTTCATAACATAATATCACAGAGGTCATTGAGCATATTAGAATTTTGTTTAAGCTTCTCTAAACCATCACCTTACCATGGCCGAAATATTAAGAGTAAGGTTCATGAGTTTCTTTCAACATACAAGCATACAACTATTAAGAACTTTATATCATGTCATATAAGCATAGTTATTTAAAATTCAAGGTCCTCCTAACCCTAAATTCTTTCTTGGCCGAAACATGAGAGTGGGGTTCTTTTGGTTCCATTCAACTTCCAAGCAAGAAAACCATAGGAAGGTCCTTAGCATTTCATAGAGGGAACCTTGCACTAGTTTGGTTAGACAATAATTTTCCTAACCTATTTACAATATTTTTGATTGAAATTCTAGGGTTACATACACCTCTGATCATGCACCATATATGTATAAAAACATAGGGGAAAACTTTCTTTCAAGGCATAGGAAAAGAATCCGAAAATCACATGAAAGCCTTGTACCGCAGGTGAGGGGAAGCTTACCTTCTTTGCTTAAGTTTCCTAGGTTCGAGAACTTGCTTGTGGACCTTTCTTCCTTGCTTGCTTTGCTCGGCACCAATGGAGGAAGAAGTGGCTAGGTCTTTTGGTGGAGAGGAGGAGGAAGAAGAGGAGGCTTCTTCCTCTTGTGTTGCTCGGCAACAAAAAGAAAGAAAGAAGGGGGAGAGTTGTTGCTCTCGGCAACAAGAGGAAAGAGGGAGGGAGAGTGCTCGGCACAAATGGAGGAGAGGAGGAGAGTGAGTTGAGGATGAAGCCCCTCCATGCCTATTTATACTAAAGTGAGGGAGGAAAACTTGACTTGATTCATCCTCCTCATTTACTTCTCCTCTTAATGAGAAAGAATATGCTAGAGAAATGCTTCTTGAGTTTCTCTCTTTTCTTTCTCTTAATTTCTCTCCTTTCTTTCCTTTAATTAAAATTCCCATCTCTCCTCTTACAATATTCACTCCTATCACACTTGGTTAACACATGCATGCATCCACAAGAGAACCAAGGATCAAATCCTTCTCCTAACATATTTTTGTACAAAATAATTCATGTATATGCATTATGCATAAATATTTCACACATGAATATATTATCTTATATTTCTTCCTTTTGTCTACATTAATTCCATACATTATAAATATAGATGATTTATATTCTCAACTTTATTTTCTTTCATAAAGTTTTAATCATCTAAATCCTTCCCATCTTAATATTCAACTTAGAATATTTACACCTTCTTTTCACTACCTTCAAACTCTCATTATCCTTACTTTCTTATCTAGGCTTTCTAGGGGTGTTACAGTTAAAACCATGGCCATTGCACACAAACTGGTACAACGTAACATTTATACATTCACAAAAATAGTTTTCAACATATATACATTCGATTAGTTGTCTTTAATTTATATATACATCTTGTCTCAAACAAAAACCCGTACATGTGTACATTCACTTAAGTTTATAAACAATTCTATACAATTACTACAAGCTATCCAAACATGACCACAAGAAGTATCCAATCATGACAACCATAAAAGATGAAACCACAAAATTAAGTTTATAAGACCACAACCATGCAAACCCAGCTTGCAAACCCAGCAATTTCTCCCTGGTTCTTTTTCTGCATACCCAGCTTGCAAACCCAGCAATTTCTCCCTGTTATGAAAATAAAATATAGTTAAAGCCATAGAAAAAAAGAATGGCCAAATAAGCACGAGAAACGTTGTTGCTTCACAATTTCATGAGTAGTGAAGCAAGTGAGCACGAAAAAAGTTTATGAAACTGGTTCATATGGCTGTTCCAACCCTTCAAATTCATTTCTTTTGTTAGTTCAAGGCTAATTGTACAAAGTTGGACAAATAGTACAATAGATAAGTTAAAGAAATAAGGTAATTGAATTAAATCATCTTATGCATGAAATAGAGCAAAAGTGTGCAGGACTGAAACCAGGATTGGCAAAAACGTCTTAGCAAGCAGATGAAGTTGAATCCAACACATACCAAGTACACATGAGCTATACATAATCTAATATGATAACACCACCCTGCTTAAGTCAAGGTGAAGCCTTACACGGAATAAACCAACAATCCCTTACTTCGAGAATGTTGGAAAAGAAATAATGTTAAGAAAGACATCGTATATAAAGCAACTACGAACAACATACTTGCAAGCAACACATAGAGCGCAAGTATTGTTACCTTATTGGAGAAATGTAGTTGCTTGCAAGGATTGTTACTTGCAAGTAAGGGATTGTTAAGAAAGACATCTATTCTTACATGTAGTTGCTTGCTTATTAAATAAATTAACCTCACATGAACTACTAAGAAATAATACAAACTAAATGGAAATAGAACCCATGTTTAGGGATAAAAAGAAAATAAAATGGCATACAAATACTTTTGACACACACCTCTTCAAAGGGATGCCACCCTGGTTTAGTTTGAAGATCCAGCTGTAACCGCTGTAATTGGCCATAAATGTTATGCAATTATTTCTTTTATACAAATTCTAAGATAGGAAAAGAATGTGCCTAATCGCCATTCAACTATTGGATCCTTGGAATGACTGAT
The DNA here is from genome assembly GCF_018446385.1 of Zingiber officinale. Taxonomy (NCBI): domain Eukaryota; kingdom Viridiplantae; phylum Streptophyta; class Magnoliopsida; order Zingiberales; family Zingiberaceae; genus Zingiber; species Zingiber officinale. Next base: position 90,780,945 of record NC_056004.1, read on the forward strand.
AAAACAATATCTTTTAAGTTGTCAATTTAGGTATGCCAATCATTTAGTAAAAGAGAAAGAAGCACCTGGGCATGACTAACAATCTCACCACGAACAACATACTCACATTTTAGAACCTGAAGAAAAAGATAACAAAGTATTAATGTATGCTATAGATTCTCACACTGCCCTGTTGATTTTCTGCAAAATAAAATCATCTAGAAGACAAAAGGTACAAGATAATTTCTAGACTATTGGAATATATAGAAGACATGGCATACTTGGTTGAAGGAGTAACATAAAATGGATAAGTTTGTTACTTGAAATGAAATAATTCTATACTAAAATTCTCGAAATAAAATTCTTGGATGCCGGAGATGTCCGCCACTGGTGCCTCTATTTATATAAAAGCAGCTTCTCCTAGTTCTTAAAACAATGCTTCATTACATACAGTTCAAAAATTCAAAGATTCTTATAAACCAATTGATTGCAAAATACTGACAAATAATAAAACAACACAACCCGGAAAGTGGGCACCCAGCTCGCAAAGGTACAGTATAGTGGTTACCTTATGTAGATAAAACTTCACATCTGCTACACTTATGACAATGTCAACTTCCAGTTCAGCTGTAACAAACCTGGATAATTCTCAAATCTCAGTATTCAGATGAATGAACTGACGTCTTTTAATATGTATGAAAAGAAAAAAACACAATGGATATGGAAAATCATTTAAAAAGGTAAAATAGCAATAAACTCAATTTCTGAACATATAGTCATGAATAAAGAGGAAACTGGAGAAGCTGACAGCGAACTATGTGATGATTGTAACTGTGTTAAAAATGAAATGTCTCCTTATCCTATTCATTAAAGCACTGTACATTTCTTAATACTTTTTATGATAAAATATACTTCTAAAACCATCACTCTTTGAATAAAAAACTTCTAGATAGACTACTTTCAGTCCACGAGAAAATGTATCCACATGTTGTAAAAAAATTCAGATTCTCCATATAAAGTCTTCATGTTAAGAGGAGCCTAACACCCTTCTCTGAAACTCAAGTTAACTGATAGGGACAATCAATAAGTAGAAAAAAGCTTCTTCTTTTTTTTGAAAAAAAATGAAACTTATGTCTTCACAAGCCTTTGGTTACCAACAATAATACTGTTGGCATGGGTGAATGATATTATGTCACCCATGTTGACATGATTTCACTGACAGAAACTATATGGTTTGAGATATTGCTGTCAGTTGGCACGAGTTAAACATCTTGTTCTATCTGCCCACCAATGCATAGAATGGTCACGATAGGCAAATCAAGGGGGAAGGTTGTCTACCTCCGGGATTAGTCGGGAGAAGCCCAAACACTTGGATTATTAAAAAAAAAATGCAAGCATTCTCTGAGTGAGAAGATTTGGAACAACTTCTCTTTGTCAACTCATAGTATCTCTACACAACCCACCCACAAACACCTTTTGTATGCAAAGGGGCTTGCTCAAGCTCTACGACAACTCAGTGAGCTCGAGACAACTTTGTGAAATTTTCTTCAACTCATGAATAGCTTTCCCTGAGAACCGCACTCAAGCTCTACACTGCTGAGTGTTTTCTTTGACTCACGAATAGCTCCAAAATGGTTGATGCTCAAATAACTTTCGTTGATTTTGGAAGCAACAGAATAGCTCCTTTAGGTACATTCTTCTTTTTTCAGCTCCATCCTCAACACCAATTCACCACTAGTAGGATATGTTGACACTTTGTATGACACCAAAAGTGTTTCATTCTGGCATAGGCACACTAAAAACTCTAGATCGGAAAGAGATTTTAAACCTTGAATTTAACCTCTAAGACCTCTAACTGGTGTAGAATTTGTACTCTAGTGCAATAAAAGCTTCAAAAGAAGCAATTTTTTTTATCACATAGTTGTCTATTTGGTGAAGCACTCTCTACATGAAGAACAAAGAGAAAGATAATTTGCTTCATAAAATGAGCTGCCTCAGAAGATATACACACAGAACAAAGAAAATGCTAATAGGTAATTTTAACTTCCATTTTCTCGACAATAAAAGATCAATTTTCACAAGAGCTTCACCTGATATTGTTCCCATCAGAATGAAAGTCATCTGGCCTAGATCCAAGCTTCATATACTTCATCTTTCCAAAAGCTGCAAGAGGCTGAGAACCCTAATTATCCCTTCCCCCTTCAAAACCTTGGGTGCATGGGAAAGCTCTGTTCTAGGGGTTGGTGAATAGTGAATTTCCTCATCAAGGAGAAGACCAAATCTCAAACCTTCTTCCAATAGATGCCTTCAATATCTTCCATAGTTGCCTGCAAGACTTCATCCTAAAGCATTAAACTGCTGCAGGAAAGAGAAGGAAAAACAAGGGGCTAGAGAACTTTGCACAGAGTCAAAGCTTTTAGACATTGTAACCTTGAAGGAAACTAATTAGCTCCAATCCTTCTTCGTTGACAGAGTAAAAGGAAAAGAAAAGCAAAAAAAAAAATGATGAGTGCCAAGCTGAACAGGGTGACCTCTATATAACCATGGGCAGGGGAAACGAAAGAAAAGAAAGAAAGAAAGAAAAGAGAAGCAAGAGGAGCAGGGGGACAAATAATTATCAAATTTTTGTACAGCCCTCTCCTATACCTTTGCGAGTTGGGCACCGGGATGGCTGAGGATGGAGTAGTAGATGAGGCCGACGGAGGTAACGAGGGAGAGGCAAGCGAGGCAGGTGCCGATGACATAGAGGAAGACTCGTTTGGTGTGGTCGAGCGCTTGGGGGTGGTCAGCAGAAGCGCGACGGAGATGGTGAGGAGGGTGATCGCCCATTTGTAGGCCATCTTGCCCACACGCTTGAAGTCCCTCTCGTCGTCTGGGGCAGAGCGAGGCGGAGGCTCGGGGGCGGACGGGAGCGGGAGCGGGAGCGGAGGCGGAGGCGGAGGCGAAGGTGGTGGAGTTTGGGGATTATTCTTCTCCTTCTCCTTGGGTAAGGGTTCACCGGTGACTCCTTCACCAGAGACATTTTTCTCGGTAGGAAGGCTAAGGGAGGAAAAGATCGTATGAAGAGAGGGGTTTAGGGTTCGGGAAGGCTAAGGGGGAAAACAGGGCGCCAAAAAATTTTGAGGGGAGCAAAACATTGCTACAACGAAAATGACAACGGTTTATTAAAACTATTGTCTTTGACCCCTAAAAAAGGGCTTAAAGACAACAGTTTCAAAAAACCGTTGTAAAAGGTGTTGTTGATTTTACAAAAAGTCACTCAACGACAACGGTTTTTGCAAAACTGTTGTCTTTTATTTTTTGGAGGAGCTCAAAGACAACGGTTTTGTCAAAAACCGTTGTCTTTTACCAAATTAACAACAATTCCTTCTAAAACCGTTGTCTTTATGGTGTTGTCTTTTAACATTTTTGTTGTAGTGAAGGCATCAAATACGTAGATCCTAACTTAAATAGGTTGATCACATCAAAACTCACTTGGGGTACTTACACTATCATCTTGAGAACAATTTAGTGAAGCACTGCTCCATCCATCTTCGTCTCCTTGAAAGTTCTTTTTGGCTGTCAAAGATTATTCAAATTGAGCTTCTAATAATTGCCCCTATGAAAACCTGCACACCTAAAGGAAGAGAGTACTTCCCACAAGCATGTAATATAAGAAAGAACTAGAACCGTATTAACTTTAATGGAGCATGTTATAAAAAATTAATCACATCCCATAAAATCAATTATAGGTACCTCTATGAATTTTTCTAAAAAATCATTAGAAATACTAACCTTGCATTGCTAAAAGGTACCTAAATGTAACGACTGCCCTTCTCACTACTCTCTAAAGGTGACCATTACATAACTACTATAGATCCTAACTTAAGTAGTATAACAAACTGTACATTAAATTTTTTCTCAGAAAACTTAAAATTTCGGCAGAATATATGCAATACAGCAGGACTAAAATACAATACAATACTGACATGCACATATAACACATAATAGCAGAAACATATGAAACTATATCTCAATGCAAACGCAAAAGTACCTACTTACTAAACTGAACTCATCTCAGCATGCAATCTCAAACAAGAATAATCTCAAAGGACATGGTGTATAAGGTACAATCTCAAATGGTCTAAATATAAAATATCTTAATAAAATCTTAAACTAAATCCCCAGGGCTTCTATAGTCCAGACATTACACATCCATCCGCACCTCCTGTCGTCTTCCTTTGCTATAGATTTTCCTTTCCTTTATCTACAGTAAGAGGAAATGCAAACTATAAGCGAATGCTTAGTAAACGCTATCTAACTCACAAAAACTCGAATATGCATGTAAGCTGAAAGAAATATGAAAACTGAATACTCAAAATAAAATTCTACTCATGCTCATCTAATAGCAAAGCACTAAAATTTGCATACTCATGATACACTAGAATAAAACTGCATGCTGGAAGGCAAGGCTAATCATGCTCAATAAACTAATCAGGAAACAAATAAAACTAATACTAGGAATTAAATCTGCTCATACATATTCAATAGCAAAGAATCTAGAAAATCTGCTCATGTTCTACTAATAGCAAAAATGAAAACTGCACATGCTCAAATAACAGCAAATGAAAACTGCACATGTACATCTATAGCAAAGGAAAGTCTAAACATCAAAGGAAAGTTGCTCATGCTCAACTGAAAGTAGCAGTTAAACTAAGGTTTGCAGTGCTAAAAGGAACAATCAGTTCTAACTTGCTGAACTTGAAAATAAAGAAGCTAACTTGCTGATTTAAACTAAAATAGCTAACTTGCTGAAATTAGAACTGATATAATGTTTATTTTGTTTGTTCCAAAACTTATACTCTTATACTTCAAAATAATAATAAAGCTTCTCTTGGGCCCAGGCTTAGTACCAATGCGCGCTCCCTAATAGAGACTGTGGTAGCTAGTCACCAGTCCTACGAGGGTAAAGACCTTGGTCTTACCAGGGCCAAGACCTTGGAATTGGTCACCTGGATTTGTTTAACGACAACCTTGGAAGTCGGGTACTAGCCTTTTTAAAATAAAATACTAGTTATCTTTTAATATTCTTATAATAAAATTCCTTGGCATTTCTTTGAGCACTTGGTGTGCTGCTGATCCAAATTCTTAAAATTTAGGGATCCTATCAAGACCTTGGCCTCTCTTTCTTATGGCTACTTATAAACCTCTAAAGAATTTAATAGAACTCTTATTTTTTTTCCACCTACAAGCATATCCTAGAGTTTTTTATAGAGCAACAAGATTCTTTAAGCATATATCAACAGAATAAATCAAAGGAAGGCAAATCTGACTTCTTTAAGCATGCTACAATAGAATTAAAACAAAGGAAAGCAAATCTGAATTCCTTAAGCATGCTACAACAAACATAAATCAAAGGAAAACTGAATATGTAATGTGAACATATATGGTTGTTCCTATCCGTTGAATGACAACCAAGAAAGTAACTAGCATGCTTAAAATAAAACTATTTCACAAGAACATGCATAACATTTAACCTATTTTCATAAGAGGATCTACTTTAAAATCCTAACGGTGCATAAAAATTATTGGCATCATGAGTTATCAAGGGAATCTAAAACTGAGATGCTACATATCTCAACCATTTCATGATCACTGCCTAGCAACAAGACCAAAAACCGCAAGGCTAATTATAAGGGCTGTTCTGGCTTGACAAAAAGAATAGCAACAAAGAAATACAACTCTTGAGGGCGTGCTGTGAAATAAAAAGGAAGTACAACTCTTGAGGCATGCTGTGAGACAACAATACCTTATCAATTCACCTACAAGCAAGCTCTAAGGTTTCATGCAAAGCTTCGGAAACAAGAAGAGGAACAAGGAATAAACCTCAGAGCTATCCTACTGCAGGTGAGTAGCAACTTACATCGTTCTTAGACTTACAACCGAAGAAGAAGGACTTCTAATGCTTCTAGGGTTTCGGATAGTTTGGAATCTCGGCAACTTCTTCACATCTACCGTTCCTTCTTGACGAGAGGAGCTCATATCCGAGAAGAGCTCGTGGAGTTCCCTTTGGCCAGCAGCAGGAGAGGCCCTAGCTCCCTGCTGCGTTCTCGCCCGAGAGGAGCTGCATCGTCGGGAGAGAAAAGGAGAGGAGAGGTTTAGGTTTTGGAAAATAATCCCTGAGTTCTCCCTTTAATACCTAACAATTTCTGTTATAAATCATTGCTTAAATAAATTTCACTTCCTATTTTACTAGCACCGCCCGCTTGGGCACTTGGTCAGCCGGAATAACTTAAGGCTTTGCTGGGGTCCGAGGTCTCCGGTTCAAATCTCGGCTTGGACATTATTTTTGTCGAAACTTCTTTCATTTAGTAAAAATACCAAATGACCTCCAAAAATTGCATAAAAATACTCTAAAAATTTCTAAAAATCTCTAGAATATTTCTATAGCATTTCTAAGTATTAATAAGGACTTTTAGAACTTAAGACAAGGAAATTTTGGGTCATTACAATCCCCCATACCTTATAAAAAGTTCGTCCTCGAAGTTAGAATAATTCTAGATATTTCTGTCTCATACTGTCCTCACGCTCCCAAGTGACTTCCTCATGCTTCTGGTTCTGCCAGATGACCTTCACTAGTGGCATCTCTTTGTTTCCTAGTCTCTTGACTACTCTGTTCACTATCTGTGTAGGTCTGCTCTCATAGCTAAGATCTTCTTGGATCTGCACTGACTGAGGCTGAATCACTTGGCTAGGGTTGTGGAGACACTTCTTTAGCATAGAGACATGAAATACATTATGTATTGCTGACATGTCCTGTGGTAAGTTCAGCTTGTAAGCTACTTTCCCAATTCTTTCCATGATCAGGTAAGGTCCTACGTAGCGAGGACTTAACTTGCCCTTCTTGTCAAATCTCATCACTCCCTTAATAGGAGCAACCTTGAGAAAAACTGAATCCCCTACTTGGAATTCAAGTGGCCTACGGCATGTGTCAGCATAACTTTTCTGTCTGCTCTGAGCAGTCTTAATTTTCTGTCTGATCTTCTGGATAGCCTGAGTGGTCTCATCTATCATCTCTATCTGGATGCCTAGCTCTACTTCCATTTCTTTTCTTTCACCTGCTTCTTTCCAGCAAATGGGTGATCTGCACTTCCTGCCGTACAACGCCTCATAAGGTGCCATCTTGATGGTGGCCTGATAGCTATTGTTGTAGGTAAACTCAGCTAAGCATAGATACTTGCACCAACTTCCCTTGAAATCTAGTGCACAAGCTCTGAGCATATCTTCTAAAATTTGATTTACTCGCTCTGTCTGTCCATCAGTCTGAGGATGGATGGCTGTGCTGAACTTGAGTTTGGTGCCTAGTGCATTCTGAACACACTCCCAAAAATGAGAGGTGAAGCGCCCATCTCTATCAGACACAATAGATTTTGGAACTCCATGAAGTCTGATCACTTCCTTAACATACAGTTGTGCCAACTGCTCTATAGAATGGGACGCCTTGATGGCTAGAAAATGGGCAGACTTGGTCAATCTATCCACTATTACCCATATTGCATTATATCCGTTCGTGGTTCTTGGAAGACCTGTTATAAAGTCCATGGATATGTCTTCCCACTTCCACTCTGGTATTGGGAGAGGTTGTAACATTCCTCCTGGTCTCTGGTGCTCTGCTTTGACTCTCTGGCATGTAAGGCAGGTACAGACATACTTTGCAACATCTCTTTTGAGTCCAGACCACCAGAATCTCTATTTCACATCCTGATACATCTTGGTGGAACCAGGATGCATGGAGTAAGGTATACTGTGAGCTTCTTCTAAAATTTTCTTTCTCAGTTCTTCATAATTGGGGACACAAAGGTGGCTCCCCTGATAAAGAATTCCACTGTCTGATACTCGAAACTCTGAATTTTCCCCTTTTTGTACCCCTTGCTTGATCTTTTGGATATCTGTATCTTCACTTTTCTTTCTCCGTATATCCTCAAGCAGGGTTGACTCTAATGTTAATGCAGAGAGTTGCCCATAAATAATTTCCATTCCAAAATCTGACAACTCCTTCTGCAGTGGCAGGGCTAATGATGACAAAGACACTAGGGATGCACTGGATTTTCTGCTTAGTGCATCTGCCACTTTGTTAGCTTTGCCTGGGTGGTAGAGGATTTCACAGTCATAGTCTTTGGCCAACTCTAGCCACCTGCGCTGTCTCATGTTTAAGTCTTTCTGGGTGAAGAAATACTTTAGACTCTGATGGTCTGTGAAGATTCTGCACTGGACTCTATACAAGTAGTGTCGCCAGAGTTTTAGTGCAAAGACCATAGCTGCCAGCTCAAGATTATGAGTGGGGTAGTTCTTCTCATAGTCTTTGAGTTGTCTGGAAGCATAAGCTATAACTTTTCCTTCTTGCATGAATACAGCTCCTAGGCCAATCTTAGAAGTATCACTGTAGAAGTCAAAACTCTTGTCACTTTCTGGAACTATCAGGATGGGAGCACTGGTCAGTCTCTTCTTTAGCTCTTGGAAACTCTGCTCCCATTTGTCTGACCATTCAAACTTCTTGTCTTTCCTCGTTAGGGCTGTTAGTGGAGAGGCTATCTTGGAAAAGTTCTCCACAAATTTTATGTAATACCTAGCTAAACCAAGGAAACTTCTGATCTCTCTAACGTTCTTGGGCCTATGCCAATTATTGACTGCCTCTATCTTGGTAGGATCCACTTGGATGCCTTCTTTAGAAATATTGTGACCTAGAAACGCCACCTGATTTAACCAGAACTCGCACTTCGAGAATTTGGCATAAAGCTGTTTCTGCTGTAGGGTCTGCAGGACTATTCTCAAGTGCGTGTCATGCTCCTCTGAGGTTCTGGAATAGACTATAATGTCGTCGATGAACACCATGACAAATTTGTCAAGGTATTCTCTGAACACTCTGTTCATCAAGTCCATGAAGACTGCAGGTGCATTAGTCACACCAAAAGGTATGACTACGAACTCATAGTGTCCGTATCTGGTCCTGAAAGCTGTTCTGGGTATATCACTTTCCTTCACTTTCAACTGGTGGTACCCAGAGCGCAGATCTATTTTAGAGAACACTGTTGCCCCCTTTAACTGATCAAATAGATCATCTATTCTGGGAAGAGGGTACTTGTTCTTGATTGTCACTTGATTCAGAGCACTATAATCTATGCACATCCGCATAGATCCATCCTTCTTCTTGACAAACAACACAGGAGCTCCTCATGGTGAATGACTAGGGCGAATGAAGCCTTTGTCAAGCAGCTCCTGAAGTTGTTCTTGTAACTCTTTCAAATCTGCTGGAGACATGCGGTATGGAGCTTTTGAAATTGGATCGGTACCAGAAACCAATTCAATTTCAAACTCCACTTCTCTGTTGGGAGGTAGTCCAGGTAGCTCTTCTAGAAATACCTCTGGATACTCACAGACTATCCGAACTTCCTCATGCTTGGGTCTTTCTTGTTCTTCTGTACTCACAATGAATGCAAGAAAACCAGCACACCCTTTAGTTAACATCTGGTGAGCTGTCAGAGAAGAGAGAAGCTTCTGGGTCCTCCTCCTTGGCACTCCTGTGAATTCAAAAGTTGGTTCATCCTTTGGACTAAAGATCACTTTCCTTCTGCGGTAGTCCACTGAAGCACTATATTTGCTGAGGAAATCCATACCCAAAATGATATCGAAATCCTGCATGGCGAGGACTACCAGATTAACATATAGCTCTCGGTTTGCAATTCTGACTGGTACAACCCGAAGCCACTGGTTGGATTCCATGACTTCCCCAGAAGGTAGGGTCGTCAGGAACTTGGAGTTAATGCTTTCTATAGGTACCTATAATTCTTTGGCAAAGGGTATTGATACAAAAGAATGGGTCACCCTAGTATCAAATAGTGTAGTAGTTAAATGCTGAAAAATAACTATTTGACCTGTTACGACCGTGGAGGCACTAGCAGCTTCCTCTTTAGTGAGGGAGAATACTCTGGCACTGGCTGGAACTGGTGGGTCTTCCAACCTTCCTTGACTGAGCTGAGGTCCTTCCAGAGTTGCAGGCATATAATGTAACTGAGGTTTGCCTCCATATTGTATTGGCTGTGGCTGAGGTGCTTTGAGCTTGTTAGGGCATTCTTTAGCCATGTGTCCTTCCTGCCCACATGAATAACTTCCAGTCTTACCCAAAAGACAGGCTCCTGGATGTGTTCTCCCACATTTAGGACAGAGAGGGAGCTTGGTCTGCTTGTTTGCTGGTCCTCTCTTCTGGTTACCTCCTGAGTTCCACTGCTTTCTCTTGTGACCCTTGTCCTTCCAGTTCTAATTACTTGATTGGGGTTTCTGGCTCCCCACTGTCTTGTCTTCGATCTTGACTGGCTTGTGTTGTGCTCGTTGTGCTTTGATGCTGTTCAGATAGTGCTCAACGACTAATGCTCTGCTGACCAGCTCTTCGCCAGTCTGGGGCTGGTGAGTTCCACTACTCACATTAAGTGCTATCACTGGTCTCAGCATCCTGAGCATCAGTCTGACTCGCTCCTTCTCCGTACTTACTAGCTCAGGACAGAGACGATCTAGCCTGTTGAATCTTTTAACTGCTTCTTCCACTGACAGATCACCTTGTTGAATTCCATAAACTCTTCATAATGTTTATTGGTGATTCGCTAGCGAAAGAATTCTTCATAGAACTCTGTCTCGAAGTCAGCCCAGCTCATCTGATTGAATGTTCTCTTGCTCTTGACTCTCTCCCACCACATACGAGCATCTCCAGCCAGGTAGAAGGAGGCATACTTGACCTTCTCGACTTCTGGCCAGTCAAGAAGCTCCATCGTGCTCTCTAATGTCTTGAACCAAGCCTGGGCATCCCAGGGCTCAGTCGTGCCTGAGAAGTTTTCTGGCTTCAGCTTCAGCCACTATATCAGGTATACTTCTTGTCTTCTAGGTGTTGTGGGGACTTCCAGGGTGGCTGGTGGAACCTCAGTCACCACTGGAGTCTCCACATTTATAGTTGGAGGAGTGGGAGGGACTGGCTGCTGATTCGCCATCAAATTGACGATCACTTGTTGCTGCTCCGCCACTTGTCTCTGGAGTTGAGCAACAACTTCAGAGAGATTTGGTTCAGCTGTTCTGGGCTCTTCGTTCTCCTAAGCTCGGTCCTCAGTACGAGCGGTACAGGGACATCCTCTTCTTGACATCTAATTATGTGGAAAGAGAAGCATAACTAAATCGTCTCTATTCTTCTTAGACATATGTATCAAAACATAGAAAAATAAAACAAGAATTTTCTTCTCACTTAAGAACATCTAAGCAAATACTTTATACTACAAATGATAAGGAAAAGCATAAAAGAAAACTTAAATACTTTCTTACTTGAAGACGACAAGGTTGGTGCTGATGTGTGATGCTGGAGAATAGGAACTGCTCTTATACCAACTGTAATGACCACCCTTCTCATTACTCTCTAAAGGTGACCGTTACATAACTACTATAGATCCTTACTTAACTAGTATAGAAAACTGTACATTAAATTTTTTCCTAGAAAACTTAAAATTTTGGCAGAATATATGCAGTACAGCAGGACTAAAATACAATACAATACTGACATGCACATATAACACATAATAGCAGAAACATATGAAACTATATCTCAATGCAAACGCAAAAGTACCTACTTACTAAACTGAACTCATCTCAGCATGCAATCTCAAACAAGAATAATCTCAAAGAACATGGTGTATAAGGTACAATCTCAAATGGTCTAAATATAAAATATCTTAATAAAATCTTAAACAAAATCCCCAGGGCTTCTATAGTCCAGACATCACACATCCATCCACACCTCCTTGTCGTCTTCCTTTGCTATAGCTTTTCCTTTCCTTTATCTGCAGTAAGAGGAAATGCAAACTATAAGCGAATGCTTAGTAAGCGCTGTCTAACTCACAAAAACTCGAATATGCATGTAAGCTGAAAGAAATCTGAAAACTGAATACTCAAAGGAAAATTCTACTCATGCTCATCTAATAACAAAGCACTAAAATTTGCATACTCATGATTTACTAGAATAAAACTGCATGCTGGAAGGCAAGGCTAATCATGCTCAATAAATTAATCAGGAAACAAATAAAACTAATACTAGGAATTAAATCTGCTCATGCATATTCAATAGCAAAGAATCTAGAAAATCTGCTCGTGCTCTACTAATAGCAAAAATGAAAATTGCACATGCTCAAATAACATCAAATGAAAACTGCACATGTACATCTATAGCAAAGGAAAGTCTAAACAGCAAAGGAAAGTTGCTCATGCTCAACTGAAAGTAGCAGTTAAACTAAGGTTTGCAGTGCTAAAAGGAACAATCAGTTCTAACTTGCTGAACTTGAAAATAAAGAAGCTAACTTGCTGATTTAAACTAAAATAGCTAACTTGCTGAAATTAGAACTGATATAATGTTTATTTTGTTTGTTCCAAAACTTATACTCTTATACTTCAAAATAATAATAAAGCTTCTCTTGGGCCCAGGCTTAGTACCAATGCGCGCTCCCTAATAGAGACTGTGGTAGCTAGTCACCAGTCCTACGAGGGTAAAGACCTTGGTCTTACCAGGGCCAAGACCTTGGAATTGGTCACCTGGATTTGTTTAACGACAACCTTGGAAGTTGGGTACTAGCCTTTTTAAAATAAAATACTAGTTATCTTTTAATATTCTTATAATAAAATTCCTTGGCATTTCTTTGAGCACTTGGTGTGCTGCTGATCCAAATTCTTAAAATTTAGGGATCCTATCAAGACCTTGGCCTCTCTTTCTTATGGCTACTTATAAACCTCTAAAGAATTTAATAGAACTCTTATTTTTTTTCCACCTACAAGCATATCCTAGAGTTTTTTATAGAGCAACAAGATTCTTTAAGCATATATCAACAGAATAAATCAAAGGAAGGCAAATCTGACTTCTTTAAGCATGCTACAATAGAATTAAAACAAAGGAAAGCAAATCTGAATTCCTTAAGCATGCTACAACAAACATAAATCAAAGGAAAACTGAATATGTAATGTGAACATATATGGTTGTTCCTATCCGTTGAATGGCAACCAAGAAAGTAACTAGCATGCTTAAAATAAAACTATTTCACAAGAACATGCATAACGCTTAACCTATTTTCATAAGAGGATCTACTTTAAAATCCTAACAGTGCATAAAAATTATTGGCATCATGAGTTATCAAGGGAGTCTACAACTGAGATGCTACATATCTCAACCATTTCATGATCACTGCCTAGCAACAAGACCAAAACCGCAAGGCTAATTATAAGGGTTGTTCTGGCTTGACAAAAAGAATAGCAACAAAGAAATACAACTCTTGAGGGTGTGTTGTGAAATAAAAAGGAAGTACAACTCTTGAGGCATGCTGTGAGACAACAATACCTTATCAATTCACCTACAAGCAAGCTCTAAGGTTTCATGTAAAGCTTCGGAAACAAGAAGAGGAGCAAGGAATAAACCTCGGAGCTATCCTACTGCAGGTGAGTAGCAACTTACATCGTTCTTGGACTTACAACCGAAGAAGAAGGACTTCTAATGCTTCTAGGGTTTTGGATAGTTTGGAATCTCGGCAACTTCTTCACATCTACCGTTCCTTCTTGATGAGAGGAGCTCGGATCAGAGAAGAGCTTGTGGAGTTCCCTTTAGCTGGCCGCCGGAGAGGCCCTAGCTCCCTGCTGCGTTCTCGCCCGAGAGGAGCTACGCCGTCGGGAGAGAAAAGGAGAGGAGAGGTTTAGGTTTTGGAAAATAATCCCTAAGTTCTCCCTTTAATACCTAACTATTTCTGTTATAAATCATTGCTTAAATAAATTTCACCTCCTATTTTACCAGCACCGCCCGCTTGGGCACTTGGTCAGCCAGAACAACTTAAGGCTTCGCTGGGGTCCGAGGTCTCCTTTTCGAATCTCGGCTTGGACATTATTTTTGTCGAAACTTCTTTCGTTTAGTAAAAATACCAAATGACCTCCAAAAATTGCATAAAAATACTCTAAAATTTTTGAAAAATCTCTAGAATATTTCTATAGCATTTCTAAGTATTAATAAGGACTTTTAGAACTTAAGACAAGGAAATTTCGGGTTGTTACACTAAAAGTTTCAAACAAGTGGATGTGACTACTTCTAGATCAAGTAATGGTTCTAGATCTGGCTCAAGTGGAAGAACAACTAAGGGTCGTGATTCTTGCAGATCTACCTATTTTGCACAAGTCCCTACACTTACCTCATTAACAAAGTCAATCCTTGCAACTTCCATGGTGTCAAGTGGATATGAAGACAAGTGATTCTTGGGGCTCTGCATTCTCTGCACAAGTCCCTACACTTACCTCAATAACAAAATCAATTCCTGTAATTTCCATAATGTCAAGTGATTGTGTAACTAAAGAAAGTGATTCTTGAGACACTGCTTCCACAATACAGTTCCCTACACTTCCTTCCACAACATTATCATATGTAGGATGGAATAGTACACCAACATCGATATCATCAGTAGGAGAATCAACCACATGAGAATCAACAACCTCATTAGCAATCTTAAACTGATCATCCTCAATACAATCATCATCAGAAAATTCAAAAAATCATCATCACTATAACAACCTTTAACCCCAATAGGGAAATCCAAAAATTTGCAATTCACTATATCATCATCACAATTTTCATTAGAAAAATATGCATCTTTAAGTATATCAAGAAATTTGCATTCAACAATATTATTACCATAGAATTTGCCAAAACCATTATTCTTGCTAGTCCCTACTAGCCTTTGTGGAAAATGAATTGGTCTTAGTGGAGGTTTCAAGAAGAATTCAAGTTTCTTTATAGGTGGCGGAGGTCCAAATTGCTCATCTGGTGTGTGTTTGATTATCCATTGAGGAGATGATACTATTGGCTTATAGACCCTTATTGGAGTGATAGGGTTGAGTTTTTGTGATTCTCTTTTATTCTTTTCCTCATTTCTATATACATCTTTCTTCAAAAATTCTTTGAGATTCTTGTCATTTCTTAATTTGATAGCATTACAATCTTCTCTAGACTTCTCTATTGTTTTCTCTAACTATTTGGACTCCTCATTATGTGATCTGATGAAGTTTCTGTTGGATCGAGATCGTGCTAGAGGGGGGTGAATAGCGCTCGTGGCTATTTTAACTGAATCGAAAAACTATCGGAGTAAAATACGCAGCGGAAAGTAAATGCAAATACACAGAGACACAAGTGGTTACTTAGTTCGGAGTCTATGGCGACTCCTACTCCAAGGCCCGCGATCTTTGATCGCTTTCGGTGGGCAACAACTATAACCTCGTTAAATGTTTACAATTTGAAGTACAACAATTAATAACAATAAGATATACCAACGACAATGGAAAGGTGAAAGAACTGAGCTCCGGGTCGTCGGGATGATGTTGCAGCACTTCGGGATCGACTTGTTAGCAGCAGGAAGTAGAAAGTTCTCTTCTAAAAACGTTGATCGAAGCTGCACCCCAAGGCTCCCTTTTATAGCTCTATAGACGCTGATCCAGATCCCCAAGTCTCGGGATCAGGTTTGACCCGAGGCTGATCGGTCGACCGATCCCCTGTTCGATCGACCGATCAGGCGATCTCTTCCTATCTGATCCACCCGATCCTCTCGCTCCGCTTTGTTCTGGTCAAACTCCATCCGAGGTTTGGTTGACCGATAAAACGGTCCGGTCGACCGATAAGCTCTTCTGACTCAGCCCAGTCAGCCTGATCAAGTCGACACCCAACCTAGGTTCGGTCGACCGATCCCAAGGTTCGGTCGACCGATCCCCTAGTCGAGCCCGGTCCAACCTCTGGAGATCTGATCTGTTGATTTGTTGGTTCGGTCGACTGATCCCAAGGTTCGGTTGATCGATCCCGGTCACTTCTAACTCTGCATAAAAATGTTAGTCACCTGCAAAACAGAGTTAGAACACAATAGAATATATAAACGAATAAACTGACAGCCTTCGGACTGTCCGGGTCTGACTTCGGGTTTTCGACCGGAAACCCTAGGTCGACCCGACGCCTACTATTTCCTCTTCGGCGAACGCGTCCTCACCTACTCCACTCAGGAGATTTACCTATTTCCAGTGCGATCCTCCAGATCGACTGGACTTTTGCTCGACGCTCGTTGCCTCCGGACTTTCTGCTGGACGCCCGCTTCCCGACCTGTCCAGTCTTCCACCTGGTTCGTGACACCAGGACTTTCCACCTAGGGTTACCACCCCCTAGGATTTTTGCCTGAAGCACTCGACCTGCCAAGACTTCCGCATAGGGTTACCGCCCCCTATGACCTAGGGTTACCATCCCCTAGGGTTTTCAACCTGCCTTACCGCAGCTAGGTCTTTTCTGAAACACTTAATCAAACAGTTAGATCACAAATAAGCTTAACTCTGAATTCCTTTTCCATTATCAAAACAACGGTTTGATCGTCGGTTGCTTTCCGCACCAACAATCTCCCCCTTTTTTATTATGACAACTAAAATTCAAAGTTAAGTAATATAGATGCAAGATACGCTTAAATAAATTTTAAATGCAAGCGTAATTAAGCTAAAATTTAAACTTTGTGAGGCTCTCCCTTAATGAAGGCTCTCTCTTGAATTCCCTTAATGAAGACTCTCTTTTGAATTTTCCTACTCTTTTGAATTTTCCTACTCTCCCCCTTTTCCATTTATCAAAAACATACAGAGATTACTTAGCTGAATATTGAAAAAAAATTGTATAGAGTTTGAAATAAAATTTTCACAAAAATTGACTAAGTTTGAAAGTATTTACTAGAATATTTGTAGACAGCTGTAGAGATCACGTTGCTAAGCATTTTGCAAATACTTTAGTTGAAAATATTGAATTTTGAAGGATCCTAATCGGATATTATAAATTTGATAAGATGTTTTAGTACAAATTGAAAAATGTAGCTAAAGTTGAAAAGTACTTAGCTTGATAACAACATTTTCAATTTGAAAGATATTTAGTTTTAACAAAAACTTAGTTCTTTTAGTTGTAAAGAGGGAGTAGCTAGACTTATAAAGATTTAAGTAAGGTTATTCATTCAAATTCATTTGGTCCTTACATCCAAGAATGAGTCAAGTTAAATATATTTCAAATTATCCAATTTACTTTAGAGAGGTATCAGAGCCCTACAGTTCAAGCATGCTTAGTCTTAAAACATTGTTTACCAACTGTCTAACCTTTAGCTACTGGCTGATTGCCTAGAGGGCAGCAGCTTTCACTTGGTTAGTCAAGTTAAGTTATTTGGTCCAGTTAGATTTGACTAAGGCTAGAAGACTTGACTTGATTACTGTAAATAACGTATTTAATGCCCAGACTCATATTGATGCATAGATATAAGCATTCTTGAGTCCAGACTGTACCCTATGCATCTCACGTCGTTCTATGTTTTTCAACCACAAGCAAGGTAAGCCTAGGTGTTTGTGAGATGCTCTGGCTGAATTCTAGGGGAGCATGATTTCTAGGGGGGATCCTATGCTAAATCAGATTTTGAAAAAACTAACAAAATTTAGAGCTTTGAAAATCATTTTTCCTAAGATTTTAAAGCCAAACTGATTTAAAGACAGAATTTTCAAGAAAAGATAAGTCCTATTCTACTAAGCACATTCCTATTTGTCTTCTAAGTGAGTTGAACTCAAGTTCAGGTAAGGGCTTTGTGAAGATGTCAGCTAGGTTTGATTTTGACTCAACATAGTTGAGTACAATATCACCCTTAGCTATGTGATCCCTTACAAAATGGTGCTTCACTTCTATATGTTTAGTCCTTGAGTGATGAATTTGATTTTTCGTTAGATTTATTGAACTTATATTATCAATTGAGATTTTTGTTTTATGATATTCCAGTTGATAGTCTTTAAGGGTATACATCATCCATAGCAACTGAGATGCGCATTCACCTAAGGCTATATATTTAGCTTCAGTGGTAGATAAAGCAACACAGTGTTGCTTTCTACTTGACCAACTTACTAGGCATTGTCCTAGAAATTGACAGCTGCCACTTGTGCTTTTTCTATCTAGTTTGCACCCAGCATAGTCTGAGTCAGAGTAGTTGGTTAGGTCAAGGGTACCAGATCTAGGGTACCATAGTCCTACATTTAGAGTTCCCTTAACATACCTAAGGATTCTTTTGACAAGGGTTAAGTGAGACTCTTTTGCACAAGATTGGTATCATGCACACATACCTACTGCGAAAATAATGTCTGGTCGACTCGCAGTTAGGTACAGTAGACCTCCTATCGCACTTCAATAGTATTTCAAATCTACTGGTTTACCTTCTATGTCTGAGTCAATTTTTACATTAGTAGCCATTGGTGTATTAATTATTTTTGAGTTCTCCATGCCAAATTTTCTAATTAATTCCTTAGCATATTTAGTTTGATAAATATAAATTCCATCTTTAGTTTGCTTAATTTGTAAACCTAGGAAGAAATTAAGTTCACCTACCAGACTCATTTAAAATTCATTTTCCATTAGTTTGGTGAATTCTTTTAGAAATTTAGAGTTTGTTGAACCGAAAATAATATCGTCTACGTAAATTTGGGCTATGAAAATTTTATTTTCTAAGGTTTTAACGAAGAGGGTTGGATCTATCTGACCTTGGTTAAATACTTTTGATGTTAGATAATTGGACAGACGTTCATACCAAGCCATAGGTGCTTGTTTTAGTCCGTATAGGGCCTTTTTTAGTCTGAAGACATAATTTGATTATTCTATGTCCTCAAATCATGGGGGTTGACCTACATATACTTCTTCTTTAATAAATCCGTTTAAAAATGAGGATTTTGCGTCCATTTGAAATAGCTTGAATCCCTTGTGTGTTGCATAGGTCAGCAACATCCTAATGGATTCAAGTCTTGCTACAGGGGCATAGGTCTCATCATAGTCTAACCCTTCTACTTGACTGAACCCTTTGGCTACTAACCTAGCTTTGTTTCTAATTATTTTACCTTGATCATTTAATTTGTTTCTAAGAACCCATTTAGTGTCAATTATGGACTTATTAACGGGTTTAGGAACTAATTCCCAGACCTGATTTCGTTCAAATTGGGCCAATTCTTCTTGCATTGCTAGAGTCCAATCTAGGTCTGGTAGGGTTTCTTATATGGTTTTGGGTTTAAATTTTGAAATCAGGACTATTTGGCTCTGGTTTCTATAAGATGACCTAGTTCTGACTCCTAAAGTTGGGTCACCCAAAATTTGGTCAGATGGGTGAATTGTGCTTGTTCTTGTTAGTCGTATACCATTTGAGTTAGTGATTTTTTCTTCAGATTCGATAGGTTCAGGTTCAATTTTGTCATCTTCTCTGTTTCTTGGGTTAATGTCATCATTTTGATCTTTATTTGGTAGAGTATTTTCTTCATCAAATATTACATTAGTTGTTTCTTCAACTTTTAGGGTATTTTGATTATAGACTCTATAGGCCCTACTGGTTGTAGAGTACCCTAAAAAGATTCCTTGGTTTGATTTGGGTGTAAACTTTCCTAAGTAGTCTTTAGTGTTTAAAATATGAACTTTACATCCAAATACTTTTAAATAGTTTAAGTTAGGAATTTTATTATAATATATTTCATAAGGGGTTTTATTATGAAGTTTGTTAATTAGAATTCGATTTTGAATATAGTTTGCCGTATTTATTGCTTCAGCCAAAAATTGATGATTTAGATTATATTCGTTTAACATGGTTCTAGCGACTTCTTGTAGGGTTCTATTTTTCCGTTCTACTAGACCGTTCTGTTGAGGGGTTCTAGGGCATGAAAATTCATGTTTGTATCCGTTGATTTTACAAAATTGGATAAACTTATGATTTTCAAATTCCCCCCATGATCACTTCTTATCTTTTTAATTTTAGTATCTTTTTCATTTTCTGTTAATTTACAAAAATTACAAAAGACTTCAAAGGTTTCATCTTTTGTTTTTAGAAATTTTACCCAGGTGAACCTGGAGTAGTCATCAATTATAACTAAGCAATACTGGTTCTTGCTTAGTGACTTAGCTCCATGTGAATCAAATAGGTCTAGGTGAAGGAGCTCAAGTAAAGAGTTGGTTCTATCTAGATTGGTTGACTTGTGGGTTGACTTGGTTTATTTTCCTTGTTGACAAGGATGGCAAATTGTATTTTCTAGGTTTCTTAATTTGGACAATCCTCTAACTAAGTCATTTTGACTCATTTTGGAGATGAGTCTAACATGAGTGTGACCCAGTCTTCTGTGCCATAATTTGGTTTCCTCTTGTTGTGTCAAGAGACACCTTATCGAGGGTGTGGGTAGGTCAATGGTGTAGATATTATTTTTTCTAAGTCCTTTAAGCGTGATTTCAGGGTTTTCAATATTTTTAACCAAGCATCCAGAGTTATCAAAGGTAACTAAGTATCCACTATCAATGAGGTGGCAAATGGTCAAGTCAAACTTGACCTTTCATCTTCCTCTCAAGTCAAGTCAAACTTGACCACTTCTCTCTCTTGGTTGATCTAATCTAACCATTGGTTCAAGTCAATTTTAATTTAATGAATCTCTATTCATTGAATTAAATTAATTCAATGAGTCTAAGTCCAAATTAGACTAATCTAATACATGAACCAAATTGAGTCCAACTCAATTAGCCTACTTTAGATTACTCTTAATCCAATTTGGTTCATCACATGAACCTAATTCTTTAGGTTCATCAAATGAACCTAATCTCCATCTAATTGCCCTTTGTGTGTGACCCTATAGGTTCTTATAATGTTGGCAATGCTCCTAAACCCTTTTAGAAGCATAAGTAATGAGCGGTATCTAACAACACATCAATACTACCCAAGTTATAAGAATGTTGAGATCCAACATCACCTTGTGACTACTAATTGTGACTCCTCACAATATATGACAAGTGTCCTTCTATCCTAGACATCTAGATTGATCAATGTGAGGCATAGACCGTGTCATCCTCTAACCAATCTAAATCTTGAACTCCAAGTAGACTCACTAAATCAAATGAGCACAATATCTCATATTGACTCATTTGGGCATGGCCATGCACTTCGTGGTCTCACTCTATCAAGAATATCGATGTCGCTCCCGTCATATAGGAGGGATAGATCCCATATACATCACTCACATCCCTCTGCATAATTCGTTACATACTTAGTAATCGCCTTTATAGTCCACTCAGTTACGGGTGATGTTTGACGAAACCAAAGTACATAACTCCTTATGTAGGGAACCATGGTGACTTCAGGTCTAAGGACTAGTAGTCATATTAATAGTCACATGAGAAAGTATATGACACTCATATAACGATCCATGATACTTTCTCATGGCGGGTCATTCAGTATACATTCTCCAATGCATACCCATGTGTCAACTTGATATCTCTATATCCATGACTTGTGAGATCAAGTCATCGAGTTGACCTACATGCTAGTCTTATTGCATTAACATTGTCCCTGAATGTTAATACTCGACTAGGAATGATTAAGAGTAGTGTTCCCTATATCATCTCACTATCGGTTCAACTAACCGATTGATATAGGTGAGAACCTTCTACTCAAGGACGCTATTATACTTAGTTTATTTGGCACCAATACAAGTAAGTATAATAACCAAAACAAATGCCTTTATTTATATAAGAATATGGTACAATAAGTCCATAATACAATCATCAAATGATTGGCTCTAGGGCTTTGACTAACAATCTCCCACTAGCACTAGTGCCAATCAGTGTAGGCTCTAAGCTCCAATGACCTAGTGTGACCATCATGCTTCCTCTGTGCCAAAGCCTTGGTCAAGGGATCTGCGATGTTAGCCTCTGTGGGTACTCTGCAAATCTTCACATCTCCACTCTCGATAATCTCTCGAATGAGATGGAAGCGCCGTAGTATGTGTTTGGTCCGCTGGTGTGAGCGAGGTTCCTTCGCCTGTGCTATAGCTCCATTGTTGTCACAATAGAGCTCAATAGGGTTAGCGATACTGGGAACCACCCCAAGTTCAGTGATGAACTTACGGATCCAAACTACCTCCTTTGCTACCTCTGATGCAGCAATGTACTCGGCCTCTATCGTATAATCAGCTACTGTGTCCTGCTTCGAACTCTTTCAGCTCACAGCACCACCATTTATGCTAAATACGAACCCTGACTACGATCGATAATCATCCTGATAGGTCTGGAAGCTGGCATCACTGTAACCCTTTACAGCTAGCTCATCATTGCCTCCATATATCAAGAAATATTCTTTAGTCCTTCTCAAGTACTTAAGAATATTCTTGACCACTATCCAGTGACTTTCACCTGGATCTGACTGGTATCTGCTCGTCATGCTCAAAGCATACGAGACATCAGGTCGAGTACATAGCATGGCGTACATGATAGATCCTATGACTGAGGCATAAGGGATCTGATCCATGAGGTCTCTCTCCTCTTTAGAAGAGGGACCTTGAGACTTCGAAAGACTCACGCCATGTGACATCGACAGAAATCCCTTCTTGGAGTTCTGCATTGCAAATCGAAGGAGTACATTGTCAATATATGTACTCTGACTTAGGCCAAGCAATCTCTTAGATCTAGCTCTATAGATCTGGATCCCTAGAATGCGGGATGCCTCACCTAAGTCCTTCATTGAGAAGCAACTCCCTAGCCAGGTCTTGACAGACTGAAGCAAAGGGATGTCCTTCCCAATGAGTAGTATGCCATCCACATACAATATGAGGAAGACAACTATATCCCCTACAACCTTCTTGTAGACATAAGGCTCATCTTCATTCTTGATGAAACCAAACTGTTTGATTGCATCATCGAATCGAAGATTCCAGCTCCGAGAAGCTTGCTTTAGTCCATAAATGGACCTATGCAGCTTGCATACTCTACTAGTATGCTGTGGATCTACAAAACCCTCAGGTTGTTTCATGTACACATCCTCGAGTAGGTTTCCATTCAGAAACGTGGTTTTAACATCCATCTGCCATATCTCATAGTCATGGTAAGCTGCAATAGCAAGCATGATCCGAATGGACTTAAACATCGCTACTGGAGAAAAGGTTTCATCATAGTCAATACCATGAATCTACTTGAAACCTTTAGCTACCAAGTGACCCTTACAGATAAGTCCATCCATGTCAGTCTTTCTCTTAAAGACCCACTTACACCCAATGGGTTTTACCCCTTCAGGTGGATCAACCAAAGTCTATACTTGGTTGGTGTACATAGATTCCATCTTGGATCTCATGGCCTCTAGCCATTTCTCGGAATCTGGTCTCATCACAGCTTACTGATAGGTGGTAGGCTCATCATTTATGAGCACAACATCATCATGGTCAGACAAGAGAAATGAGTATCTCTCAGGCTAACGACATACCCTATCAGATCTGCGAAGAGGTATGTCTACTTAAACTGGTTGTTGTTCCTCAACTCCTTGTGGAACAACTTCATCCACAACACTTTGTGGTTCCAGTTCAACTTCCATCGAGGCTTCAGTGCTATTGTTCACATCTTGAACTTCTTCAAGATCGAACGTGCTCCCACTAGTCTTTCTAGAAACAAAGTCCCTTTCTAGAAAGACCCCAGTCTTTACCACAACTACCTTGTGCTGACTGGGAATGTAGAAGTAATATCCCTTAGTTCCTTGGGATATCCAATAAAGTAGCACTTGTCGGATTTGGGTCCTAACTTGTCTGAGACTTGACATCGAACATAAGCCTCACAACCTCAAATCCTCATGAAAGACACCTTGGCATCTCTCCCAGTCCATATCCTATATGGTGTCTTTATCACGGCCTTGGATGGAATTCGGTTGGGTATAAAAGCTGTCGTGTCTAGAGCATAGCTCCAAAGGTATATCGTAATATCTGTGTGACTCATCATAGATCGTACCATATCTAATAGGGTATGATTTCTCCTTTCAGATACACTATTCCACTGTGGTGTTCTAGGAGGAGTGAGTTAGGATAGAATCCCACACTCAGCTAGGTAGTCATGAAACTCATGGCTAAGGTATTCTCCACTTCGATCTGATCGAAGTATCTTAATACTCTTGCCAAGCTGGTTTTGTACTTCATTCTTGAATTCTTTAAACTTTTCAAAGGATTCAGACTTATGTGTCATCAAGTACACATAACCATATCTACTAAAGTCATCAGTAAATGTGATGAAGTACCTATAACCGCCTCTAGCAGCGACATTGAAAGGGCCACATACATCACTATTTATAAGACCTAACAAGTCAGTCGTTCTCTCACTGTGCCCACTAAAGGGAGTCTTGGTCATCTTGCTTAGTAGGCATGACTCGCACGTCTCATAAGATTTAAAATCAAGTGAGTCCAGCAGACCACCCTTATGGAGCTGGGATAAGCGCTTGTCATTTATATGACCTAAACGACAGTGCCAGAGATAGGTTTGATTCAAGTCATTTGACTTGAACCTCTTGGTATTTATGTTATAGATAGGGCTTTCAAGGTCTAGAATGTAGAGTCTGTTCATCAGAGGTGCACTACAATAGAACATATCTTTTAAATAAACAGAACAACATTTGTCCTTAATAATAAAAGAGAAACCTTTCTTGTCCAAACAAGAAACTGAAATTATGTTCTTAGTTAATGCAGACACATAACAACAATCATACAACTCTAATACAAGCCCAGAGGGCAGAGATAGAAAATAAGTCCCTACAGCAACAGCAACAACCCGTGCTCTATTGCCTACGCGTAGGTCCACCTCGCCCTTCGCCAATGCCCTGCTATTTCTCAGCGCCTGCACATTAGTACAAATGTGAGATGCACATCTGGTATCTAATACCCATGATGAAGAAATAGATAGATTGACTTCTATAACATATATACCTGAAGTGGAAGTCTCACTTCGCTTCTTCTTAAGATCTTCCAGGTACACCTTGCAGTTCCTCTTCCAGTGCCCGGTCTGACTGCAGTGGAAGCAGGTAGCATCCTTGGCGACCCCTCCTTTAGGCTTCAGTGCCTTACCTTTGCCCTTGGCTTGGGACTTTCCTTTGCCTTTGGGTTTGCCCTTGCCCTTGTGTTTCTGAACCATCAGAACAGAGTGGGGCTTTGCCTTCTTAAGGTTTAGCTCACCAGTTCTTAACATGCTAAGCAGCTCGGGCAGTAGCTTGTCAATTTAGTTCATATTATAGTTTAGAATGAACTAACTATAGCTATCTGGCAAGGATTGCAAGATCAGGTCAGTGGCCAGCTCTTGGCCAAGCGAGAATCTCAACATCTGTAGGTTTTCTATGTACCCAATCATTTTGAGTACATATGGGCCTACGGGAGCCCCATCTGACATCTTGCACTAAAACAGTGCCATTGAGATCTCAAATCTCTTATGTCTCGCTTGTCCTTGATACAGTTGATGAAGATGTTCAACCATATCATAAGCGCCCATTAACTCGTGTTGCTTCTGAAGCTTAGAGTTCATGGTCACGAGTATTAGACAGGACACATTTAATGCGTCATCTTGATGCTTCTTATAAGCATCTTTATCAGCTCGCGGGGCATTGGCAGGAGGAGCCTCCGGAATGGGCTGCTCCAGAATATACAGTTTACGTTCTTGGGTGAGAACAATTCTCAAATTCGTGTACCAGTCCAGGAAATTTGCTCCGTTGAGCTTGTCCTTCTCAAGAACAGATCACAGGGAGAAAGTGTTGGTATTTGACGTCATGGTTATCTACAACAGAAAAATGCAGAAAATAAATATCATATTCTTTTAAATCATTTAATTAGGCCTTTAACTAAATGATGCTCCCACTAAATTCTATAATTTATGTGGGACAAGATCCACATCATACTAACCCTTGAGTTAGCTTTGGCTAATACGCCCAAGATTTAGTATGATCAATAGGTAACATTTACCAATTACATCTCTATGCAACTCTTGTTTATAGGATCATTATCCGCAGTTATATTAAAACTTGAGTTAGCTTTGGCTAATATGCCCAAGAATTAATATAAATGTTATTTATGTCCTATCTTTCCAACCATTGGAAGAATGTCTATAGTTGTACTCAATCCAACCGAGTTAACTAGGAATACTCAATCTAATTGAGTATGTATTCGCCCATGCGTTGATAAGAGGGACCAAGATTGTCCCTCCCTACCCTACCAAGATTATATGTGTTGCTCTGCTTTGGCAAATTCAACAACACATGTGATCGAAGTAGTGATAGGTATCACGGCACGGTAGGCATTAGAGTTGACGTGATTTAGATCTAATCTAAATGATATTGCGTATCATATACTCGATAGATCTAATCTAATCGAAAGGGTGCAGCATGTGCACGACTTAGGTCTAATCTAATCGTTATGCACTAATTAATTACTTAATCATGCATCACATATACACAAGCAATTAATTAAATTAATTTGTGATTAGTCATGGCCCTACTATGATCTTCTCAAGCCAATGAGAAGATCGGATGGTCAACCTAGGGTCAACAACTTCTTAAGCTCCTCCCTTTGACCACCTTGTGTTGCTCGCGCCCTCCTCGTAACTCCGTCTCGAGTGGACCTTCCACGGCTCCAATTTTGTACATTAAAATTTTGAAACTCGAGTTACATTCGAGTCTAAACTAATTTACAACAAGAATAAATAGAGAAAGGCACGATGCGCAGGTCGCGTATCAAACAATACAGCACACACAATTACATGACGGCACACAGGCTGTATTATGAATTACAACACAAAATATATACCAATCCAATTGGGTCTTTTGGGCCATGACAATCACAAATTATACATAATTCTAAATTATGTATTTTATATAATTTTCTACAATTTTAATACCAATTTTTAAGAGTAAAAATTCTCGACGGTCCCGTTTAGCAGTTTTCGGGCGCAATCGCGGAATGAATCCCCTTGCGGGGCCAGGGGCAGCGCCCCTACCCGCGATCTAACCATCGCGAGTGTCCCTAAGCGATCCTACAGCGCCTTAGTCCGCTGTCCCAAAAAGTTTTGGGGCGAAACCTTGCCGTTTCGGAAAAGTCTTCTCGGTAGTTGAAGCCTACAAGTGTCGAAACACTTGTGCTTCGCTTCTACGAGAAAAATACCCATAAAAACTCTAAAAATCAGAAATTTACAGAATGTTACAGTACTAAATTTTTGTCATAAAAACAAAAACTAAACTCGTACAAGCTTCGCACGTGGCTCTGATACCACTGTTGGGTTTTTCGGGCCACGAAAACCACTTTTCGCGTCGCAGAAACCCTGTAACCCCCGCCACCAGATCCGTGCGAAGATAAAACTTTCAAAAAACTTATGAGTACGAGTTTCTAAACCTCGATCTACAGTAGATCTACAAAGGAGAAGGAATATACCCTTGATGCGAAGCCCTTCGCAATCCGGCTTATCCTCGGTTCGCCGGATCTCGAAAGTGTCAAAGTAGACACTTCTCTATGTGTATCCACACAAGCAAGAGATGGAGAAAAACCTCTAAGGATGTGCTAGCAACCTTAGAGATCAGTAAGTGAGGAGAGGGAGAGCAAGAAGAAAACTCTAGAGGAAGAAGAAGATGGAGTTACAAAAGAAAAATAAAACTCCCTTGATGAATTAAAGTGGCCGACCACTTTAGGTGGAGTTGTAACCTCCATGGAAGGCCAAGAGTCACAACTCTTGGTAACTCCCATGAGGTGGCATCCCACTTAAGCAACCATGATGATGTGGAGCATCATCATTGGCCCACTCAATGCCAACTCACCAATGAGGTGGCAAATGGTCAAGTCAAACTTGACCTTTCATCTTCCTCTAAAGTCAAGTCAAACTTGACCACTTCTCTCTCTTGGTTGATCTAATCTAACCATTGGTTCAAGTCAATTTTAATTTAATGAATCTCTATTCATTGAATTAAATTAATTCAATGAGTCTAAGTCCAAATTAGACTCATCTAATACATGAACCAAATTGAGTCCAACTCAATTAGCCTAC
Source organism: Zingiber officinale (assembly GCF_018446385.1). Lineage (NCBI taxonomy): Eukaryota > Viridiplantae > Streptophyta > Magnoliopsida > Zingiberales > Zingiberaceae > Zingiber > Zingiber officinale. The sequence goes on from NC_056004.1 coordinate 90,808,834, forward strand.
TTTGGATTACTCTTAATCCAATTTGGTTCATCACATGAACCTAATCCTTTAGGTTCATCAAATGAACCTAATCTCCATCTAATTGCCCTTTGTGTGTGACCCTATAGGTTCTTATAACGTTGGGAATGCTCCTAAACCCTTTTAGAAGCATAAGTAATGAGCGGTATCTAGCAACACATCATTACTACCCAAGTTATAAGAATGTTGAGATCCAACATCACCTTGTGACTACTAATTGTGACTCCTCACAATATATGATAAGTGTCCTTCTATCCTAGACATCTAGATTGATCAATGTGAGGCATAGACTGTGTCATCCTCTAACCAATCTAAATCTTGAACTCCAAGTAGACTCACTAAATCAAATGAGCTCAATATCTCATATTGACTCATTTGGGCATGGCCATGCACTTCGTGGTCTCACCCTATCAAGAATATTGATGTCGCTCCCGTCATATAGGAGGGATAGATCCCATCTACATCACTCACATCCCTCTGTATAATTCGTTACATACCTAATAATCGCCTTTATAGTCCACTCAATTACGGGTGACGTTTGACGAAACCAAAGTACATAACTCCTTATGTAGGGAACCATGGTGACTTCAGGTCTAAGGACTAGTAGTCATACTAATAGTCACATGAGAAAGTATATGACACTCATATAACGATCCATGATACTTTCTCATGGCAGGTCATTCAGTATACATTCTCCAATGCATACCCATGTGTCAACTTGATATCTCTATATCCATGACTTGTGAGATCAAGTCATCGAGTTGACCTACATGCTAGTCTTATTTCATTAACATTGTCCCTGAATGTTAATACTCGACTAGGAATGATTAAGAGTAGTGTTCCCTATATCATCTCACTATCGGTTCAACTAACCGATTGATATAGGTGAGAACCTTCTACTCAAGGACGCTATTATACTTAGTTTATTTGGCACCAATACAAGTAAGTATAATAACCAAAACAAATGCCTTTATTTATATAAGAATATGATACAATAAGTCCATAATACAATCATCAAATGATTAGCTCTAGGGCTCTAACTAACAATCTGAACGAAATACAGATCCTTGGAGGTGAAATCGATGGGGAAACCCAGGTCGATATTATTTTCCCAACGCTACCCAGAAGTTTTGAGTAGTTCTGCCTGAACTATAACATGAACAAAAGGGAGTATACGTTGGTGGAACTTCTAACTGAACTCCAGGCAGCAGAAGGAATATTTCGCCAAAGTTCTTAGATTCACTTTGTTGAAAATGTTTCCTCTTCTAAGTCGAAAGGCAAGAAGAAGAAGAAACAAGCTGGCTCAGCAAAGAAGAAACCTCTAGGTACAGGACCAAAAGCAGGAATGAAGAAGCCGAAGGGCAAGTGCTTCATCTGCAAGCAGGCTGGACAGTGGAAGGCGGACTGTCCTCGTAGAAAAGAGAACAATAAAGGTATATCTCATTCTCTAGTAGTTGAAACATATTTAGCGGTGTTATCTACCAGCACCTGGTGTGTAGATACGGGAGCCACTATGTAACACCCCAAATTTTATGATTTGGAGTCCTAAAATACCTTATTAAAATCTAAAAATGTTTTAGAAAAATTCTAGAGATTATTAGAAATTTTTAGAGTATTTTTATGCTATTTTTGGAGTTCGTTTGGTATTTTTACCCAGAGGAAGAAGTTTAAAAAAATAATAATAAATATATATGTTGAAGCCTGGTTTTGAACCCAAGACATCGGACTCGAATCCGATTCTTAACAAATTCAGCCCAACCATCTGGTCTATGGATGTTTTGTTAATTATATGTGGAATAAAATATATATAAGGTAGAAGTTAGTAATAGAGAATAATAGGAAGGAAATAAGTTGCAGCTGAGGATTCGAAACCCAGACCTTTGATTTGGTCAAAACATGGCTGACCAACTGTTCCGCGGTTATTTCGTGAACAGATAAGAACATGTAATATTGTTAAGTTATAAAAGGACAAGTTAAGAGGGGGTTAAGTTATTTCTTTTCTCTCCCGTGACCTAATTCCTTCGCCCTTTCCTCTCTCGCGCGCGCGACAGCGCTGTCCGGGCGACGGCGTCGGCGTCGGCGATCTTCGTGAGCGAAAACGAAGCCGAGGAAGCTAGGGCTTCTCCGACGAGCACCCCTCTCCGTGGAGTCTTCGTACCATCGGGCTCCTCTCGTCAAAAAGGAAGTCGGGAGCACGAAGAATAGCCGGGATTGGGAGCTCACCCGAACCCTAGAAGCACTAGGAGGTTTCTCCTTTGGCTGTGAGTCAAGGAAACGAAGGTGAGTTGCTTCTCACCTGCAGTAGGAGTTGTTTCGAGCTTTGATTCATTTTCATGGCTTTCGGATTCTTGTTTCCTTTTGGATTTCGAAGCAAGTTTGAGGGGTTTTGTTTTTGATGCTTACTGCCATGAACCCTAAAGAAAGAAGATAGGGATTTTAAGCATGAAGAACAGTTATAAAATTTAGGTTTCCAGTAGCAATTTTTCCTTATCAGCAACACGTTGGTATCTTTTGGGTTCCTGCCGTGCCATTGAACAGAGTAGTGATTGTAGTAAGGATTGTTTCCGGAGCACGCATGAAACCCTAGAAGTTTAGTTTCAGCCAGTTTTGGTTTTAGAACACCCCCAGAGATTCGGCTTAGATCTTTCTTTTGCTAATCATGGGACAAGATCAACCCTAACATTAAGTACTTTAGGTTCTTTAGCTTCAGTTTGAGTCCCTTGCTAATTACCATAACTTGTCAACTTTCACCTTTGTTTTGTAGTTCATTACAGTAGGTCTTTAGTTGATGATTAATTGCCATGATTTGTCAGAGTTCACCTTTGATTCGTAGTTCATGCCAGTAGGAATTAGTTGATGTTAATTTCCATGTATTGATTCTTATTTCTATTTCTTAGCTATTGAATATGCATGAGCAGACTTAATTCCTAGATTTATTTGCTATGAATTGGGCATGCACAGTTCTCATTGCTATTGGTTAAGCACCAGTAGCTTTTATGTGCAGATTTTATTTGCTGTTCCTTAGGTCTTGTTTTGCTGGAAACAATTCGTAATGTTAGGTTCCATTAAGTGCAGATTTTATTTGCTGCAGAATTTATTTTTCTTCCATACTATCCAATGAGTATGAGCAGTTTTATTTATGAGCATGCACAAGTTGGAACGCTAGTATGTTTGGATAGATCTTTTGTGCATATTCATGGGCAAGAACAGCCACCAATTCATAGTAGTTTAGATCCTTTTGTGTTGATTTAGTAAGCATGATATCCTGTTAATTCCATGCAGCAATGATTCCTTTATTTTCTAAGATTCCTTTGTTATTAGAATAACATGAGCAGATTTTCTAGATTCTATTACATGCCTAGTAGTTGAATTTGTTTTACTTTCATAGCATGCTTAAGTTGTTCTAGTTCCCTATTTGCTATTGGAATAACATGAGCAGTTCCATTTTTATAGCATGCAGATTTTTATAAGTAAAGTATGCAGATTTTTAATAAGCAGATTTTCATAAGTATTGCATGCAGATTTTAGATAAGCTTAGTATGCAGATTTAGATAAGCTTAGTATGCAGATTTTGATTAAGCTTTACATGCAGATTTATGTTAAGCTTTGTATACAGATTTTCAGTACGTAGAGTGTGTTCTAGTGCACCCCAAGTGCTTGATAAAATGCTTAGCTTGATATAATGCTACAGTAGGCATTTTAAATAGCTCAGTAAATGCAGTAGAAGCATTTAAAATAACTTATTTAGTCTTGCTTCAGCTTATATGGGACTACGGTCCAATGGGTGGGCTCCCACAGTCGCCTCTAGGTTCAGATAACCTAGTTCTAAGTTCAGATAACCTAGTAAAAGCAAGATAAGAAAATTAGCTATGAAATCAGTATTTTATTTTGGCACTGTATCGGATTAGATATCCATTGGGTTGGGCTCCCACAATCGTCCCTAGGTTTAGATAACCTAGTAAACCCTACTAGACTCGGAACTTGTAATCCGGGTTTAGTTAGGGATGCGCACAGCAAGTACATCAGCAACATGATTACTATTTTGATCTATTATGTAAATAGTTTTCAAAACTTCACAAATTAGTTATGTGAATACAAGTTAGACTCAGTTTAGCATTAATTAGTTCAGCTTATGTATCAGTTCAGTTTCCTATTGATACACATGATAGTTCTATGATTAGCTGTACATGTTTAGTATTTCAGTTAGTATGATTCCTTTATTGCTATTTATGAGCATGATTAGCTATACATGTTTAGTATTTCAGTTAGTATGATTCCTTTGCTATTTATGAGCATGATTAGCTATACATGTTTAGTATTTCAGTTAGCATGATTCCTTTGCTATTTATGAGCATGAGTAGCTATACATGTTAGCTTTTCAGTTAGTTGATTTCTTTGCTATTTATGAGCATGAGTAGCTTTACATGTTAGCATTCAGTTTTAGCATGTTTATCATGTTTACAACTCTTTGCAGGGGTTCCAGGAAACCCGACGACTATGTGAAGGAGAGATAACCATCTACATGGGCAATGCTACGAAAGTGGCAGATGTTGCAGTGGGAGACGTCTACTTATCTTTTGATAGGAATAGAAGTTTTGTTTTAAGAAATTGTCTTTATGTACCCAGTTTCAGAAAGAATTTAATTTCAGTTTCTAAACTATATTTGGATGGATGTTCTATTTCTTTCAATAACAATGTGGTTATAAAGAGAAATATGTTTATTATCTGTTCTGGTGCATTGGTTGGCAATTTATATACTTTAAATCCAATTTCTTCCACAAAGCAACAAGTGGAAATTAATAACACATCTTCTAACTCTAATAAGAGAAAAGAACCTTCGAAAATGAACCAAACATATCTATGACATTTAAGGCTTGGTCATATTAACTTAAGTAGGATTCAAAAGCTAAAAGCCAATGGACTCTTGGGTTCATTAGTGTTGAAAAACTTTTCAACATGTGAATCCTGCTTGGAAGGTAAAATGACTAAGAGACCTTTTAAGGCCAAGGGGTATAGAGCCAAAGATGTGTTAGAACTGGTTCATTCTGATTTGTGTGGTCCAATGTCTATCCAGGAAAGAGGTGGTTATGAATATTTTGTCTCTTTTATAGACGATTATTCAAGATACGGATACATTTACTTGATGCGCCGCAAGTCTGAATGCTTTGATAAGTTCAAAGAATATTGGGCTGATGTGGAGAAACATCTTGGTAAAAGTATCAAGAAACTACGGTCTGACCGTGGTGGCGAATACCTCTTGGAGAGTTTAGGAATTACTTATCAGAAGTTGGGATTCAATCTCAATTATCTGCACCTGGTACACCCCAACAGAATGGTGTGGCAGAAAGAAGGAATATGACTCTTATGGAAATGGTTAGATCAATGATGAGTTATTCAGAATTACCAAATTCATTTTGGGGATATGCTTTGGAAACAGCAGTGTACATTCTGAATATGGTACCTTCTAAAACAGTCCCTTCTACTCCCATGGAATTATGGAATGGGCATAAGCCTAGTCTGAGTCATATTCGGATATGGGGTAGTCCGACACATGTGCTGAAGGGAGATACTGACAAGTTGGAATCACGTACAGAAGTTTATCTGTTTCTAGGATATCATAAGGGAATGAAAGGAGGTTTGTTTTATAATCCTAAAAATCAGAAGATCATTGTTAGCACCAATGCTCGATTTTTAGAAGAAGATTATGTAATGAACCATAAGCCCATAAGTGAAATTGTTCTAGAAGAAATTAAAGAGGACACGTCTACTTTAGTACCAATAGTACAAGATGAAGTACCACAAGAAACTACAACATGTGTTACAAATGATACATAACCGCAGACAGTGCCTCGTCGTAGTGGGAGGGTTGTGAGGCAACCTGAGCGATTCATGTTTTTGGGAGAGTCTTCTGACTTGATCCCGAGTAAATATGAACCTGATCCCCGGACATATGACAAAACACTCCAAGATATAGATGTAGTATCTTGGCAAAAAGTGATGAATTCTGAAATAGAATCTATGTATTCTAATAAAATCTGGGAGCTTGTAGAACCACCAAACGGTGTAAAAGCCGTTGGATGCAAGTTGATCTACAAAAGGAAAAGAGGGACAGACGGGAAGGTAGAAACCTTCAAAGCAAGGCTTGTTGCGAAAGGGTATACTCAGAAAGAGAGAATCGATTATGAGGAGACTTATTCACCGGTAGCTATGCTTAAGTCTGTCCGGATACTCTTATCCATTACTACTCATATGGATTATAAGGTTTGGCAAATGGATGTCAAGACAACTTTCTTAACGGAAGTCTTGAAGAAAACATCCATATGAAGCAACTAGAGGGGTTCATTGAAAAACGCAAAGAGCATCTAGTGTGCAAGCTCAATCGGTCCATTTATGGACTGAAGCAAGTTTCAAGATCTTGGAACATCTGGTTTAATGAAGTAATCTAGTCATATGGATTTATTCAGTGTCCATATGAGTCTTGCGTATTCAAGAAGTGTAACGGAAACGTGGTGGTATTTCTTGTACTATACGTAGATGACATTTTGTTAATTGGCAACAATGTCAAAGTGTTATCAGACGTAAGGGTATGGTTGTCCAAACAATTCGATATGAAGGACTTAGAAGAATGTGCACACCTTCTTGGGATCAAAGTAATAAGGGATCGCAAGAAAAGGATGTTGTGCCTATCTCAAGCTTCATATATAAATACAATCCTTGCTCGTTTTAGCATGCAAAACTCCAAGAAAGGTTTCTTACCTTTTAGGCATTGAGTAGCTTTATCTAAAGAGATGTCTCCAAAGACATCAAAGGAGATAGAGGACATGAAGGCAGTTCCTTATGCTTCGGCTGTGGGAAGCCTAATGTATGCAATGCTTTATACGAGACCGGATATCTATTTTGCCGTGGGCATGGTTGGCAGATATCAAAGTAACCCTGGATAAGGATATTAGACTGCGGTAAAGCATATATTAAAGTACCTGAGAAAGACCAGAGATTATATGCTAGTATACCAAGTAGATTATTTGTTCCCTGTGGGTTACACAAATTCAGACTTCCAATCAGATAAGGACAATAGTAAGTCTACATCAGGCTATGTGTTTACTTTAGGAGGTGGAGCCATTGCATAGAGGAGTGTTAAACAGAAATACGTTTCTGACTCAACCATGGAAGCTGAGTATGTGGCAGCCTCTAAGGCAGCCAAAGAAGCTATATGGCTTAGGAACTTCCGAATGGACTTAGATGTGATTCCTGGTTTGCCCAAAATCATCACAATTTATTGTGATAATAGCGATGCAGTTGCAAACTCGAAGGAACCACGAGCACATAAAGTGAGTAAACATATAGAGCGCAAGTATCACCTGATATGAGACATCGTAAAGCTGGGAGAAGTTGTCGTCGCCAAGATTACATGAGCAGATAACCTGGCAGATCCTTTCACTAAGGCTCTTCCGACAAAAGCTTTTGATTGGCATGTGGAGGGGATGGGAATCAGATGTATGGCAGCAGATATGGTAGCTTAGTCTTTTAGTATAAGTGGGAGATTGTTGGAGTGTATACTAAAAGCCTAGCTTTTGTAAACATTTATTTTGAAATAAAGAATCACATTGGTAAAAAATGTCTACATTTATGTTAAGTGTAGTTGTTCAATTAATTTATATTGTAGATAACATGATGTGTGGTGTCGCACACAGAAGATTATGTTATCGGTTCTTTATAAATTATAAACAGTAGCTCGCGACTAAGATGGAAAGGAACAAACCACTGGAATAGTCGTAGTATAATTAAGTATAAGTTTATCTTAACTGATAAATTACACTAGTACACTCTAAGTGTATTGAGCAGGACCATTTAAGGTAAGGTCTTTTTATACTGACTTAATAAAAGAACAAGACCTTATTTATTATGGAAGTGTGTGCTCTTAATCCTAATATAATAACAAACACATATATTTAGTATTTATTTCTTTGACTTATCAAAGGGTGAGATTTAGCTCGATAAATCAGTAGGCCCGATAAGTTGGGAAATGATATTACATATAGTGTGTGTTGTTGATTATAGAAGGAAACTGTGTCCTAGTAATGTAGGTTGATAATGTCCCCAAGAGGAGCTCATAAGGATTGTCATGTTAAACCTTGCAGGTGGACTTAGTCCGACATGACGATAAGGTTGAGTGGTACTACTCTTGGACTGAGATATTAATTAAAATGAGTTGTCAATAACTCAATTAATTAGTGGGCATCCGATATCTTAAACACAGGGAGACTAACACACTCACAATAAAAGGAGCCCAGAATATAATTTGGGATTGGTACGGTAGTTCAATAATAATTCTTTAGTGGTATGAATTATTATTGATGAAATTAAGTTGGGTGTGCAGGGCGAACATGGGAAGCTTAATTTCATCGGGAGACCAAAACCAATTCCTCCTCTCGGTCCCTATTGTAGCCTCTTGTATAAAGAGTATTATACCCACCCTTACCCACCTTCTTACCCATCCTAATGGGGTCGGCCAAGCAAGCTTGGAACCCAAGCTTGGGCCGACCAAGTAAATAGGATGAGTCAAGATTATGTGGCTGGCCTTAGCTTGAACTCAAGCTAGGTGTGGTCGGCCACATCATATTAAAAGGTTTTTTTATTTAAAATCTTTCCTTATGTGGAAGCAATGATTTAAAAGAAGAGTTTAAAAATTAAATATTTCCTTTTAAAGTTTTCTTCAAAAGATTAAGAGAAAGATTAGATATCTTTCCTTATTTGTAGATTGAAAGGATATTTTAATTTTAGAGAAAACTTTCCTTTTTGGAAATCATCCACATGTTTTAATAAGAGATATTTTAATTTATAAAATTTCCTTTTATAACCAACCATGAAGGGAAAAATTGTTAGAGAGATTTTTATTAAAATTCACAGAAACAAATTAGGAAGTTTTAATTCTTGTGTTGTTAAAACTTTCCTTGTTTGGAGCTAGGAGGTGGTCGACCACTTAAAATAAGAAAAGGAAATTGATTTTAATCAATTAAATTTTGCTTTTCATGGCAAAGAAATTAAGGAAGGTTTTATTTAAATTTTTCTTATTTGCCAAGACCAAGGATTATAAAAGAGATGGTAGGGGTGCCTTCATGAGACACAACTCTATTCTATTTTCCTCTCCTCTCTTCTTCCTTGGTGTGGTCAGCCATATCCTCCTTTTCTCTTCTTCTTTAGTGGCCGGTTCATCCATCTCTTGGAGCTCTTGTTGGTGGTCGGTTCTAGCTAGGAGAAGAAGGAGAGAAAGGAGGCTTTGCTCTTGCATCCCTTGGAGCTTGAAGGTTGGTGGCCGAACCTCTACATCCTTGGAGGAGCTTTGGTGGCCGAAACTTGTTGAAGAAGAAAGAAGGGCTTGGTTGGTTCTCATCTCGGAAGATCGTTGCCCACACAACGTCCAAGATTATAAGAGGAATACGGTAGAAGATCAAGAGGTTGTTTACTTGTAAAGAAAGGTATAACTAGCAATTATTTTCCGCATCATACTAGTTTTTCTTTGTATGAATTCCAAACACAAGAGGCTAGTGATTCTAGATTTTCGGATTAGATATTCGATGTTGTGTTTCTTTTGTTTTGTTTTTCGATCTTGTGATTCGATTGTTCCTTTTAGTTAAACCTAGAGTTATATAAGGAAATTAAATATTAAATTTCTCTAAAAGGCTTTGTCTAGGATGTGGTGGTTGCTCCCATATCCAAGAAGGCCTAGTGCCTCGCCATGTTTAACCTGGAAGCCAATTTTAGGAATTAATATTTAATTGAATTTATAACATTGGTGGATTTGGATCAATAATGTTAAGCATCGTTTTCGATCCAAGTCTAAACTATTAAGAACAGATAAGTTAAATTTGGAATCAATAATGTTAAGTTCTATTTGCGATTCTGAATTTAATTTCTAAAGAACGCAATAGGTTGTTAGGAAAGGTTCGACACTTGTACAAAATTTTTGTATAGTGGAACGGTACGATCTTCCTAAGACCAATTAACAAGACGTCGCTAGACTGGTTGCGCCTCTCCAGTTTGGTTGATGCTACCACCCTTCCACTTGAAGCTAGATCGGTAGTGCTGCAGTTGCTGCCATCATGAGGATCGAGCCATCGATCTCACCTTCTGCTTGATCAATGTCGGCGCTACACACATGGGGATCCTCTCTCTATAGCTACTATCATCTTCCATCTAGGTTGTGCCCTAGATGTAGAGCCACAACCATCGCCTCCGACTATGCCGAGATCGACCATCATCGACCGAGATTGGGGGAGCAGGATGACCACCATAACGGCATCTTCCTTGCAGATATGAGGAGAAGGGTGTAGATTTCCCTAATTATCTCCGGGTTCTTCATCGAACGATGATGGATTCGAGTGGGGGGGGGGGGGCAATACTCTCTATGCTGCTACAACACTGAGGATCAGGTTAAGGTAAGCTATGATGGGTTTTGGATCAATACATAACCGAATCACTATTGCATTGGATTTGCTAGCTAAAATGTAAGGTTGGGTTGTTAGGCCAGCAATCGAAGGAGTGGGGGCAATAGTAAACCTCTGTTACACGACCATGCATCACCATCAGCCACCTCTGGATTGGGGTAAGATTGGTTCGTTCATTTCCCTATCATGTTTAGCCGCTGATACTATGGATTGAATTATGAGTTGATTCAGATGATAACATGTTTCTTGTTAGGATTATTAGAATGATTATCAAATTTAGGTGAGTTTTGGTGATGATGCATGTATAGACCTAATCTAATTAGGTTGTAGTATAATTAAGGTTAATTGAGGGATTAATCCATAATCTTGCTCGATTAGAGTTACTCTAATTAGGTGGGGAGTTTATTTAGCTACTTACTTCATATATAATTAGCTAAATATATTATGTGATCTACAAGATTATGATTCGAGACGAGCGTCTTGATGTGAGATTATTTAGCATGATCAACCGATAAAGGCAAGTATTTTTTCCTTGGCCCCTATATAGTTCTTTGAACTTAGTGCATGATTATTATTTGATGGATTAGACTGCTTTACCTTAAATCCATATATATTATTATCCTGCTTAATACTTATGCTTGACCTTTGAGATGATCTTATTATTTCATATACAGTCTTATCTTTGGATATCTATACTCTGTTATGTATATACATCTAGAATATGTATAATAGGGGATATTTGGTTGACCGAGTTATAATACTGATTATGCATTTGACCTTGAGTGTACATATGATTGATATATATTGTAGGAGTCACCTGGTTGATTGTCCATTTATATGTTGTGTGTATACACATGTTCGGTGTAGTTTTTGGAGGTTTCTTATTGATTATACCTACATGGGCATGTGCATACATGTTTGGTATAACTATAGGAGATTTCTTGTTGATTATACCTTTGTGGTCATGAGCATACATGTCTAGTATGACTGTTGGAGGTTTCTGGTTGATTATACCTATGTGGTTATGTGCATGTGTCTAATAGTGATATTGGAGGTATCATATTGATTATAACCTACATTGTAGTGTGCGTACATGTATGGTTTGTATGTGTCTGGTGTGCTATTTATTGTATTTGTTGTTTAGTAGACACCAGTTGGATTTGCCTATACCTATAGGTGTTAGATGGATCTTTGTATTGGAGTTATTTATGATAATTGGGATGTTACATTGATGATGATTGTGTCGGTATCATGATTATTTACATCATGTTCATCATTCATTGCATACCGATGACCATTGTCTCCCTTGTGGTGTGAGAGAGTCGTCTGTTATTTATAACTACCTATTCGGCCATTGTGGGAGAGTGGTAGCTAGGAGTAGAGTTAGTCCTGTCATGCTCACTTGGCCGCTCAGTGTTATACTATGTCAACCTTGACCACTCATGAGTAGTGGGTCTGGAGGGTACAGTAGTCAGGGGCTAGATATGTGAGTGGTCAAGAACCCTGATGCTAAGTAGTTAGATAACTACTTAGCTAACTGTCAGCCTCGGCCGCTCTATAGTGGTTGTAGCGGAGGCTAGTTTAGTTGTCATAGACCCAAGCCTCTTGGCCATACAGGGGTCGTGGTGTCTGGAGGGGTGGCGGGGATGACTATGTGGCATGCATGAGCATTTGCATATGATGTGCAGTGCATCTGTGGAGATAATTTGCATACATGTCTAGTAGATACTAGCTACATGTGTTTGTAATATGTTGCATTTGTTTGAGCTATGATTATTGCATATGATTGTCATGCTGCATACATGTCATTTATTATAAATGTATATGTTGTCAGTTATATTGCTCAGGTGTTGTGAGCAAATCTTTTGTTGATCCTCGGTGAGTTTACTGATCATTATACTGTATGTGTCGATTCTAGATTGGGTATGTGCATTTATTATGTCATTTGCGATCTTGACCTTACATGTTAGCTCTAGATTGGGTAGGTTCATTTACTATGATATTTGTGATCATGATTGTATGAGTTTGGTCCAGATTGGGTATGTACATTCATTATGTCAGTTTACAATCATGTTCTTATTTCCTTGAGACTATATAATTTGATCTCCATGCTTTATATAGACCATGCACTATCTTATCTATTACCACTGAGTGACCCACACTTACCATCGCATTTGTGTATTCTTTCTCCCCAAGTAGTAGGTAGATGATTGTGGAGTCGCTTGGAGTATCTTGTCTGCCGATCCCACGTCACATCAGAAGACGGTCTTTACTTCGCTTTATTTTCTTACCCGCTTTCCTTATATTATCGGTGTTGTATTGGGTGTTTATCCATGTGACTATTTTATCGTTTTGGTATTTGTCTTGTTGTTGTTGTGTTTAAGCCGTGATGACACACATTATATCTTTTTGATTTGTATGGGTTTTCCTTTCATTGTCCACTATATTTTTAGTGCAGCTGTGTGGGTTGTTTCTTATACAACTGCGTGGTTATAATTATTTTGCTTCAACTGAATGGGCTGTGTATATAATTGCATGGTTGTATATGTTCCAGCCATGTGGGTTATTGATATATCTTGTGAGTAGATTTGTAGTTGTATTCATGATTCATATTGTCACAGTTACAGGCGAGATGTTGTCCGTTTGTCGGGCAAGGACTCCTTTGGGGCGTGATATAGGGTGTCACGAATACAGATATTAACAACTAAAGAAAACATAGAAAATAAAGAGAGAGACAATAATGCTCAGAAAGGAAGGATAGATAGTAATGGTCCAATTAAAGGGGACCCACTCAATCAAAAGTAAAGTAGCAAATGAGCAGTAGCTATGTAGCAGAGAAATAATGACATAGTAGAAAGTGATGCAATTAGTCAGAGAAAGAGTGATTCTAGGACTTCAATTTTACTTCTACGTAAGTAAACACTTGATCAACGTTTGAATTCCTATCCTCAATGTTGATTTGTATACGTAGACTATCCTACGTAACCAGTGCAAACATTTAGAACTACACCGGCATACTAATTTCAATTATCGACTACTTTTGAAGTAGACTAAATTAAGGATTGTAACCAAAATAGGGCCCTGTCACAAGACTCCACGACCCTAAATGACTATTCTCTTACTATGTGACAATGAATTAAGATTAATCCATTAAGTTCTATGATAATCTAGGATTCCTTGCGGCTTACCAATCTACATTCGTAGCTGACTCCCCGTGTATCGATTTTCTACAGGTCGAAGGGTCGGATTCTCCTTTTGGTTCATCTCAAATTCCCTTGTACCATATAAATCTCATGCTATCGACACCGAGATCATGATTACATAGTAGATACAGACCACAAATCATATATCATGAAATAAGAAGATTTAAACATGCTTAGATCTAAAGAGATATTGTTTACATTACAAGAAGTTACTCCCTAATCCTAAAATCCAGAGTTTATCCTATAAACCCTGGGTTACAATCACAAAATACGTTCACAATTTAGAAATCCAATTACAATCTTAGAGAAAATAGAGAAAAGAGAGAAGATGCTTAGGCTTAATCGAAGATTATGCTTCCTAGATGTTCTTGGCCTTGCTCCTTCGTCCAGATGGTGTTGGGATCTCCTCCTCAAGCCTCCTTGTAACCCTTAGATGGTTCCCAAATCAGATCCCCTTCAAAATCAACATGAAGAGCTTAAATAGGCATGGAGGCAGAAGATTGACACAAGTCGTGCCGCTGGGCATGAGTGCCTATGTTGGGTGTTGCTGCTTAAGGGCACGAGTTGTGTCGCTGGCCACGGGTGCCCGTGCTCACTGCTAGTAGTGGAGCATAGCCCCTTCCACTAGGCACAGGCACTCTGGTTGGCAGTAGAGAAGAATACGGATCGTGCCACTGGGCATGACTACCCATGTTTCTCCAACAGAAAGGAACACAGGCCATGCCACTAGGCACAACTGCCTGTGTTTAGCTTTGGGAGCTTCCTTCCTTGAACTTTAATCCTTGTTTTCACTTCATTTTGCACCCTAACACAAGAAATACATAAGAGCAATACTATGAACTAGAAATAAATCGACATAAAGTATAAAGATATGAAATCATGAGTTAATTACAAACAAAGTTGGTCAAGAAATGTATCAAAATTAATTAGAAACCCCTATATAAAATAGATGCATCAAATTCCCCTGAACAAACCTTTGCTTGTCCTTAAGCAAACACCAAACTTAAGGATGCATGTCGATATCATTCTTCCTAACTTCAATAAACTCATTAAATCTTATCATATAGTATCACTCTCAAGTGCAAGCATTCAATCAGTTTCACCAGGCCTACATCCTAGTTACATGCACAGTGCATTATTTGTCCCTTAAGTTTTAAATTCCTTCCTAGTCAAGTCTTCATTCAGTCGTGTTCCCAAAGTTTTCAGCGTTAGGCACTTACCTGGAATACTCAAGGTTTATCCCCTCTTCATAACACTAAGTCTCAAAGGTATGCTCGGTATTGAGAGAAATTGATAAATGTTTCCTCAGTAATCTAACTTGGTCTCAAAGGGGCATCTTATCATTTCCACATACGACAACTATTCTTTTTATCCCTTTATTTCCACTCTTTCTTTTCCATTTTTTTTTTCTATTTTCACTCAAATATTTTATTTTATCTCAAACATTTTCTTTTCTTTTCTTTTCTTTTCTTTTCCTCTCACATGGTATTTTAATTTTTCCAAATAGGCTATCTTAAACCAAGTATGATCCAGTAACTAAGATGTTAGGGAAAAGGTCTTCTATGGTTACTATGGTACTAGTCCAACCAAATGAATCATGACTATTGTACCAAATCCACCTTTGGAACAACCCTTAGGTGAAGTGTAATTATTTACCATCAAGTAAGCAAATGGTGAAATATCAATTGACTTAACAACACTTATGTGCAATTCTACTATACGATAAGAGAAAATGAATCACCAAAATCTTTAGAAAATATATCCATATGTTATCATCAAATCATAACCATATAAAACATGCTTCAAAGGACTACTCAATGCATTGTATGCTTCATCTCGAATGTAAAAGATTACCAAGCCTAAGCCATCCTAACATGAATCCGACAACTCATTCACACTAAACAAAAAAGGAAAGTAAAACCTAAAGCAAGTATCATCAAGTCATATGTATAAAAAGAAAAGCTTACTCTAAATCTCACAGTTGGGGGGCCTAAGGAGCCCCTTCACCACTTCTTGAGTCTTAATAGTTGTATGCACGATGCCAAAGGTAAGCATGCTTAGCTTGACTAGCTGCCATCTCCTCCCTCTCACGGTGACCTTTGTACCCATTGCCATTACTCTCTTTGTTCTCCCATAAACTGCTTCATTTCATTCCAGAATTTTTGTTATTCTTTCCATTCAATTGCCTTCTCTTCTCTTCTACTAGCCTTAGCTTGAAAATATGACTATGCCTCCTGATAATGAGCCTCAGCTCTCTGGAAATGGCTTGTGAAGCCATCAAACCCACCAGTCCGTGCTCCCTATTGTTGTTCCAATAATTTCTTCATAGCGACCTATTCTGCATGGATTCTATCAAGACTAGAATGAAAGTTAGAGAAATCATATGTACTAGGTCCTAAAAAATGCTCTGAACAAGGAAAAGAGTGGTCAATAGGTGCAATGTGTGGATCTCTATCAAGGTGAGTCACAGGAGCGTGTGGCCTCTCTAAGGGTGAAATATTAGCTCACTAGACTGAGGAATAGGTTGAATTCATGACATTCTCCAATTTTCAAGGTTGGTGATACAGGTTATGTTAGATGAGCTGAGCAAGTGAAGGTGGGATTTAAGTCCAGAAAGATAAGAAAAGTATATCGTCGGTCGAATAAAGGCCGAGTGAGCGCCTCCATGCCCATATATGTTCGATCGGGCAAAGTCCGTCCGAGCATAAAAGCATTTAGTCTTATATAAGATTCTCAGCATATAATCGGTCGATCGCAGGCCGAGCGAGCACCCACATGCTCATATATGCTCGATCGGGCAATGCCCGCCCGAACATAAAGGCATTTAGCCTTGTATATAACTCTTAGCACATAACCGACCGACAACATGTCGAGCGAGCACCCACATTCTCATATATACTCGACCGGGTAAAGCTTGCCCGAGCATAAAGGCATTTAGCCTTATATAAGATTCTTAGCATATAACCAGTCGATCGCAGGCTGAGTGAGCACTCATGTGCTTATATATGCTCAATCGGGCAAAGGCCACCTGAGCATAAAGGCATTTAGCCTTATATGAGATTCTCAGCACATTACCGGCCGACCACAGGCTCAGCGAGCACCCACATGCTCATATATACTCGATCGGGAAAAGCCCGCTCGAGAATAAAGGTATTTAGACTTATATGAGATTCTCAGCATATTACCGGCTGACCACAGGCCGAGCGAGCACCCACATGCTTATATATGCTCGACTGGGCAAAGACCGCCCGAGCATAAAGGCATTTAGCCTTATATAAGATTCTCAGCACATTACCAGCCGACCGCAGGCCGAGCGAGCACCCACATGCTCATATAAGCTCGGCCGAGCAAAGCCCGCCCGAGCATAAAAGACAAGTTCAATAGGAAGCATTCTTAATAGTATACACGGCCGACTTGAATGACCGTCCAAGACATATTTAACAGAAGGTAGTTTGAACAGTATATACAACCAGCTTGAACGATCGACTGAGACATATTTAACAGAAGGTAGTTTGAACAGTATATACAACCGGCTTGAATGACCGACTGAGAAATATTTAACAGAAGGTAGTTTGAACAGTATATACAACCAGTTTGAACAATCGGCTGAAACATATTTAGCAGGAGGTATTCTCAATAGTATATACGGCTTGCTTGAACGACCGACCGAGATATATCCAGCAGGAGGTATTCTTAACAATATATATGGTCGGCTTGAACAATCGACCGAGGTATATTCAACAGGAGGTATTCTTAACGGTATATACGGTCGGCTTGAACGACCGGCTGAGATATATTCAGCAGGAGGTATTCTTAATAGTATATATGGTCGGCTTGAGCGACCGGCCAAGACATATTCAACAGGAAGCATTCTTAATAGTGTATACGACCGGCTTGAACGATAGGCCAAGATATATTCAACAGGGGTATTCTTGATGTATGGCCGGTTTGAACGATCGACCTAGACATGCTTAATAGAACATTTGGCGGAAAATATCTTCTAGAAGCTTCTTCAATTATGATAACGTGTCTCCATTATAAATACCAGTCATAAACAATAAAATGGGTACATCTGGGGTACAAAAAGATTTCTTAAAAATTTATTGCACGAAGTATAGAAGATAACCTCATCTTCTAACAAACTCTAATGAACCGGGGACCACCTCATGATTACGGAGGTCACGTGAGGTGGTATAAAAAAGGGGTTCTTCTCCATTGGCAAGGTACGTAAGTTCTAGCATCTAAACTCTGTTTTCACTTCAGTTACTCTTCTTCTTCTTCTTCTTCTTCCATCTATGAGAGGAACTAACTTGAGCGTCAGAGGACCTAGCTAGGGATCTCCACCCCAGTCTTAGGTCACTAACCCTTTGTTGGCTCATCTCACTGTGCGTAGAAGCGTTGAGGAGTTTCTTCAGATCTTCAGAGTTCGTCTTCAACAAAGGTCATCATCATTCATCAGAACCAGTGCTCATCTCCGCAGATCTTAGACAGGATCAATTGGTTATAGTGGTGTACTCAATATAAGGTAGCGTAAACGGGCACGATCCTTAAGTACAAGTTTAAATGTATCCCCATCATGGGCAATCATCCTAGAAGCTAGCAATTGTTGGGGTTTTAAGGTTGCAAACATAGTCCCACATCGAAAACACATGGAAAAGATCATGGAGTTTATAAGAAAAAGATATCTCCATTGGCATGAGGCCATTTGGGTAGAGCCCAAGAGTAAAATCATAAGGGCTTAGGCTCAAAGTAGACAATATCATGCCATTGTAGAGATATCTAAATTCTTTCAATCCTTCAATTGGTATCAGAGTGAGGTCGCTCTTCACCGAACTAACCGCCGGAAGAAGCATGAGCCAAAGCCATGATCCAAGATTGAACCATGTGGGTGAAAACCTTGAACAAAGTACGGGAGGCCCTTAGCAGGTCAAGATGACCCGATGCTCGAGGGGAGGCCCTGAGCAGGTCAAGAGTGACCCGATGCTTGAGGGAGACACTATGGTCCTTTGTTTGAGGGGGAGATTGTTGGGGTTGTAAGGTTGCAAACATAGTCCCACATTGAAAATACATGGAAACGATCATGGGTTTATAAGAAAAAGATATCTCCATTGGCATGAGGCCTTTTGGATAGAGCCCAAGAGCAAAACCATGAGGGCTTAGGCCTAAAGTGGACAATATCATGCCATTGTGAGATATCTTAATTTTTTTTTATCCTTTAACCACTACCCATGAGTGGCCGAGTATGCAACCCTGACTGACAACTCTCTTACACCACAAGGGAGATAATGGTCGTCAGTATGCATACAATAATATGATATGCAAGATGCAACAATCATCATATATATATAAATAAAAATAAGGTATACTACAGTAAAACAACATGCTCAATAAGGTATGTGAAAAAACAGCAATCAAAGTAATAAGCATAGTATCTAATATATGCTAAGTATCATAGATGGCAACAAAAGACTGTATAGATATAGAACTGATTAGCTCAAAGATCAAGTGGATAAGTATCAAGCATAGGAAAAATACGAGTGGAGTCAAGATAAATACAGCATCTATCTGAATATAAAGCTCATGCACTAAGGTTAAAGTACTAAAGAATCAAAGTAAGAAGTACTTGCCTTTAATTTAGATCGTCTTAAACTATCTCCATGTCAAAAATGTGTCTTCGACTAGTATCCTGCAACACAGAATACATAGCACTGCTAAGTTCTATCATAAGCCAAATAGTTAATCCTAATCCTAATCCAATTAGGAATATATGTTTAATTTCATCTAATGATCCAACACTTCTCAATTCTCCTTCCCCTTTAGTAATCAAATTCCATTATATCTTATCACTATAATTGATTATCCTATGAAGAAGAATCAATTGACCTAATAATCAACACATCATGAATCCAACTCACATAATCCAACCCAATCCAATATCAAATTCTTCCTTCACATATTACAATTTAATCAAAGAAAAACATGGATCACTAGCCCATATAAAATCTTGACAAAACAGATCATCTACAGTGGAAATCAAAGGGAAAAAAACACTAATGGAGACTTACACTGATGTGTGAATAAAGATCGGCTGCCAATATCTCAGCGGGGCCTTAAATCCATTGGTACCCAAACCTATATTAGTTAGAGCCCTAGAGCCAATCATTTGATGATTGTATTATAGACTTGTTGTATCATATTCTTATATAAATAAAGGCATTTATTTTTGGTTATTATACTTACTTGTTTTGGTGTCAAATAAACTAAGTATAATAGCGTCCTTGAGTAGAAGGTTCGCACCTATATCAATCGGTTAGTTGAACTGATAGTGAGATGATATAGGAACACTACTCTTAATAATTCCTAGTCGAGTATTAACATTCAAGGACAATGTTAATGCAATAAGACTAGCATGTAGGTCAACTCGATGACTTGATCTCACAAGTCATGGATATAGAGATATCAAGTTGACACATGGGTATGCATTGGAGAATGTATACTGAATGACGCGCCATGAGAAAGTATCATGGATCGTTATATGAGTGTCATATACTTTCTCATGTGGCTATTAGTATGACTACTAGTCCTTAGACCTGAAGTCACCATGGTTCCCTACATAAGGAGTTATGTACTTTGGTTTCGTCAAACATCACCCGTAATTGAGTGGACTATAAAGGCGATTACTGGGTATGTAACGGATTATGCAGAGGGATGTGAGTGATGTAGATGGGATCTATCCCTCCTATATGACGGGAGAGACATCGATATTCTTGATAGAGTGAGACCACGAAGTGCATGGTCATGCCCAAATGAGTCAATATCAAATATTGAGCTCATTTGATTTAGTTAGTCTACTTTGAGTTCAAGATTTAGATTGGTCAGAGGATGACACGGTCTATGCCTCACATTGATCAATCTAGATGTCTAGAATAGAAGGACACTTGTCATATATTGTGAGGAGTCACAATTAATAGTCACAAGGTGATGTTGGATCCCAACATTCTTGTAACTTGGATAGTAATGATGTGCTGCTAGATACCGCTCATTACTTATGCTCCTAAATGGGTTTAGGGGCATTGCCAACGTTACAAGAACCTATAGGGTCACACACTAAGGACAATTAGATGGAGATTAGGCTCATATGATGAACCAAGAGGATTAGATTCATGTGATGAATCAAATTGGATTAAGAGTAATCATAATTGGGCTAATTGAGTTGGATTCAAGTTAATTCATGTGTTCAATGAGTCTAATTTAGATTGACTGATTGAATCAATTTAATTAAATGAATTATATTCATTATATTAAATTGGCTTGAATTAAATGGTTGGATTAGATCAACCATGAGAGAGATTAAGTCAAGTTTGACTTGACTTGAGAGGAAGATGAAGAGTCAAGTTTGACTTGACTTTATGCCACCTCATTGGTGAGTTGGCATTGAGTGGGCCAATGATGATGCTCCACATCATCATGGTTGCTTAAGTGGGATGCCGCCTCATGGGAGTTACCAAGAGTTGTGACTCTTGGCATTCCATGGAGGTTACAACACCTCTTAATGTGGCCGGCCACATGAATTGCATGAGTGAGTTTCATTTTGCAAGTGTAACTCTCATCTTCTTCCTCCTAGTGCTCTCTCTTCTTGCTCTTCCTCTCCTCATCTTGCCGAACCCTACTAAGGTGCTAGCACACTTTAGTTTGGTGATCTCCTTCTTGTGCTCGTGTGGATACTTCTAGAGGGTTATCTACTTTGACAATCTTGAGATCCGGCACCATTGGACGAGCGGGATTCACGAAAGGCACGCATCAAGGGTAAAACTCATACTCTAATGTAGATCTAGAGTTTGTAAACTCGTACTCGTAATGTTTTCGAAGTTTTATTCTTCGCACGGATCTGGTGGCGGGGCTTTCGGGGTTTCCGCGACGCGAAAAAGCGATTTTCGCGGCCCGAAGAACCCAACAGTGGTATCAGAGCCATGTGCGAAGACTTGTACGAGTTTATTTTGATTTTTATGAAAAATATAGCTTCTGTGATTTTCTGTAAATTTAATTTTTTATGGATTTTTATGAGTAATTTTCTCGTAGAAGCGAAGCACAAGTGTTTATACACTTGTAGGCTTCGACTACCGAGAAGATTTTTCCGAAACGGCAAGGTTTCGCACTAAAACTTTTTTGGGACAGCGGACTAAGGCGCTGTAGGATCGCTTAGGGACACTCGCGATGGTTAGATCGCGGGTAGGGGCGCTGCCCCTAGCCCCGCAAGGGGATTCGTTCCGCGATTGCACCCGAAAATCGCTAAACAGGACCGCTGGGAAATTTTACTCGTAAAAATTGTAAAAATTAGTATTAAAATTACAGAAAATTATGGAAATTACATAATTTAGAATTATGTATAATTTGTGATAGTCATGGCCCAAAAGACCCAATCTGATTGGATTTGTGTTGTAATTCATATTATGGCCTGCGCGCCGTCATTTGTGTTGTGCGTGTTGTACATTTGATTCGCGACCTGCGCGTCGTGCCTTTCTCTATTATTTATTCTTGTTGTAAATTAGTTTAGACTCGAATATAACTTGAGTTTCAAAATTGTAATGTACAAAATTGGAGCCGTGGAAGGTCCACTCGAGATGGAGTTACGAGGAGGGGGCGAGCAACACAAGGTGGTCAAAGGGAGGAGCTTGAGAAGCTGTTGACCCTAGGTTGACCATCCGATCTTCTCATTGGCTTGAGAAGATCGTAGTAGGGTCATGACTAATCACAAATTAATTTAATTAATTGCTTGTGTGTATGTGATGCATGATTAGTAATTAATTAGTGCCTAACGATTAGATTAGATCTAAATCGTGTCCAAGATGCACTCTTTCGATTAGATTAGATCTATCGCGTATTTGATACACATCGACGATTAGATTAGATCTAAATCGCGTCAACTCTAATGCCTACCGTGCCGTGATACCTATCACTACCTCGATCACATGTGTTGTTGAATCTGCCAAAGCAGAGCAACACATATTATCTTGGTAGGGTACGAAGGGACAATCTTGGTCCCGCTTATCAACGCATGGGCGAATATAAACTCAATTAGATTGAGTATTCCTAGTTAACTCGGTTGGATCGAGTACAACTATAGGCCTTCTTCCAACGGTTGGAAAGATAGGACATAAATCACATTTAAATTAATTCTTGGCCATATTAGCCAAAGCTAACTCAAGTTTTAATATAACTGCGGATAATGATCCTATAAACAAGAGTTGCATAGAGATGTAATTGGTAAATCGTTACCTATCGATCATACTAAATCTTGGGCGTATTAGCCAAAGCTAACTCAAGGGTTAGTATGATGTGGATCTTGTCCCACATGAATTATAGAATTTAGTGGGAGCATCATTTAGTTAAAGGCCTAATTAAATGATTTAAAAGAATATGATATTTATTTTCTCCATTTTTCTGTTGTAAATAACCTTAACGTCAAATACGAACACTTTCTCCCTGCGTTATGTCCTTGAGAAGGACAAGCTCAACGGAGAAAATTTCCTAGACTGGTACAGGAACTTGAGAATAGTTCTCACCCAGGAACGTAAACTGTACATTCTGGAGCAGCCCATTCCGGAGTCTCCTCCTGCCAATGCCACGCGAGCAGACAAAGATGATTACAAGAAGCATCAAGATGACGCATTAGATGTGTCCTGTCTAATGCTCACGGCCATGAACTCTGAGCTTCAGAAGCAACACGAGTTAATGGGCGCTTACGATATGGTTGAACATCTTCATCAACTATATCAAGGACAAGCGAGGCATGAGAGATTTGAGATCTCAAGGGCACTGTTTCAGTGCAAGATGTCAGATGGGGCTCCCGTAGGCCCATATGTACTCAAAATGATTGGGTACATGGAAAACCTACAGAGATTGGGATTCCCGCTTGGCCAAGAGCTGGCCACTGACCTAATCTTGCAATCCTTGCCAGATAGCTATAGTCAGTTCATTCTAAACTACAATATGAACGAAATTGACAAGCCACTGCCCGAGCTGCTTAGCATGTTAAGAACTGCTGAGCTGAACCTTAAGAAGGCTAAGCCCCACTCTGTTCTGATGGTTCAGAAACACAAGGGCAAGGGAAAGTCCCAAGCCAAGGGAAAAGGCAAGGCACTGAAGCCTAAAGGAGGGGTCGCCAAGGATGCTACCTGCTTCCACTGCGGTCAGACCGGGCACTGGAAGAGGAACTGCAAGGTGTACTTGGAAGATCTTAAGAAGAAACGAAGTGAGACTTCCACTTCAGGTATATATGTTATAGAAGTCAATCTATCTATTTCTTCATCATGGGTATTAGATACCGGATGTGCATCTCACATTTGTACTAATGTGCAGGCGCTGAGAAATAGCAGGGCATTGGCGAAGGGCGAGGTGGACCTACGCGTAGGCAATGGAGCACGGGTTGCTACTGTTGCTGTAGGGACTTATTTTCTATCTCTGCCCTCTGGGCTTGTATTAGAGTTGGATGATTGTTGTTATGTGCCTGCATTAACTAAGAACATAATTTCAGTTTCTTGTTTGGACAAGAAAGATTTCTCTTTTATAATTAAGGACAAATGTTGTTCTGTTTACTTAAAAGATATGTTCTATTGTAGTGCACCTCTGATGAACGAACTCTACATTCTAGACCTTGAAAGCCCTATCTATAACATAAATACCAAGAGGTTCAAGTCAAATGACATGAACCAAACCTATCTCTGGCACTGTCGCTTAGGTCATATAAATGACAAGCGCTTATCCCAGCTCCATAAGGATGGTTTGCTGTACCCATTTGATTTTGAATCTTATGAGACGTGCGAGTCATGCCTACTAGGCAAGATGACCAAGACTCCCTTTAGTGGGCACAACGAAAGAGCGATTGAATTGTTAGGACTCATACATAGTGATGTATGTGGCCCTTTCAATGTTGCTGCTAGAGGCGGGTATAGGTACTTCATCACATTTACTGATGACTTCAGTAGATATGGTTATGTGTACTTATGACACATAAGTTAGAATCCTTTGAAAAGTTCAAAGAATTCAAGAATGAAGTACAGAACCAGCTTGGCAAGAGTATTAAGATACTTCAATCAGATTGAGGTGGAGAATACCTTAGCCATGAGTTTCGTGACTACCTAGCTGAGTGTGGGATTCTATCCCAACTCACTCCTCCTAGAACACCACAATGGAATGGTGTATCCGAAGGAATCGTACCCTATTAGATATGATACGATCTATGATGAGTCACACTGATCTTCCGACATTCCTTTGGGGCTATGCTCTAGACACGGCAACTTTTATACTCAACCGAGTTCCATCCAATGCCGTGATAAAGACACCATATAGGATATGGATAGGGAGAGATGCCCAAGTGTCTTTCATGAGGATTTGGGGTTGTGAGGCTTACATTCGACGTCAAGTCTCAGACAAGTTAGGACCCAAATCCGACAAGTGCTACTTTATTGGATATCCCAAGGAAACTAAGGGATATTACTTCCACATTCCCAGTCAGCACAAGGTATTTGTGGCAAAGACTGGGGTCTTTCTAGAAAGGGACTTTGTTTCTAGAAAGACTAGTGGGAGTAGATTCGATCTTGAAGAAGTTAAAGATGCGGACCATAGCACTGAAGCCTCGATGGAAGTTGAACTGGAACCACAAAGTGTTGTGGATGATGTTGTTCCACAAAGAGTTGAGGAACAACAACCAGTTCAAGTAGACATACCTCTTCGCAGGTCTGATAGGGTACATCGTCAGCCTGAGAGATACTCATTTCTCTTGTCTGACCATGATGACGTTGTGCCCATAGATGATGAACCTACCACCTATCAGGAAGCTGTGATGAGACTAGATTCCAAGAAATGGCTAGAGGCCATGAGATCCGAGATGGAATCCATGTACACCAACCAAATATGGACTTTGGTTGATCCACCTGAAGGGGTAAAACCCATTGGGTGTAAGTGGGCCTTTAAGAGAAAGACTGACATAGATGGACTTATCTATAAGGGTCGCTTGGTAGCTAAAGGTTTCAAGCAAATTCATGGTATTGACTATGATGAAACCTTTTCTCCAGTAGCGATGTTTAAGTCCATTCGGATCATGCTTGCTATTGCAGCATACCATGACTATGAGATATGGCAGATGGATGTCAAAACCACGTTTCTGAATGGAAACCTACTCGAGGATGTGTACATGACACAACCTGAGGGTTTTGTAGATCCACAGCATACTAGCAGAGTATGCAAGCTGCATAGGTCCATTTATGGACTAAAGCAAGCTTCTCGGAGCTGGAATCTTCGATTCGATGATGTAATCAAACAGTTTGGTTTCATCAAGAACGA
This sequence comes from Zingiber officinale, assembly GCF_018446385.1. NCBI lineage: Eukaryota > Viridiplantae > Streptophyta > Magnoliopsida > Zingiberales > Zingiberaceae > Zingiber > Zingiber officinale. The sequence goes on from NC_056004.1 coordinate 90,834,842, forward strand.
AGATGAGCCTTGTGTCTACAAGAAGGTTGTAGGGGATATAGTTGTCTTCCTCATATTGTATGAGGATGACATACTACTCATTGGGAAGGACATCCCTTTGCTTCAGTCTGTCAAGACTTGGCTAGGGAGTTGCTTCTCAATGAAGAACTTAGGTGAGGCATCCCGCATTCTAGGGATACAGATCTATAGAGATAGATCTAAGGATTGCTTGGCCTAAGTCCGAGTACATATATTGACAAGGTACTCCTTCGGTTTGCCATGCAGAACTCCAAGAAGGGATTTCTGCCGATGTCACATGGCGTGAGTCTTTCGAAGACTCAAGGTCCCTCTTCTAGAGAGGAGAGAAACCGCATGGATCAGATCCCTTATGCCTCAGCCATAGGATCTATCATGTACGTCATGCTATGTACTCGACCTGATGTCTCGTATGCTTTGAGCATGACGAGCAGATACCAGTCAAATCCAGGTGAAAGTCACTGGATAGCGGTCAAGAATATTCTTAAGTACTTAAGAAGGACTAAAAAATATTTCTTGATATATGGAGGCAATGATGAGCTAGCTGTAAAGGGTTACAGTGATGTCAGCTTCCAGACCGATCAGGATGATTATTAAATGGTGGTGCTGTGAGCTGGAAGAGTTCGAAGCAGGATACAGTAGCTGATTCTACGACAGAGGTCGAGTACATTGTTGCATCAGGGGTAGAAAAGGAGGCAGTTTGGATCCGCAAGTTTATCACTGAACTTGGGGTGGTTCCCAGTATCGCTGACCCTATTGAGCTCTATTGTGATAACAATGGAGCTATAGCACAGGCGAAGGAACCTCGCTCACACCAGCGGACAAAACACATACTATGACGCTTCCATCTCATTCGATAAATTATCGAGAGAGGAGATGTGAAGATTTGCAGAGTACCTACAGAGGCTAACATCGCAGATCCCTTGACCAAGGCTTTGGCACAGAGGAAGCATGATGGTCACACTAGGTCATTGGGGCTTAGAGCCTACACTGATTGGCACTAGTGCTAGTGGGAGATTGTTAGTTAGAGCCCTAGAGTCAATCATTTGATGATTGTATTATGGACTTGTTGTATCATATTCTTATATAAATAAAGGCATTTGTTTTTGGTTATTATACTTACTTATATTGGTGCCAAATAAACCAAGTATAATAGCGTCCTTGAGTAGAAGGTTCTCACCTATATCAATCGGTTAGTTGAACCGATAGTGAGATGATATAGGGAACACTACTCTTAATCATTCTTAGTCGAGTATTAACATTCAGGGACAATGTTAATGCAATAAGACTAGCATGTAGGTCAACTCGATGACTTGATCTCACAAGTCATGGATATAGAGATATCAAGTTGACACATGGGTATGCATTGGAGAATGTATACTGAATGACCCGCCATGAGAAAGTATCATGGATCGTTATAAGTGTCATATACTTTCTCATGTGGCTATTAGTATGATTACTAGTCCTTAGACCTGAAATCACCATGGTTCCCTACATAAGGAGTTATGTACTTTGGTTTCGTCAAACGTCACCCGTAACTGAGTGGACTATAAAGGCGATTACTGGGTATGTAACGAATTATGCATAGGGATGTGAGTGATGTAGATGGGATCTATCCCTCCTATATGATGGGAGAGACATCGATATTCTTGATAGAGTGAGACCATGAAGTGCATGGCCATGCCCAAATGAGTCAATATGAGATATTGAGCTCATTTGATTTAGTTAGTCTACTTGGAGTTCAAGATTTAGATTGGTCAGAGGATGACACGATCTATGCCTCACATTGATCAATCTAGATGTCTAGGATAGAAGGACACTTGTCATATATTGTGAGGAGTCACAATTAATAGTCACAAGGTGATGTTGGATCTCAACATTCTTGTAACTTGGGTAGTAATGATGTGTTGCTGGATACCGCTCATTTCTTATGCTCCTAAATGGGTTTAGGGGCATTGCCAACGTTACAAGAACCTATAGGGTCACACACTAAGGACAATTAGATGGAGATTAGGCTCATATGATGAACCAGGAGGATTAGATTCATGTGATGAATCAAATTGGATTAAGAGTAATCCTAATTGGGCTAATTGAGTTGGATTCAAGTTGATTCATGTGTTCAATGAGTCTAATTTAGATTATGACTCATTGAATCAATTTAATTAAATGAATTAGATTCATTATATTAAATTGACATGAATTAAATGGTTGGATTAGATCAACCATGAGAGAGATTATGTCAAGTTTGACTTGACTTGAGAGGAAGATGAAGAGTCAAGTTTGACTTGACTTTATGCCACCTCATTGGTGAGTTGGCATTGAGTGGGCCAATGATTATGCTCCACATCATCATGGTTGCTTAAGTAGGATGCCACCTCATGGGAGTTACCAAGAGTTGTGACTCTTGGCATTCCATGGAGGTTACAACACCTCTTAATGTGGCCGGCCACATGAATTGCATGAGTGAGTTTCATTTTGCAAGTGTAACTCTCATCTTCTTCCTCCTAGTGCTCTCTCTTCTTGCTCTTCCTCTCCTCATCTTGCCGAACCCTACTAAGGTGATAGCACACTTTATTTTGGTGATCTCCTTCTTGTGTTCGTGTGGATACTTCTAGAGGGTTGTCTACTTTGACAATCTTGAGATCCGGTACCATTGGACGAGCGGGATTCGCGAAAGGCACGCATCAAGGGTAAAACTCATACTCTAATGTAGATCTAGAGTTTGTAAACTCGTACTCGTAATATTTTCGAAGTTTTATTCTTCGCACGGATCCGGTGGCGGGGCTTTCGGGGTTTCCGCAACGCGAAAAAGCGGTTTTCGCGGCCCGAAGAACCCAATAACCTAACCATCATTCAACCACAGTCAAAGATTAATCCAAATCTTATTCCACTTATGGAAGCAATTTGGTTTACATAAACCATGGAAATAAAAATCAGGGCCTACCCTCTTTGGTTACTCCTTCCCCTACAATGAATCCCGAGCGATCACACCCAGCAACAATGGCAATGAGCATCAGAGGTCAGCGATCTGCTTCCAATCTGATTCCGGCAGCCATCTATTGTGGATGACACTCTTCAATCCTAATTGAGCTAGGAAACTTACAACAGGGAAAACATTTCGAATGCAATGTACCATGGATGAATGAGATAGGTAGGAGCTGCTGGCGATGGAATGGATGATCACCTCAGATTGGAACGAAAGCTCTCTGATGGTGGCAACTATGGCACAAGACGGATCAACAACAATCGGTTGTAGAGGTAAGCGGCGCCGGTGGCTTCGACCAATAGGGGCTGCACGACAAGGCTGAAATGATCAAGCGACGCCGTGAGATTGAGAGAGAGATAAATCAGAAGAGGGAATCGACAACTCAAGACAAGCGGCTAGTGGGGCAGTAACACACGGAGTTGTGAATGTCGTGGCAAGAAGATGATGATGGTAGCTGTGGAGGGTTGTACCGATGATGGATGGCACAGAAGGTGATGCCGGCGGTCGGCGATCAGGAGAGGGGAAATCGCGAGAGGTTCGAGAGAGAAGGAAGATCGGGCGGAGATGGGAGAAGGGAATGAATCAGCTAAACCTAGGTTTAGTTTTATACTTAGCTCAATTAATTCCAACTTTAGGTGTAATGAAAATAATCAACTCCCGCTAAAGGGATATTCCAAATAGGTTTTCTTCTAGCCCAATAATTTCATCTCCTTAAACATGTCATACCAACTCCTTTTAAACCTCAAAATTTTTAAAAATTCCTGAAAAATCCAATATTGTTGTTTCCCCCAATAACACTTATTACTTAATTGTTGGATCTTGCATAAATATAATACACTCGATATCTAACCAAAAGAATGTATCAAATAATAACTTATCATAGAGCAAGGAGGCTCGCTTAAGCTTGTTCTTCCCCTTCAGAGTCTTCTAATGACTCAGATCATATTGCTTTTAGAGTCTTCCTTCTTCTTTGCTCTTTGTTTAGATATTCCGGCTTGAAGTGTCCCTTTTGGTTACAATCATAGCAGGTCACTTCTGATTTAGGCTTCGTGGTTTGATTTCGTCCTGACTGCTTGCTCTTGGATTGGATCATCTTTATCTTCTTAAGTATTTTCTGAACTAGGTTGACTAGTTCGGTGGTAATCTCGTCTTCATCTTCGGAATCTGATTCTTCTTTGGATTTGGGTTCCGGTTGGTACTTGGGCTTCACTTTCTTAGTCTTGACTTTTCCTACAAGTAACGCAATACCTTTCTCGGTTGGAGTAACATTAGATTGTTCATGAAGTTCAAACTCGAAAAATAGTTCATCTAATCTAATTAAAGAAAGATGCTTAGACACTTTGTAAGCATCTAACATAGATGCCCACAAAGTGTTCCTTAGGAAAGCGTTTAATGCGTACCTTATAATGTCGCAATTCTCCACCTTTTGTCTGATTGCATGAAGACCATTGAGCAAGTCTTGGATCCAAGCGTGTAGTTGACTTACAGATTCTCCGTTCTATATTTTGATGTTATATAATTTATTTAACAATAAATCTTTCTTACATACCTTAGCGTCGAAGGTTCCTTCATGAAGCTCGATTAATTTTTACCATAGATCCTTTGTGCTTATGAATGAATCGGCTCAGTTCAACTCCTCTTTGGTTATTCTGCATTGTAGAGCTCAAGTTGCTTTAGCATCAGCCTCAACCTTCTTCATTATGTGTGGGTCCCAGTTGTCATATGTCACCTATTTTTCAATGTTATCGAGTGGTAGTGAGAAGCTCATTTGGATAATAATCCACATTTCAACTTGGGTCTTCAGATAATATTCCATCCAACCTTTCCAATATCTAAAATCCTCACTAGAGAAGAGGGGTTGCTTGCTCTTGGATTGGATCATCTTTTTCTTCTTAAGCATTTTCTGAACTAGGTTGACTAGTTCGGTGGTGATCTCATCTTCATCTTCAGAATCTTATTCATATTCAGATTCAGGTTCCGATTGGCACTTGGTCTTCACCTTCTTAGTCTTGAATTTTCCTACGACTAACGGGATACCTTTCTTGGCTGGAGTAGCATTCAATTGTTCATGAAGTTCAAACTTGGAGAACAGTTCATCTAATATAATTAAAGAAAGATCTTTAGAGACTTTGTAATCATCTACCATAGATACCCACAAAGTATTCCTTGGGAAAGATTTTAATGTATACCTTATAACGTCGTGATTCTCCACCTTTTGTCTGATTGCTTGGAGACTGTTGAGCAAGTCTTGGATCCAAGTGTGTAGTTGACTTGCAGATTCTCCGTTATGTATTTTGATGTTATATAATTTATTTAACAATAAATATTTCTTATATACCTTAGTTTCAGAGGTCCCTTCGTGAATCTCGATCAATTTTTGCTATAGATCCTTTACGCTTGTGAAAAAACTGACTCGGTTTAGGTCCTCTTTAGTTAGTCTACATTATAGGGCTTGAGTGGCTTTATTATCAGCCTCGACCTTCTTCACTATGTGTGGGACCCAGCTGCGCATATCACCAATTTTCCAGTGTCGTCGAGTGGTAGTGCAAAGCTCATTTGGATGATAATCCACATTTCAACTTGGATCTTCAGATAGGATTCCATTTGGCCTTTCTAATATCCAAAATCCTCGTCATACAAGACGGGCGAGCGTGCAATACTATAGCCTTCTTGATGGGTCATTTGGTGATACTCTAGCACAACAAAAATGAAAAGCAAAGTGTACCAAAACTTGGTCGTGGATTAGTAGTGCAACAATAGAAAAGGCGAAAAAAGTGGCTCAAGTGGTGTTGAACTAATTGTAGATATGACAATTTAATAATAAGTGTTATTGGAGAAATAACCTTATTGGATTTTTTTTAAAAAAAATTTAGAATTTAAATGAAAGTCATATGATACATTTTAAGAGGATTGTTCTATTGGGCTAAGGGAAATCCTGTTTAGAATACTCAATTAAAGTGGGAGTTGATTGATTTGATTAACAAACCTACGTATAGGATATAAATACCTAATTTCCCTTTCTTCTATTCAATCTGATTCCTTCTCTTCCTCATCTTCCCTGATATCTCTTCCCTCTCCTTCTCATGACACTGCACTACCCCGACTTGTGAGATGTCGGCGCTGACGCTGCCAGCCCTCGACGTTGCTGGCCATGGGAGAGCTATTGCTGCCTTCCCTCTCTTGATGCTCTCTCTTTCTCCTCGCCTCACATCGTCAATCAGTTCCCTAGCTATCGATCACCTCTCTCTTTATTGCTAACACCGATTTGCTCCCGCCATTGGCTGTCCTTCGACCATCAGCAAGAGGCCATCGATTGCTAGTTTTTCCTTTTGCTAGCATCCACCAGATCATCTTCATGTCTAAGACCCAGTCGTGCACTAGCCACACCGTTCACATTGGCATGATCATCTCCAGTCTGTGAGAGTTCTTTTCTCTCCTTTGGGCTTGGAGGACCAAGGTCTTCCTCTATGGCACTGCCCTAATTGTTGCCGCCTGATCACCTCATTCCAGCCGGGCATCACCGCCAACAGAACCTATAGCCACTCACCAGATCCTGCAACCATGGTTGTTGATCCCACCTAGCCACCAACCAGTACACCTAGCATGTGTGCCACCGCAGATCCTTATGAGCCATCGCCAAAAGAACTGTGTACTACCACCAATGAGTTGTTCCCATTATTGCAGTCACCACTAGCCGCCAGTAGCTTCTGGTTCATCTAGCGGTTATTGGTCAAATTAAGGTAAGATTTGTTCGATATCAGGTTAATACAGGTTGGATTTCATTTCTATATTAGATTGAATAATCTATTGATGATGGAGATTTAAGTTCATGATTGATAGTAGCATTGGTGTGATCATTAATTGGGGGTTAATCAAAGATCATATTTGATTAGGATTTCCCATAATTGGATTTTGGTTTTAGGTTAGCTAATTGATGCATGATGGAATTAGCTAAACTGTACGATTTATTACAGGACTCTAATTCGAGACGAGAACATCGACATGGGAATTGTTTAGCTTGATCTACATTTAAGGCGGATACTTCTTACCTTACTTTTTTAGTAGTTTGACCTTAGTGCATGAGCTATATTTGGATAGTTACTATATTTACCTTGATTCTACTCATATTTTTTCTAAATTTGATACTTACCTACTTGATCTTTGAGATGATTATTTTGTTATCTATACAGTCTCTCGTTGTCATCCATGATATTTAGCAAATACTAGATACTATGTTTACTTGATTTGATTACTATATATCCATGTATACTATTACGCATACTGGTTTTATTATAGCATAGCTGATTGCTATTTATATATGTGATAACTATTGCATCTTGCTCATCATGTCATTGCATGCATACCAACGACTATGTCTCCCTTGTGGTTGAGTAAGTCGTTGGTCAGCATCACACACTTGATCACTCATGGGTAGTGGTAGCTGAAGTAGATGTCGCTTGTCTTGTCGTGCCCCCACTCGATCATTCATGGGTAGTGATAGCTGGAATTACGAGCAACAAGGACCCCATTGCTATGCAACTAGTCAGCTACTAAACAAACTGTCCACTCAGTCACTTGAGAGTAGTGGCAGAGGGGTAGATAGGAGTGACCATACTGTGCATACACATTTGATATTATGCTTGTTTATGCTGTTGTTTTTATTGTATCCATATGATTGTGATATGCTTACATATGTTGAGTTATATACCTGTTGCATTGCTTTGACACTGGCTTACTTATTGGTAGTATGTATTTACCTCACATGTTACCCTTGTAGTTATGAGTAGTATTATTGCAGATCCTCACTACTCCTACTTTCTATTACTAGCTTAGTATATGAATTTAGGTATGGACATTTATTAAGATATCACTGTACTTCATGTTACTTTTCCCAATGAGACTATATACCTTTGAATCTCTAGATATATATTATGTTCATGTACAATTTGTCTTAGACCCACTGAGTCATTAGCACTCACCACCCCTTAAACTAGTTTTTCTTTCGTCCAGGAGCAAGTAGAGGATTTATGGAGTTGTTTGGAGATCCTGTCTGCTAGTCCCATGTCACCTTGAGCGACTTCTTTCATTATTGTTTCCACTTGCATTATTGGTTTTGCACTTGTACTTGTAATATGTATATTCTATGTGGATTTTTAGACATGTGGCATTTTTTTATTTAGTTATGTACTTGTTGTGTCAAGCCAGGGCAACTCATAGTCAGTTGTGTTATTTTTATGTTTTGCTTATGTCTTCCATGTGGGCTATATCTTGCATGGTGGTGTTTTGATTCTAGCCATGCAGAGACGGATCTTTATTGGGGCTATACTGGGCTATAGCCCAGCCTTGTTGCCAAGCCCAAAAAATATTTTTATAAGGAGTTAACATGCGGAAAAAAAACATGATTTTGGTTCCTGTGTATCAGAGTGGCGATCGGTGAAATAGCGAATCTGCAACGAATCGGCGAAGCCAGAAGGGCTCAGATCTTGGAAGCGTCGGCGACAACAACCACCATCATCGACAAGTGATAGAAGAAAGGTTATTGTCTCTTTATCTTAATTAGTTTTTAAATTGATTGTTGCCCTAGTTTTCTTCTTGATTATTTCTTGTTCTTATCCTTGTACTGTTGAACGATTTTTGGCATTTTGGGTATTGAATTGAAGATGGTCATAGGTCATAGACTCATATATTGTCATGGATGATGGATAGATCTTTAGGATGCTAGTAATTAGTATGCAACCAAAATCTCTATTGGAGCCTAGAATTTCCGAGACTAATATCTAATCCTAATATATTTTTTATCTTCTCTTCCATCCATCCACAATCCATAGCAACAGATTACCTCCTGCTGTCCCACGCCACCTGTGCATTTGCAATTGCCAGCACAATCAAGTTGTGATGTTTCTACCATATGAGTTGCTTGACTGGATTTCTTCTATTAGATTATATGTAAAGTTATAAGAAATATTTCCCCCTTTTACCTAATGTATCTGAAATTTATTTAGGATATGGCTAGTTTAATAAGCAAGATTAATCGGTCATCTATTGGTCTAGTTCTTGCTTTTTATTCTTTTTCATTGTGAGTGCATATTTCGCATATATCTATGGTGATTAATAACTCTGTTGTTTATTGGGAGTTTCATCACTATCAGTCTATGTAATCTAAAAGAGTTGAGCTGATGAAACAATCAAATGGAACATATTTCCCAAAGGAGGTATAGTAATTCCATCTAGATCTTTTTATGTCTGTCTAAAAATTTCTTAGAATGGTCAAAATATGATACATTAACTTCCTAGTTCCTACCAAAAATTACTAAAGTGGTTTGCCCAACTATTGTTAGCTTTTGAGTACTTGCATTCAAACTTTATTTTGCACCGAGATCTTAAGGTTGGTGATATTGGGATTTAGGCAGAAGCTGGTTCTCTCAGCTTTTTATTCTCTTACCTGATTCAGTTCATTATGTCTCTTGTTTATTATGTCTCTTGCATCTATGTGATAGTGTTCAAATATAGTTATCACTTAGGATCAAAATGTTCTCTTTGGTTAGCAGCTTGATAATGCTTAGAGATTTAGATAATCATTATTTTATTTACACTTAAACTTTTCCTTGCCTCCTTTCCTGTGCTGGGGATTTTTTTGGGTTAGCTAGAACTCTAAAAGCTGATGATTTGGCTTCTTCTATAAGTATTATAATTTCTTGAATGTTTTCTTCTTCAATAGGCAACTCTTAGAATGTGATATGAAACATTTAACTAATTCATAGGATTTAGTTAGTTAAAGATAACTGGTATTACATATATGATATTTTTTTAAAAAAATAACTAGATTTAGTCCGTAGCATGTCTATTGGGGACCAGATCCTCTGGTCCCCTTGTCCTAGTCCGCTCCTGGACCGGGACAAGGAGATTGGTGGGAGGCAATGGTCCCCACCTGTTAACAGGTGGAGGCTCATTGCCCCCCACCAATGCAAAGGCTGGACCATGAATTGGTCCGAGCTTTACGGACCAGAGGATCCACCCCCTATCTATTGTTACTTTTACTTGTTTATTTATTCAATTGTTATTTCATTATTTATTTAGGGATATAACTTGAATTATTTAAAAATGGAACATCAATCTGCTACAAAGAAAGGAAAGACAATAGCCTTGTATTTTAAGAAAAGAGATCGTCAAACTAGTGAAAGCATTTCAATTCACTACAACAAAATCCCTCATAGACATCAGTGGAACAACAACAGTTTTAAGCAAAAACCGATGTCTTTGAGTATTTTACACCAGTTTTTCCAAAAACCGATGTCTATGAGCGCTGAATTTCGCTCATAGACATCGATTTTTTAGCCGATGTCTATGAGCGCCTTTTTTTTCGTTAATAGACATCGATTTTAACAGCGGTTTTTAAAACCCGGTGTCTATGATAAATAAAATAATTTAATTTTTCCACCCATACTTAGCCAAAATTTACAACACTTCCCTCCAAACCTAAATCTATATCGCGCCGTCCTTTCCCTTGCTAGACGCCCCCTTCCTCTCCGATCAAGATCAACACACGACTCCCTTGTGAGGTCTGTGGAAAACGACCACATCCATATCCTCTTTCCCCTTCTCTTCTCCTCTCCCTTCCGTCTTTGCCCTCTCGCGGGTTGCTCCATCTCTTAGGGTTTCTTCTCCTCATGCTTTCTGGTTTCTAGTTTCTCCGTCTTTTCCTCATGCTTCCTGGTGCTTAGGGTTTCTGCTTCTTCGTCGTCTGCACATTTTGCACCTCGCTTAGGGATCTTTCCAATGACGACGTCCTCGACCGCTTCCGCTCTCATTCTCGCCATCATCCTTCTGCTTGTCGCCCCCTTGTCACCTGGGAACTGCGCATCGACTGGAGAAGGTAACACTCTCTTCTTCTCTTTCGGTGGGTCGGGGAAAAATCGGAGCTTCGCCACGGAGTTTGCCCTCTATGGCGATGCTGAGATGAATAGCTCGGAGGTGAGGGTGACGCGTGCGGCGAACGAGAGCTCCGGGCTTATGATTTACTGGAAACCAGTCAGATTCTTCGGCACCAAGCCCGGGTTCTCTTCTTCCTTCTCGTTCTCTGTTTCGCCCGGCAATGGCGGAGGCCTAGCTTTCTTTTTATCTCCGGTCAGCGTTCCCTTGGAACCGGCGAATGGCGACTGGTCTAGGTTATCGACCAGTGTCGTTGCAGTGAAGTTCGTGACGGCAGCAAGCCTCGTCGAAGTCGATGTTGGCGGAGAACTTTTGACAAAAAGCAATAATCTTTCCGACGATGGTTTGCTTCTCATCCTCAGTAGAGGAGAAAAATTGCATTCTTGGATTGATTACGACGGAGAATTGAAGAGAATAGAGGTCAGGCTTTGCCAGGATAAGGATCCGAAGGAAGCAGCCCCGTCGATCTCTCACTCTATCGATTTGTCTTACATGTTGTGGAGGGAGGCGTCCTGGGTGGGTTTATCTTCCTGGAGTGGCAATTCTAGTCATGGCAGTAGCATATACTCGTGGAATTTTACAGAGAAGAGTAAGCTCTGTACTTGCACAATTCCAGTTTATTCTGCATTAATGCTTAGCAGCTTCAGGCATTCATATGACTGATGATGAAAGAAAATTAATTGTTCTATAATATAAGTACAGGATTGTTATATCAAAAAATTCATGCTAAAAAAATTTAGTAAAAAATATTTATGGACTCAGTGCATCTTTTTTTAACTAATAAATTGTAAAATAATTTCCTTGTTTCCCATTCTTTAGGTTATCCTTTGATTGTTACTGCTTCATGGCATCATGAATGTTTTGTTTGGTCTATTAAGTTGTTTGGCTGTGGTTAATTTCAGCTCTTGTTTGAAACAAGAAAATGGTTTTGGTGTTGAGTGAATAGGAGAAATACTAATATACATGTATCCTGATTATATTTGCCCCTTTCATGGAAATTACTATATATTTCTTGTTCCTATTTAACTTTTACAATTCATTTATGATTATTTTTCATTGTGCGTTGTATTTGTTTGCCTAGTTCCTGTTTGCTACTTTGTAGACAAGTCTCAATTCTTAATCAGGATCGGACAGGATGTGCTGCATGATGTATTTAAAAGGATACTTCTTTCATAATATAGTGATATTCATCGCCTATTCTCATAGAAATTGTTTTGACAGGATTTGTGACAAAGCAGGAGTTTTTCCTACTTGCAGGCATCACTCACTAATGATGCTACTGTATCTGTCAACAGATGCTTGTGGAGTCCTGAAGGTTCTATTCTTGGTATGCCGAAGCAAAAAAAAAAAGTTGGATTATTTTGATCAAGTTCATCAAACTAAAATTCTTGTTATTCTTCTGTGATACTAATAGGTGTTGCATTTTCAAAGCATCTAGTGCAGATCTATGCTTTTAATCTAAATGAAGAATTACGACAACATTTGGAGGTCAGTTAATAGTTATGGTGTTTGGCAACCATATATATGATGATGATGATAGCATCTTGTTCTGCAGATTGATGCTCATATAGGCAGTGTTAATGACATTGCCTTTTCCTATCCCAAGAAGACTCTCTTGATCATCACTTGCGGCGATGACAAGGCAATTAAAGTGAGTAAAACCATGTGGTTGATCAGTCAGAAGATTGTACAAGAAGAATTGTATGTTCTTAACAGGTTCCGTTACATGATGAATAGGTGTGGGATGCTTCAACTGGAAACAGTATACATTTGAAGGCCATGAAGCCCCTGTTTATTCTGTTTGTCCTCACTTCAACGGGTCTATCCATGTATGTATTTGCTCTGCTACATACTGTTTCTATTCAATTTAGTTTATTTCTAGTGTTTCATTATTTCTATCTATGAAGTTTTTCTTCTCAACTTCAACTGATGGTAAAATCAAAGCATGGAGCTATGAGGGTTTGAAATCTAGAGTTGCCTATGAAGCTCTTAGCCACTGGTGCACAACAATGGCATATAGTGCAGATGGAACAAGGCTTTTTTCATGTGGAACAAGTAAAGATGGGGATTCACATTTAGTTGAGTGGAATGAGACTGGAACTATTAAGCAGACATACAATGGCTTTAGAAAACACTCATTGGGAGTTGTTCAGTTCGACACAACTCGGAACCGCTTCTTGGTTGCAGGGGATGAATTCCAGATTAAGTTTTGGGATATGGATAACACTGATATACTGACTACTACTGATGCAAATGGAGGACTTCCTGTTAGTAGCTTAATCTACGTTAGCTTTTCTTGTATATTTCTTGCAGTTCAAACTTTGAGTTTGTATGCAACTCTTATTTCTCCATGCCAGGCATTTCCTCAACTGAGATTCCAGAAAGATGGTTCATTACTTGCTGTTACGACTAGTGATAATGGAATTAAAATCCTGGCAAATGCTGATGGACAACGGGTTTTAAGGATGCTTGAGGTTTCACGTAGTGTTTCTAAACAATCTAATTCCAATGTGAAGGTAATATTCAGCAACTACTCAAAGTGAATATTGTGTTTACAAAATTTTATATGACATGAGCAAAATCTGCAGGCTGTTGTGGATAGTACTAGAGCTGCTGATGTCAAGCCAAGGATTCCTGAAGAAACTGAAAGAATCAGAAGCTGGAAGCTAACTGAGATTGTGAATGTTGGGCATCTTAAAACTTTGTGTTTGCCCGATTCAACATCAGTAGTGAGCAAGGTTGTGAGATTGATATACACTAATTCTGGATGCAGTTTACTAGCACTTGGTTCAAATGCAGTGCATAAACTCTGGCAGTGGCCGTGCGATGAACGAAATCCATCGGGCAAGGTCAGAAAGAAACAGTTGTAAGAAATTATCTATTTGCTATAAGCCTAGTGCTGATTGTTTGCTTTGCTTGTTCAGTCAACTGCATCTGTTGCTCCTCAGCTCCGTCAGCCACCAAATGGTATTCTTATGACCAATGAAAGGAGTGATAACAATCCAGAAGAAGCAACTGCTTGTATTGCGTTATCTAAGAATGACTCTTATGCAACGTCTGCATCAGGTGGAAAAGTTTCTCTGTTAAATATGAGGACTTTTAAGGTGCGTAGCCATGAATTGATTTTACTCTTGCTACCAAAAACGGAGAAACCAAACCGACTAAACCGACTAAATCGAAACATATCTTTCAGGTTATAACCACTTTTATGCCAACCCCACTGGCAGCCACATCTTTAGCATTTCATCCTAAAGATAATAACATGATTGCTGCTAGAATGGAAGATTCTAGTATTTTGATCTATAATATTCGGATTGATGAGGTTCATAATCTCGTGCTTTCTATTTGTCAAACTATGTCGATTCTTGATGCCTTCTATAGTTTGTATTGCTTTTGAAATTCAATAGGTAACTTCCTCTTTTGCATTACTTTGAAATCATTGTCTATAATGTCACTTTCTTGTAGGTGAAAATCAAACTCAAGGGCCACCAAAAAAAGATAACCGTCTTGCATTTTCCCCTTCACTAAATGTTCTTGTGTCTGCTGGAGCCGATGCTCAGGTGTGCAGATAAAAAATAATTCATTGTCGACCATATCTCCACTTGCGTTCCGAGTCATATTTTAAAGTTATATCTGCTAACATCTTCGCTTCTAATGTATATTCTAACCCCTTTACTTGGTGATTATATGCAGCTTTGTGTTTGGAGCATAGGTAGTTGGGAGAAGAAAAACTCCCGCTTTATCCAGGCGTTTACTAGATGTACATCTCCATTAGTTGGGGGCATCCAAATTCAATTTCACAGTAATCAGACACATCTGTTGGTTGTTCACGAAAGGCAAATAGCTATCTATAACAGTAAACTCGATTCTTTGTGTTGGGTTAGTTCTTTGTGTTGACCAGAATATCACTTAATATTAGTCGCTTTGTTAAGATTAAGAGAATTATACTTTTCAAGTAACATTTATTTATTCTTTGTCATCTATTACCAACATATTTTTTTTTTTTATAACTTTTGTCAAAATGAGTAATTTAACATTTTTTGGGTATTGATTTTGTTTTCTTTATGTGCTTATTTCTTAATAATTTTTCTCATTGACCAAGAAGTTTTTGGACATGTTATTTTACTTTACATTATTCCTATTTCTTTCATTAGATGTTGAGATTGTGGAAATTTCCTATGCAGCGTCTTTCAGATATTTTGAAGGTAAATGGATGTATTCAGGAACTCCAACTAAACAGTTCAGGTATTGGAGATGAGGTTGTTTAATTTTACTTGTTGCAAGTTCCGGTTGTTTGTTTCTTGAGGAAGAAAATGATTCTTGATTCTGGTAAAGTCTGAATGCTAAATATGTTATGTAGGGTGCAAGGGTTATTGCAGATATGCTGAAAGAAAATCAAACTTTACGTGTACTGGAACTTAACAATAATATGATTGAATATTCTATATGACCTTATTCTTGGGCAATCTTTCATGTTTTTTTATGAAATTCCTAGATCTTTTACACTTTGTTTCTGGTGTCCTTACTCCTTACACCTTATTTCCATATGAAATTTTATAGGGTTTTGCAAGTCTTGCTGGAGCACTAGTTGAGAATAAGGCAATTCGATCTATACATCTCAAGCTAATAAGACTTACACACACTTAGATTTTCTATCCATGCAGTTCTTTCTTGCAGATTTAATTTCTTCATCAGATCTGTTGGCTTTCCAGTATTTATTGATTGTACTACTTCTCAGCAATTATGTAAAACTATATTTCTTCTTGTTTAGGAAAAATAACACTTCTAGATATTGGCAACAATGAGATTGGTCCCAAAGGCGCCTTTAGCATCGCTGAGTTTGTTAAGAAAACTAAGTCCTTGCTATGGCTGAATCTTTACATGAATGACATTGGCGATGCGGTGTGGTTATTGACTATTGTTGCTTTATGCTCTGTTGCTTCACTTCTGAAACATAAATTATCATCTAAGGTGCATATATATATCTCATTGGAAATCATATAAATAAATTGATGTTACTCATCTTTATTGCTGCTGAGGAATTTATTTACTTTCCATGTACTCTTAGTGATAAAAGTGAATTTATTATTTGCAAACTAAAAGTGAATTTATTTACTTTTCATGTACTCTTAGTGGTAAACAGTTATGCCATTTGGGCCGACTACTAATGAATTGAATTTGAAAGATTAAATTGTTGTTTATGTAGTTAGATTAAAATTTTTGGTTTGGATTATATTAAGTTCCCAGGAATGATAGATCTATCACTATATGATGTGGTTGAGATAAATGATGAATGTTTTTCTTTTTAAGCATTCCAATTAGTCATCTTGTTACCTGGTGCTCTTACTACTTTTTCAACTATGATTTTTAGTCTTGGTTTACTAATATATTATTTATGTGTTTTTACCGTTTACAAATCTCAAGTACTCCAGAGTTGAAATTGATGAAGTGCGGTTCGAGTGGGCTGAATGCATGCTAGATTACATTTGAAGTGCGGTTCTACCTTGATGTGTTATTAAAAGAATGTTCTACCTTGATTTTGATATCTATTAGCTAGCTTTTGATGTAAAAAGAATGTTTGGGTATTTTATGGATATTGTTGTAAGAAGATTATTTATATAATTTGTGAATATTTGTGTATTTTATGGATATTGTTGAATGAAGAATATTTGTATAATTTTTGAATATTTGTGTATTTTTTTTTATTATTGTTGGGTTTTTCATTGTTTTGGAAACCAAATTTGTGCTGTTAAAAAATATACATATTACATCGGTTTTCCACCACTGCAAAACCGATGTTATTAACTAATATTACATCGGTCATTTACCGCTGCCAAAACTGGTGTTATTAACATACAATATTACATCGGTTTTACACCGTTGATGAAACGGTGTCGTTAAGTGATACTACACCGGTTAATAACTGATTCGAAGACCGGTGTCGTTAAGTGATACTACATCGATTTTAACCCGATGTCTAAAATGGCAGACTTTTAACATCGGCTTCATAGACATCGGTGGAAAACCGATGTCTATGAAGGTTTTTGTTGTAGTGATTCCCACCGTCCCTATAATACAACATCAATCTAGTGAAAGTCTTCCAATTCTTAGTGTCCAAATTCCTTCAATTTCCTCTTCTAACGACGATCATCAGTTATCCTCTAGTTGTATTGAACAAGATGCAGGAAAAAAATAGATATGTGAATATCATATTAGTGTACGAGGTGAGATAAGATGATCATATTTAAAGATGGGGCCTTATTAACCAGATATGTTGGAGTATTCGGCTACAAAATTTGGAAGTCAGAATCGTCAGTTTCAAAAAAAATGGTTCCAGAAATTTCATTGATTGTAGTATATGCCTTCAACAAATAAGGCATATTGCTTTTATTGTTTTTTTTTCTAAATGATGTTAATTCATCTAATATCTCGACATTGGTCAATGGAGGATTTGACAATTGGAAAAGGGTAAATCAAGGAAAAACATATTGATAATGTGCAAGAGAAACGCTGAAAATTTGAAGAGATCCTCGCAACATATTGATAATGTCATGCATGCCCAATCTAAAGAGGAAAAAGAGAAAAATCATTTGCGTTTGAGGATGTCAATTGTCACTGTTCGATAGCTAGCACTTCAAGGTTGTGCCTTTAGAGGTAATGATGAATCTCTATCTTTATCTAATCGTGGGAATTTTCTTGAATTAGTAAAGACTTTTGAAAAAATGAGTACAGAAATTGATGAAGTTGTACTTGAGAATGCTCTAAACAATGTTAAATATATCACTCTAGAAATCCAAAAAGAGATTTTACATATTATAGCTAATAGAGTATGAAAAATGGTTCGTGAAGAGGTTGGAGATAAATATTTCTGTATTCTTGTTGATGAAGCACGAGATATATCTAAACGAGAGCAAATGACCATTATCTTGAGGTTTGTGAACAATTATGGAGTTTTGATAGAAAGATTTTTTTGACATCAAAAGTGTTAGTGATACTACCTCATTGAACCTGAAAAAAGAAATATCAAATGTTCTTGTTCATCATGACCTACAAGTTAAGAAAATCAAAGGCCAAGGATATGATGGTGCTAGCAATATGCATGGTGCATGGAATGGACTTCAGGCATTATTTTTGAGAGACTATCCTTATGCACACTATGTCCATTATTTTGCCCATCGATTACAACACATATTGGTTTCTATAGCCAAGGATGTCAGTGTTATTTGGTAGTTCTTTTCACATTTGGATAATATAGTAAATATTGTCACTTCTTCTACTAAATGCATTGCTGAGTTACATACTGCACAAAGAATTGAAATCGAGCATATGTTGGTAATTCAAGAACGTGATTCTAGAAGTGGGGCCAATCAGATTGGTAATTTGCAGCGAGCAAGAGCTACTCGTTGGAGTTCTCACTATGACTCACTAAAAAGCTTGATAGGTATGTATGCTGGAACTTGCAAAGTTTTTTGAAGTTCTTAGTGACCATTCTCCAAATGGAAGAGTTAAGGATGAAGTTCGGGGGATT
The DNA here is from genome assembly GCF_018446385.1 of Zingiber officinale. Taxonomy (NCBI): domain Eukaryota; kingdom Viridiplantae; phylum Streptophyta; class Magnoliopsida; order Zingiberales; family Zingiberaceae; genus Zingiber; species Zingiber officinale. The sequence goes on from NC_056004.1 coordinate 90,853,300, forward strand.
TATAGAAACATGGCAAGATTTGAATTTGTGTTGATTTTGTATTTAATGCATAAAATTATGAGAACAACAGATACTCTTTGTCAAATTAATCAAAGAAAATCTCAAAACATTTTGTCTACTATTACATTTGTCTCTACTACCAAAACTATCCTTCAAGAACTTCGAGAATGCTGCTGGGAAGAATTTCTTCATGAAGTGAAAGCTTTTTGTACAAGAAATGAAATCGATGTGCCTGACCTTAATTGTCTATAGAAGATTGGTCGTTCCCGTCAACAAACTACAGTTGAGCATCATTACCACTTTGATGTTTTTAATACAGTAATATATTACATCTTGATGGAGTTAAATACTCGATTTAATGAGTCATCAGTGGAACTTCTTTCTCTTAGTACAGCTTTAGATCCAAAAAATTCATTTGAATCAATTAACATTGATGATATTTGCAAGCTTGCAATGAAATTTTATCCTGAAGAATTCATAAATTAAGACATCATTGCTTTGAAGTATGAATTGGTACATTATAATATTGATGTGATACAAAATTTGAAGGCTTATACACTTGTTGAGTTATGTCAACAATTGACCGAGAGTGGGCGGTCAAAGGTTTATGTTATGTTGACTAGATTGATTCATCTAGTTTTAACGTTATCTATTTCTACTGCCACTACTGAACGAGCCTTTTCAGCAATGAAGAATGTGAAGACAGCACTTCGCAATAAAATGGAGGATGAATTTCTTGAAGATTGTTTGACACTTTACATTGAACGAGATTTAGCTAAGGATATAGATGTAGATTCTATTATAGATAAATTTTATGTTTCAAAATCTCGTAGGCACAACTTTGTTGAATGAAATAATGTAATGACTTTTTTTTGTTATACATCTATTTTTTATAATGATATATAACTTATTACATTAATTTCAAGCCCCCCCCCCCCAACTCGAATTCCTGGATCCGTTCCTGCAGCCATGGGGGTTGTAGATATTGTTCTTGTATAGCCGAGTGGCTTATGTATCCAAAGAGCAGATAGAGGATTTATGGAGTTGCTTGGAGATCCTGTCTGCCAGTCTCATGTCATGTCTAGTAACTTCTTTTGTTATTGCTTCCACTCACATTATTGGTTTTGTACTTGTACTTGTAATATGTATCTTCTATGTGGATTTTTAGACTTGTGGTGTTCTTTTATTTGGTTATGTACTTGTATCAAGCTGGGCCAAGTCGCAGTCAGTTGTGTTATTTTTATATTTTTTTTATGTCTTCCATTGTATTTTTGGTCCAGTTGTGTAGGTTGTATATTATCTTACTTGGTTGTGTTTTGATTCTAGTCATGTGGAATTGTTCTTATATAGTCGAGTGGCTTATATATCCAGGTTTACAGGGAGGTGTCGTCCGATTTTCGTCGGAAAACCTTACCCTCGGGACATGACACCAATTTCAAAAAAAATTGAAGAATAGACAAATTTGTCAAGAGAGGTTATTAGATCAATTCTAACTTATCGCAAAAATTTGAAAATGAAAAAAAGCAACAAAAAAGATTGCTAATAAATATTAAAGTTAAGATTTTAATTACAGTTACAGTTAAACTTTGATTAGATTATTAGTAATGTTAATCTATAAAGCAATTTCATGAAGCTAAATCAAATAAGTGATTAAACTTTTAATTTGGTTAAATTAAATTTAATTAAATTAACGTATTAATAAAAGTTAAATTAAATTTTTGATTAATTCTAACCTAAATTCTTAATTAAGGTTAGATTATTAACTAAAATTAAATTTATGCTAAATGTTAATTAAATTGGGTTGAATTTAGATTAACGTTTTAATTAAATTTTTTAAAGTTATAATTTTAATTAAATTGAATTTTTCATTAAGTTTAATTTTATAATTAATTTTGATTTTTAATTCAGATTAAGGCTTTAATTTAAATTAATGTTTTAATTTAAATTTAATTAAGCTTTAGTTATTAGTTTAATTATCTAAATTAAGTTTTACTTTTGTGTTAATTAATTTTTTATTGTTTTCAAGATATTTTCATTTAAAAAATTAATTTTAAAGTATATTTTAAAATATTTTATAAAAAATTTATAAATAAATTTTCAAAAGAATTTTAAATGATTTTTTTTTAAAGATTTGTTTTTTTTAATGATTTTATAAAGAATTTATCCAAGATTTTAAAAAGGTTTATTAATAGTTTTTAAAAGGTGTTTAAAATATTTTTCAAAGGTTTTTAAAAGATTATTGCAAGGTTTTTAAAATAGTTTATAAAATGGATTTTGAAATAGTTTTTAAAAGGTTTTTCGAATATTTTTAAAATGGTTATTAAATGAATTTTTAAAATGATTTTTAAAAGAACTTTAAAAATAGTTTAAAAAAATAAAAGATTTTTAAAATAATTTTTAAAAGAAATTTTAAAATTTTTTAAAAAATAATTTTAAAATACTTTTTTAAAAAAAAAATTAAAATGATTTTTAAAATAATTTTTAAATGAGTTTATAAAGTATTTTTAAAATAATTTTTAATATAATTTTTAAAACATATTTTTTAAAAGATCTTTAAATAATTTTAAAAATATTTTTAATATAATTTTTATAAAGGTTTTTATATAAAAAAAAATAAATATTTTTGGAAAGGATTTTTACAATATTTTTAAAATGGTTTTTATTAGAATATTTAAAATGGTTTTTAAAACAATTTTTTTAAATGATTTTTTTTTTAATCTTAGTGTTTTTAATTAAATTGAATTTTTAGTTTAATTTTATTTTACTTTATTTTAATTTAATTTTAATTTACATTAATCATCTCACCCAGTCTAGACAAAGTCATTTTAAGGAATTGAACATTTAATTTTTTTATTATTAAATCTTGATCTAACTAGTCTAGGATATGGCGAGGTAGCTTCGGTTAGTCGACTAGGTTGTGCAGATCAAGTAGGGTATGCCTTACCCTACTTGATTTCCTAGACTAGACTTTTCTAACATACTATCATCTCACCCCATTCTAATCTATGCATAGATTATATATAAGTAGGCTGTGTAGATCAAGTAGATGTGCGTAGATTATATACACTTTTATGCATACTTTAACGCACATCTACTTGTACTTCATGCATATAATGTATGCTTATTGTACCATATTTCATTATAATGTCATACTTCCATTACATTTTGTTCGGAGATCTACTCTTTGCATATTTTGATTGATAGAATGTGATTTGGAGCAAAAACGGAGCTTAAATGGAGTTTAGAACTTCCAAAATACTCGGGCCGTGCTTATGAGGCATGAATGTGTCAAAATATGGCACAAAAAAAGGTCCACATGGCTTGTTCATGCCTAAAAGGCATGGCCGTGTCAATTCCATACGTCCATGTCATTTTCAACATTGAAGACCAAAAGTAAAATGATCATAACTTTCTTCTCGGTTGGAGTTATGGGCTATTCATTATATAAAAATGTAGATAACTTCAAGATATACAACTCTTATGAAGACTTCAACCAGAGAAAAGCACGTTTTGAAGGCCTAAAATGCTTTTATATGAGACACGGCCTTGGCATAGGGCCTTGGCACAGGGCCGTGTCAAATCCTTCACTGCACACCAAGAGTAAAATGGGCATAATTTTGTGCTCAGTTAGAGTTTTTGGATGTTCTTTATACCGAATTGTAGATGACTTCAGGTTCTACAACTTTTCTAAGACTGCAACTCAAGAATACCAAGATAAGAGGTGCTAAAATGGCCTACAATTCTATACATCCTTGACACACGACCAAAAAGAGCTAGGCCATGTGAGCCACATGGTCGTGTGAGCCACATGGCCGTGTAAGCCACATGGTCATGTGAGCCACACGGCCATGCAATATTTCCAGAGAGTAAGCAGTGGTTGGCCGTGTGAGCTACACAGTCGTGCAACATTTCCAAAGGCCAAGCAACGTCAAGCCGTGTGAGTCACACGGCCGTGTGAATCCATCCAGAACTAAAGCAAAACATGGTCGTGTGAGCCACACGCCCGTGTGAATCCATCCAAAACTAAAGTATAACATGACCGTGTGAGCCACACGGTCATGTCACTTTGGTCGAGAGCAAAACGTATGAGGCCATGTGGATGCACACGGTCGTGTCATGGGTTGTGTGGTGCCTATGCCCTGCTCTATAAAAGGGGGTTTTCTCCCATTTTCACTAATCTTTGGCTTGGGGCTCACCCTCATTCCTTGGAGAAGGGTTCTCCCCCTTGGGGGAACCCTGATCTTCCATCTTCGCCTATCCGTCCACCTCTGGAGCAAGGGTTACAAGTAAGAAGACCGACGACACATAGATAAGCATTCCTTGCTTCTCTATCTCTTGTTTTGGAGTGTGGAATGCTTAATTTCTTGTCTCTTATTTGTAAATCCTTTGCTATAGAGTAGATCTCTAGATCTAGGATGTAAGAAATAGCTGTGATGTGATTGTGAATGCATGAACTATGTATTTGGATATTTTTCTATGCAATTAAGTGTTTATATCATCATCTATGTGTGTTATGCCTTGTATGCGTTTAACGAAATGTGTGTGAGATAAATCCATGTAGATGTAGGGTTAGATCACCATGTAGAGGAAGGGCCTTGGAATGTAAGATCATGGGACCTGGTAACAGAAGGTATCCCTTACTTTCTATGGCAGATCCTTGAAATGGGGATAAATTCTTGTTAGGAAGATTAATTAGAGTCTAGAGGGTTCTCCTAAATTAATGTTAGGAAGTGACTTGTGCAATCTAGAAACGTGGACCATGGGCCCTTGTGTGAGAAGGATGTTCCCTATAATCGGACTTCCTAAATTATCTCTTCTACTTAATTGCATTAATCTACCATTAGGAAGTGATCTGAGTAATCTAGGAACGTGGACCGTGGGCCCTTGTGACAGAAGGATGTTCTCTATAATCGGATTTCCTAAATTACCTCTTCTACTTAATGGCAGTAGAACTTGTGTAAACTCTTCAGTGCAATCTTTGCGGGATTGTATCGAACTCTAGTTAGAAATCCTACACGAGTGTAAGCATGGAGTTAGGGAGATGAACAATGCATAAGGACATTAACTAGCATCACAATGAAACCAAAATCCTAGTATTTATCCATCCCCAAATCCAACTCTCCCTCTTTCTCTACTATTTGCATTCTCTCTTTTCCAACCAATCTTACATTTGTCTAGATAATTCACCGTGTGAAGTTAACTAGTGCTTAATCAACAGTTCCTATGGGATCGATAATCTTTTATATTACTAATGACGTAACCATGCACTTGCGGTGATGTAACAAGTTTTTGGTGCCATTGCCAGGGATTATTTTCAATTAACATTAGTTGATTAGCATATAAGTTACTCTAGACCTTTTTCTTTTTCATTTTTTTTTCTTGTTTTCATTATGTACTTTCTTTCTTGCAATTTAAATTTTGCATTTTCTTTCTTGTTTTTCATATAGCATTTTATTTCTTGTCATTAATTCTTCATTTTTGTTTTTTCTCATAATTTTTTTTCTTAAATATCCATGAGCCCTAACTTGTCAAGCAGGCCTTTGAGAGTATTTTCTGCACCCATTTCTGCTAGATTTATATCTCTCATTCTGCAGCCTCATATTGAAGTAGAAAGTTTCCAACTGGACCTAAAGTTAATTGTTATGATACAATGTCATAAATTTAGAGAAGAAGTATCATAAAGCCCTTATCTGCACCTTGAGATATTTCTAGAGCTTTGTGATATGGTGAATTGTGAAGGAGTGTCTGTCACGCCCCGGGAGGGTCCCTGTCTGAAGAAATTTCGACAGCACCTCCCTTGTACGGGTGACAATCTGAAACAATTCTACAGGCACAAGATACATCAACCACATACGGCTGGAACATATACACAACCACGCAGTTTATATCATCAGCCCACTCGGCTGGAATAAAATATACAACAACCACGCAGTTATATATATTTTTTTATAGCCCACTCGGTTGTACTAAAACCAAAACACAACGGAAACCGATAGAACACCAAACACAAGACTGCTAGCCGACTAGGCTTACACCACACTACAAAACACCACTCTGGAAATAAAACCGAAACACAAGCTAGATACACAAATACCAAAATACAAATGAACAACAGCGAAGACAGGTCTTCTGATGTGACATGGGGACCAGCAGGCAGGATACTCCAAGCGACTCCATAAACAACCTGGTACCTGAAAAAGATAGTGTCCACGGGGATGAGTTAAACAACTCAGCGAATACCAATAGACATGTATAGCAAACTATAACAGACAGTAATAACTATGGAGTACAGTCTCCTGAACAAAAGCTGGAATGCTCAATAGAAAAGGGTTGAAGAGATCTGTACTCACCAGGGTCTCCTATCAGAATAGTCGGGTCATCATACCAAGAATATCATAAATCCTGTATGCATGTCAATCATATGCATCCATATAAATGCAACAAGTAAATACAGCAAATACAAGCAATAAATGCATCATGCATATGATGTCAATGTCATGGTCACCCCTGACGCCAGTCAGTCATCTCACACACAATGGTGAGACCGAGTCAGTAGGGCTGTGACAACCGTGCACTCTGACGTCACTACTCTTGATGAGTGACCGAGTAGACGGGATGTTGTCGGAGTACACCTATCCTCCTACCCCAAATCATAAATGGGGGAGCTCAATGCTCTCATCTCTCGGTACACTATGACGGGGAGGAAATCTCTGCCGGCTACCATGCTGTGTCACACTACCCATGAGCGGACCAACGGAGCCAAACAGAGTCCAACCGCCTGCCGGCTATCACGTTGTTACACTAAACCAGTGGAGCCAAACAGAGTAGAACTGTCTGCCGGCTACCACGCTGAGTCACCAGACCAACAGAGCCAAACAGTAGAACTGTCACACACCTGTCTGATATACCACTAACCCATGAGTGGTGGTGTGTACGGATACATGTAACTGGCGATGTGCTCGACAATAATGGAGCAGACTATCGCACAGCATGCAATCATGCGAGATGATGCATGACACTAAGCATGGAAATAACCTGATCAGCATAACCATATCCATATATATAAAATATGTACCGTAGTATCGATGGTCAAATCTGGAGACCTAAGGTACACAAGTCAGGTAGGGTATAAAACCTAGGTCCTGAGCATTAATGAGACATGGTATGTCACTACCATATGAGCATATATAAAATCATGTGGGTACTAGCAATAAATGCATAACAGGTGAGCAAACAAGCATGTAACAGGTATCCGGTAGTGACATATCTAAACAAGAACGAACATAATTATTACTAAAGGCTATATCCTACTAAACATATCAACATGACATTATCAAAGATAAGTCAAGGTACCTGCCTCCAATAGGAAGGACCAATCCAGTCCAAATCCGACGTCGAGGTGCTCGTCTCGTGTGAAAGTCCTGTGCCACCAATATATATAGGCATCTTTATTTAGCAACCTTCAAATAAAATTTAAAATAGCCAAATAAAATCCTCCAAACCAATTTAGGGGAAAAAAACCCCTTATCACATAACCATTATCCCACCTAAACAAAGTCTAACGATACAATGGGTTAGTTACCAAATCCTCAATCCACCACTAGATCAAGAATCCAAACTTAATTCCATTTACACATGATTAATCATCTACATAATCAATCACCAAATTCAAACACATAAGCAATTATGTATGTACCAATTCCTACCTAAATTAAATCCAACTTTGAAACCTCAGCCGATGATCCATAACCAGAGCAAAGTAATGTTGTTGTCCTCCACATCAAATGTTCCTTAACCAACACATTATATTTAAATTCCAATTTCCTTTTAATAATCATAACCAGTTAATGATACCATTCTCCATCTATTATCTACAACAAAGAACAAATTCTTTACACTTTACCTCAATTCACATCCCAAAAGATTACTGCCGGAAGGATGTACTGCTGAAACCAAGGTGAGTTGCTAGATCAAAGAGCAACCCACAATACACTATACCTCTACCTCACAGCCCTCCACAACTAATGATCGTAGCTGCTGGAATCCAAGAAAACCCACCAAACAACCCCATCCAGCCGAAATCCTTCACTGAACAGAATAGGAGGAGATCAAGAATCCGACGACAGTGCTAGGGCACGGGTAATGTCGGCTGCCGATGCTAGGGCTAAGGAGGAGCAACAACCGGCGATCAGTGGCATTTGCGAGTGTCGGTGCCATCAGGCAGAGATGAGAGGAAGGCGGACGACGCTAGGGCAGAGGCGACGGGGCGCTTGGTCGGACCTAGCGGCCGAGAAGATGGCTAGGGAAAAACTCTGGGTGTCGGCGCAAAGAGAGGAAAGGAGACTCGGTCGGCAGTCGCTCGAGCGTCGCCGGCGCTAGGGCACAAGGATGGCAGCGCCGGCAAGGCACAGTGGCGTCGCTGGCGGCAGTGGGTGTTGCTGGCGCCGATAAGAAGAAAGGTTCGGCTCGAGAAGGAAGACGGAGAAGAAGCAGAAGATCCTCGGCGGGATCGAGAGAGAACAGGAGAATGGACGAGAAGAAGGAAGAGGGATCGACGAGGGAGAAGTAGGGAACCACACGGTAGAGGAAACGGGGAAAAAGAAATAAAGAAAAAGAAAAAAAAAATAAAAAGGAAAATCAACATTTCCTCATTTAAATGGGGTAGCCTAAACAGGCTTTCCCGAGGCCCAGTTTTATCCTCGTGAACTCGTCCATACGGTCTCCGAAAAATTCCAGAAAAATTTCCAAAAATTTTAAAAAATTCCCTTATCATTATTTGCCATTTTTCAGTATTTTACAGTGTCAGCAGGTGCAGTTTGATTGATAGCATTTCCTTTCAGTATCAAGGATAAAGTAAGGACTTGGTTATATTCCCTCCGTCCTCAAAGCATTACGTGTTGGAAACAATTGTAGCAGTAATTTCTGAATCACTTTTTCCCCCCAAGTAGAACAGTTTACATGAGGAATTGCATCACAAATTTTGCTCAAGCGGATGGAGAATCATTATTTGAAGCATAGGACAGATTCAAGAGTCTACAAAGACAGTGCCCTCATCATGGCTTGGAAAAATGGCTGACCTTGCACATATTCTATAGGGGAATTTCTTTCTCAGACAAATGTTTATTGGATTCATCAGCCAGAGGTTCTTTTATGAACAAAAGTGTGGACGAAGCATACACATTAATTGATCAAGTGACATTAAACCTCCATGAATGGTCGAACAAAAGTTGGATGGAATCTTCCTCAAAAATTCAAGAAGTGCAAGCCATAAATGTAAGAGAGCCTGTTAAACAAATTGCAATTCAACCATCCAAGAGTTTTGAAATTCACATGTCACAGAATGAGGAGTTCAAATAGTTGGAGGTAAAGATTGATAGCATAGTTTCAAAATGGTTCAAACATGACCACCCTCCTACAAAGATAAAGTCTACTAAACAGTGTAATGTTATTAAGTTGAGAAGTGGCAAAAATCATGAAGAACTTCTGGAAAAGGAGTTGTACAGAATTGAGGAGAAGAACAATAGAAGACCTCAAGAACTCAGTTCCATTACTCTAGGAAGTTCCCAAAGGCCACAAGTTCCTTTCCCTTAATGATTGATCACACCAACACTAGATAAACGAGTTGAACCTTAGCCACAAGCTCAACCATTCTCAAAATCTTCACTAAAGGTTCCTTTTCCATAAAGGCTAGTGGGGGCCAACAAAGATAACGATCCTGACAAATTCTGTGATCCAAATACGGTTGAGTGCAGATTTCCTGATGTATAAAGATGAAGATTCTTCAGATGAGAATTGTGATGATAATGAAGTAGATAACAAGTTTTCAGATCTACCTCCAGGTTTTACAGGATGTTATAGTGAAATTGAATTTTCAGATGATGAATGTGATGTGATAGATCAACTTAAGAATGCAAATGAAGTCGGTGATCCTCATGTTGTTGATTCTCTTTTAGATGATATTGATCTCGGAGTATTATTCAGCAATGAATGCGATGATGATATTGATATAGAAGGAAGTGTAGGGAACTGTAGTGTTGAAGCAGCATCTCAAGAATTACCTCCTTTGTCTACATTGTAGGATCAAAAAGAATTTAGATATCTCTACAATGACATGATATTATCCACTTTGGGTCTAGACCCTCATGGCTTTGCTCTTGGGTTCTCCCCAAAAGGCCTCATGCCAATGGAGATATCTTTCTCTTATAAATCCATAATTTTTCTCATGTGTTTTCAATGTGGGACTATGTTTGCAACCTTGCAACCCCAATAATCCACTCCCTCAAACAAAGGACCACAGGCTTCCCACGTCTGATCCGCAACCCACCAGGTCTTCCTGCCCCTCGGTACCCCCCCCCCCCCCAAACTACTAGGACTTCCTTGCCTAGCCGCAACTAGGACTTCCTATCTGGTGTCTAGTCCTCTTGATCCAAACATAGGAGCTCCCACTTTCTTTGTTCAAGGTCAATATTGTTCCCACATGGCTCAAACAGACCATAGCTCTTGTGCACAGTCGACGATTAAACCTTCTGGCAGTCTAGGCTCGGATACTAATTGTAGGATCGAAAAGAATTTAGATATTTCTACAATGACATGATATTATCTACTTTGGGTTTAGACTCTCATGGCTTTGCTCTTGGTCTCTCCCCAAAAGGTCACATGCCAATGGAGATATCTTTCTCTTATAAATCCATGATCTTTCCCATGTGTTTTCAATGTGAGACTATGTTTGCAACCTTGCAACCCCAACACATACAATCATCTGAGATTATGAGAGATGCAAGGATTGAACATGTTGTGGACCAATGTGTAGGGACTTATGCAAAATTAGCAGAGTCTCAAGAATCACCACCTTTAGTAGCACCAACACCTAAGCCAGAGCCAGAACCATCATTTGATTCAGAGGAAGTCACATTCACATGTTTAGAAATATTAAGTATCTCTTAGCAAAGCAAAGTTAGTATTTCTTGTGATATTTTGGACAACATTATAGAGGTACCCATCGTTGACTTTGTTGGATGTGATTCCGTTTTTATTATGCATTCAGCTTATCTTGATATGGTTATGGTTCTATCTTATTTAACATGCTTGTGGGAGATTTGTATTTCTTTTGAGTGTGTAGATTTTCATGGGGCCTTTAATTGGAAGCTTAATCTGAACCGTCTTCGACCACTTGAAAGAACTACAAAGAAGACAAGGATGGAGAGAACAATACTTCACTTTTTAACTTCTATATTGAAAGCTCCCTCCATAATAAGAGCCCTTGGTAAGATGGTGTTGAAATATCTTACCCCTCCAAGAGCAAGATTTCGATGAGACTAATGAGGTGGTTGAGTTAATGACCTAAAACAAGCACTTCTTGGGAGGCAACCCAAGTTCAATCTTATTTTCATTTTAGTTTTAGTTTCTTTACTTCGTTCATAATAACTCTAATCCCTCTACTTAATTTTTCTTGTCTAATTCTTTTTGTAGATTTCAAAGTTGTGGGGAAATGTGAGCATCGATTAGAGGAGTATCTTCAAGAACATGAATGTGTCAATCATTTGGAGCTCACCACTTGGTAACTTCTCTAAACTTCATAAATCTCCTCCACATTACATTTCTAGTTTCCATCGAGATGATGAAAAGTTTAAGTCTGGGGGATGTTTGGGTTTAGTGTACTGTTTGTTATAATTCTTAGTTTTTTCACATTTCTTTGTGCATAATAATAAATTTTTCATAGTTGCATCATTCATCACATTATGACTATTTGTTCCTTAATGCAAAATACTAGCATGCTTGTTCTAGATTTATGTGGTTTATGGGTTACTTATGGTGCTAGTATGTTTAGTAATCTATCTTTTTCTACCTATAATAGAATGAAGTGAGATTTTTACTGTAAGAGTTTAAGTATTGGCCTTGTTTTATATCTCTTACACCTTATCCAGTTTTGATGGTAGATAACTATGAAAATAGTCATGATTCATAGAACTTGATGTTAGAGTGTATACTAAAAGCCTAGTCTTTTGTAAACATTTATTTTGAAATAAATAATCACATTGGTCAAAAATGTCTACATTTATATGCCAAGTGTAGTTGTTCAATTAATTTATATTGTAGATAACATGGTGTGTGGTGTCACACATAGAAGATCATGTTATCAGTTTTTTATAAATTATAAACAGTAGCTCACGACTAAGATGGATAGGAACAAATCATTGGAATAGTCGTAGTGTAATTTGGTATTAGTTTATCTTAACTATAAAATTACACTAGTACCCTCTGAGTGTATTGAGCAGGACCATTTAAGATAAGTTCTTTTTATACTGACTTAATAAAAGAACAAGACCTTTATTATTATGAAAGTATGTGCTCTTAATCCCGATATAATAATAAGCACGTGTACTTAGTATTTATTTATTTAACTTATCAAAAGGTGAGATTTAGCTTGATAAATAAGAGGTCCGATAAGTTGAGAAATGATATTAATTATAGTGTGTGTTGTTGATTATAGAAGAAAACTATGTCCTAGTAATCTAGGTTGATAATGTCCCCAAGAGGAGCTGTAAAATATCGAAAAATAGAGAACAATAATAAGGGAATTTTTCGAAATTTTTCGAAATTTTTCGAGAATTTTTCGGAGCTCGTATGGATGGGTTTACGGGGATAAAAACGGGACCCTGAAAAGCCTGTTTAGACTACCCCGTTTTAAAAGAAGAAAAGTTTGGTTTTTATTTTTTTTTTCTTTTGATTTATTTTTTCCTTTTCTCCCCGCCGAACAGTGCCGCGTGCTAACCTCCTCTGTGCGCCGAAACCGTCGTCTCTTCTTCCCCTTTTTCTTCCGTGAACGTTGAAGCTTTCTTTGCCAGCTCTCTCACGCGACGACAAGCCAAGGGAAAAGCTCTGTCGCCGGCCACACCCTCGAGCCCTAGGTCTCTCTCTCTCTCGGCGTCAACACCTCGACTTCCCCTTCCTCCTGGTTCTTCTCGGCACCGATCAATGCTCGAGCGTCGGCCGCCGGCATCTGATACCCCGTAGCCGATCCTTCTCTGTGCCTTAGCTACCAGCCACCCGAGCGCCACCCCAAGGTCGATGCCCTAGTCTCCGATTCCTTACAGGATTGCTGCCGCCGATCGCGCTGGAAGCCACCATCGACCTGTGCCCTAGTCCCGGATCACCGCCGAGCCCCCTATTGATCGGCCAGCCGAACCCTAGGTCTGGTCCTTGGACGCCGGCCGAAGCTTCCCTTCCTCCTCGTGCCTCTGATCTGGGCGGTTGCTGCCTTGTTTCTGCCCTAGCGCCAACAGCCCAAGATCCCTCCAGTCGATCGCGTCTGACCTGTGCCCTGATATCGAACCGTTAAGCTCAGTATTGCCGATCTCAACAACTGCCTGCTGTGGTTTTGGACTGGAAGGAAACTGTCAGCACAAGGATTGGGTAAGGCATTTCGATTTTGTTCCAAGTTTGTAGAGGTTTGGATGCGATGTTGAAATAGAGGGATGCGTTAATTGTGTCTTTGCTTCTGGCAGTGATTTTTATTAACTTCATACAGCAATTCCGGCAACTGTTTTCTTTGTGGCCGTGATGTCACCAAAGAGGGAGCTATGAGTCAGATTTGAGGTAAGTTATATTTCCGAACTAGGGTGGAATAAACCTAATTACTTCATTAGGTGGAATGTGATCTGAATTTATCCTTATCCAGGACTCAATGTAAGTTGCCATTAATATGATTTTACCCTTTGATTAATATTGTAGATGATCTATGTTGAAAGAGGATCCTGTGAGTTGTTGACTCATGTCTTGGATTTAAAAAGAAGAAAATGTGAAGGAATGATATAGTTCTGATTGAGGTTCGATTGAGGATGTTGGGGATCTTTTGAGGTGAGTGATATTCCGTTTGTTAGGTTAAATCTGTATGCTAGAATGATTGGGATTTTTCCCTAATTGGGCGTCAGTATTTTATTTAGCTATTTAGTTCATATGAGTTTGGCTAAATAAAATATATGTATTGATTTATACAGGATTCGAATTCGGGATGAGCACTTCGACATAGAGGTTGATTAGCTCGATCTATTTGAGGCGGGTACCTCTTGACTTATCTTTATGATATTTTCTATTGGATATGCATAGTATTTTATAGCTGCAAGCAATGATCATGTTTGCTTTGGTATGTCACGGTTTGATACCCATAGCATGATCTGTTAGTCGTTTGTTATGTATCCATGTTTACGTTTCATGATTATTGCCATGAGTACCTTAGTTCCTAGAGTAAGTGACATACCATACCTTACTGAGGTTAGGATTAGGTTCTGGATTTTATTTTCTGGCATGTGTATCTAGATTATCTAATACCTAGGTTTTTATACCATACCCGACTTGTGTACCTCTATTTGTATATTATATCTGCTTTGTGTACCTAGAACCTTTTTCTTTGATCTGTGCATATTATTGGTACATATGTTATGGAGGGGGATATGTTTAGGATATAGGTTGTTATACCATAGAGGACCAGTATACCCTGAGTCCGTGAATTTGACTTACTGATATTGTGGTACCCATATTATATATATATGGATTTTTTTTCTATGATGATCAGGGTATTGTCATGCATCATGATTGCATGCTGTGCGATAGTCGACTCCATTATTGTTGAGCACATCACCAGTTACATGGATCTGCACATACCACCACTCATGGGTTAGTGGTCGATTCAGGCAGAGTGTGTTGCAGCAGGGACTTTGTTTGGCTCTGTTGGTCCGCTCATGGGTAGTGTGACGCAGCGTGATAGCCGGCAGAGATTCCTCCCCGTCATTGTGTACCGGGAGATGAGAGCATTGCGCTCCCCCATTTATGATTTGGGGTAGGAGGATAGGTGTACTCCGACAGCATTCCGTCCACTCGGTCACTTATTAGGAGCAGTGACGACAGAGTGCACGGTTGTCACAGCCCTACCCACTCGGTCTCACCATTTATATGTGAGATGATTGACTGGCGTCAGGGGTGACTAGGACGCATCATTGGCATCATACGCATTGATGCATTTATTTATTGTGATTGTGTTTGTTGCATTTGTTTGCTGCATTTTGGTTGGATGCATATGTTTGACATGCATACAGGATTTAGGACATTTTCAGTTTGACGACCCTTTTGTTCTGGATAGGAGTTCATGGTGAGTACAGCTTCCTCAGTACCCTTCCAGTTTTGCATTTTCCTATATATATGATTAGAAAGCTGTATTCCATGTTTATTGTTGTTAGATATATCTTACTAGGCATGTCTATTGGTATTCGCTGAGTTGTTGAACTCACCCCCGTGGACACTATATTTTTCAGGTACCAGGTTGTTTATGGTGTCGCTTGGAGAGTCCTGTCTGCTGGTCCCCACGTCACATTAGAAGACTTATCGGTTACACTTATGTTTTCTTTGTTTATGTATCAGTTTGTTTAGCTCTGTACTCCGGTTTTGTTTTTGG
This sequence comes from Zingiber officinale, assembly GCF_018446385.1. Classification (NCBI taxonomy): domain Eukaryota; kingdom Viridiplantae; phylum Streptophyta; class Magnoliopsida; order Zingiberales; family Zingiberaceae; genus Zingiber; species Zingiber officinale. The sequence continues at coordinate 90,868,748 of NC_056004.1, forward strand.
GAGTGTTGATGTTGTTATGTGGTATTTTGTATTGGTTGTTGGTTGTGTAAGCCTAGCCGACTAGCAGTTTTTGTGTTTTGGTTTGTATTTGGTTTCTGTCATTTTCCGTTGTGTTGTTATATTTGTTCCAGCCGAGTGGGCTGATGATATATATATAACTGTGTGGTTGTGTATATATTCCAGCCGCATGTGGCTGATGTATATTGTGGATGTAGGAAGTTTCAGATTGTCCGCCGTACAGGGGAGGTGCTGTCGAAATTTCTTCGGACAGGGACTTTCCCGGGGCATGACAATTTAGTGGTATCAGAGTAGGTATACGATACTTGCTATGTGTTTTGGATTTTCGAGATTTATCTGATACCAATTTATTTGGTATCAGAGCACAGTTTACAGGTCATATTTCCTGTGTTTTGGACTTCGTGTTTTAGTTTTCTCGATGTGACTTTTTCGGGTTTTGGGACCTGGCAGCGGTAGGACATCTCCAAGCTATAGGAGGTATGTTGGTATACTGTTATCCTACCTTTCTGTTAGTATATGCCCTGTTGAATATTACAGATTATGACATGTATTAGCACTCTTTACTAGTACCTGTCTAGTTGAGATAGCATATATTTTATGTATTAGGTAAAACCCTGATGATGATCTACCTTGATAGAGATTAAGGGTTATAGTTTCTGGTGATTTATCATATCATACACCAGTAGTTTGTAGCTTCTGTTATTACTAGTTGGTTAGCAGACTGAGGCACATATCAGCCTCTGCTATTATTAGCTGGGTAGTGGATAGTATCTATATCTTTATGTTGACCTAGCCAGTAGTATAACATTTTATCTTAGTAAATTTTCATCAGTAAATATTGATTTACTCTTGTTAGATCGGTCAGTAGAAGACTGATTTACGTTTGTCGAGTTGGGTAGTCGTGGTTTGATATAACTTAGCTGCTTGTGGAGGATTAAGGTATTTTTGATTAGTTAGTAGATGACCGATTTAGGTTTATTGGTCCGATCAGTAGAGGATTGTCATACTCTAATTTTGGAGGTTTGAGTCTTTGGGTTATTTGTGCTTAGTTTGGTATCTAGAGCACAATTGAGTACATGACCTGTATTGATGTGGAAAAGACTGAATTAGTCGTATATCATTGTCGGCTTGGTCAGTCTTTAGAGGATCGATGTATCATATTCCATGGGTACTTTAGTTTTAGACGGTATGTATCTAGTTGGATAACTTAGAAGGTGGCCCTGCCGTTTCGGAATGTCAGGTTGATTGGGTCAAATATGTTGATTATTCCTATCTTTGTTTCGTGTACATATGATTGTTATGAGTTGAAGGAGTTCTATGATGGATAGTTCATTTGCAGGTAATGTGAGTATTCCCATCTAGATATGGTTATTGTAGGTTCCTCGTGGATTATAGCTATTTAGTTAGCTGTACGTGTCTGATTGACATATTGGAAGTATCTTGTCGTCTACATCAGTGTTGTGATAGGTACATATGTGTTTGGTGTGGTATCTGAGGTATCTTGTTGATTATGTGTGATTTGTGAGTGCACCTGGGTTTAGTATGCCTTATTGGAAGTATATGTTGATTATACTCTTGGCATATGTGTATATATGTCATGTGAGTGTTGTTTGAGGGGTATTGTTGATTTTACCTATGATGATATATGCACACGGGTTCGGTATGCTTTGTTGGAGGTATCACGGTGATTTACACCTATGTTGTGAGTGTGTTGGGTGTGTACTAATTGGAGGATTATGTTGATTATACCTATGTTGTGTTTGCACGTGTGCCAGGTGTATGGTTGGTAGAATCATGATGATTCTACCTATGTTGAATATAGAATGTTGAATGTCTACATTATGACATTTGTGGTATTACCCTATCAACTAATTCTCCTATTAGTGGGTGACCAACCCACTAGGATGATGATAGAGTTGACTATGGATTTGACTTGCTTACTGGGTTGTTATACCCTAGGCTACCCACAGTGATATGTGGTAGAGAGATCTCGTGCAGACTCTGGCTAGATAGTTAGGTGCCTTGGGCACTTATGTTTGTCGTAGCTCCCACATATTTTGGATTGTTCTCCCATAGGTTATGGATTGTTTGTGGTGGAGCGTAGCTCCCACATATTATTGTTTGTTGTGGTGGAGCATTGCTCCCACATATTACGGATTGCTTGTAGCGGAGCATTGCTCCCATATTTATTGTAGATACATATTTTGGATTATTTGTGGTGGAGCGTTGCTCCCACATATGGAGGAATTCTAGTGGTAGAGCGTTGCTCCCCCATATGTGGTATTTGGTGTGATAGAGCGTTGCTCTCACATTGGAGGATCTATTCTTTGGTGATTTATATCGTTGGTGATCAGATCTGTTTATTGTCGAGGATCTTGTGGTTAGAAATGTCTATGATACGGGCATTATGATTTCTTGGTCTTACCATATAGGCTTACAGTGCCTTAGATATTTTCAAGGACTCGATGATTCTGGTATTCTAGGATGTTTGGATCAGTTTCGATTGTCTTTGTTGACGATGTTGTGATCTATTTCGGATCCGAGGTGAGTCACATACACCATCTTCGCATAGTTCTAGAGATGTTTCGACGGGAACATCTATATGTGAAGATCAGTAGTGTGTATTCTGATTGTCTTCTTGTGAGATGTTTGAGACACACGGTCGCCAGTAGGAGTATACCGTGGTTCCACAGGAGATAGAGGTTGTTACTGTTGGGAGTAGGCGGAGTCTATAGAAGAGGCTCGCAACTTCCTTTGTTTGGCTTGATATTACAGACGGTTTGCCGAGCTAGTTATTACCGGAGGCTCGTTGGGGGTTTTCCACGCGTTGCTATGGCAATGACACGCCTGATCAGGAAAAGCGTGAAGTTCACATGGTTCGAGAACTACGAGACCAGCTTCCAGGAGCTGAAGCAGAGGTTTATGTCGGCTTCGATTTTTGGTTTTACCTTCTGGAGAGGACGGATTCGTGCTCTATACTGATACATCTCTACAGGGTTGTGCGCTGTTTTGCTGCAGCACGGTAGGGTAGTCTCCTACTTCTCGGCGGTTGAAGGAGCATGAGGAGAACTACCCAGTACATGACTTGTGGCTGACTGCCATTATTTTTGCCTTGAAGATTTGGCAGCCTTATCTATACGGTGTTATATTTGAGATTCTCACTGACCATAAGAGTCTCAAATATATATTTACTCAGAAAGAAACTTAATCTCTGACAGAGGAGATGGATAGAGTTTCGAAAGGATTATGACTGTACGATTAACTACCATCCGAGGAAAGCTAATGTGGTTGCCGATGCACTCAGCCGGAAGTCCAGATGGACTTTAGCTTGCCACCGAGTTGTGGTTACGGACTTGATTCAAGGATTCTCTGAATTGGGCCTTAAGGAGCAGGGACGGACAGAGCAGAGTATTTTGGTTACCATGGCTGCTCAGTCGTCGATCAGGACGAGGATCCGAGAGGCCAGGCTGGTGATCAACATTTGTAATATATAGGCAGCCAGATAGCTTCCGGGTAGCAGACCGAGTTCACACGAGACGAGGAGGGTATTATATACTTCCGAGGCAGATTATGTGTATCTCAGTCTCATCCGGTCTTACAGGAGCTACTTCAGGAGGCTCATCACTCTCGATTTGTGGTCCACCCAGGTGGGACCGCATGTATCAAGATTTGAGCATTTCTATTGGTGGAACGGTATGAGGAAAGACATCGCGTAATTTGTATCGAGAGGTCTTGTCTGTCAGCAGGTGAAGGCTGAGCACTAGAGACCTGTTAGATTTCTACAGAGGATTCTTATTCCTGGGTGGAAATGAGAACATATTACGATGGACTTTGTGATGGGTTTGCCGAGGACACGACGAGGTCATGACACGATTTGGGTAATCGTTGATCGATTAACCAAATCCGCTCATTTCTTAGTGATCCGGAAGACTGATTCCCTGGATCGATTGACAGATCTGTATTGCCGGGAGATCATCAGATTTCATGGTGTCCCTTGACTATTATTTCGGATAGAGACCCCGGTTCATGTCTTGTTTTTGACAGAGTCTGCAGCAGGCCTTGGGCACGCAGCTCTGTTTCAATACAACTTTCCATCCGCAGACATATGGACGGTTAGAGCGGACCATTCAGACTCTAGAGGACTTGCTGAGGTCTTGTGTATTGGATTTTGGAGGTAGTTGGGAGGACCATTTGCCATGGGTAGAGTTCGCCTACAACAACGGTTTGCATTCCGCTATCCGGATGCCATCGTTTGAAGCGTAGTAGGGTAGGCCTTGTCGGACACCCACCTTCTGGGATGAGGTTGGGGAGGCCCAGTTGTTGGGACCTCATAGAGCTCAGTATGAGGCATAGTTGGTCCGTACTATTAGACGGAGAATGCCAGAGGCACAGGACTGCCAGAAGAGTTATGCTGACTGGAGTCGGAGATTTTTAAAGTTCTCCATTTACGACCATGTATTTTTGCGAGTTTCACCCACGAAAGGGGTGAAGAGATTGGCCTCAGAGGTAAGCCAGCTACGTGATACATTGGACCTTTCCAGATCTTGGAGAGGATTGGAGCGGTAGATAACATGCTAGCACTACCACCGTCCTTGGTAGGCGTGTAGGATGTGTTCTACATGTCTATGTTGAGGAGATACCTACCTGACCCGACACATGCGTTGACAGATATCTCAGTTCTGTTCAGCTCGACATCACTTATGAGGAGATTCCGGCACAGATTCTGGACTGGAAAGAGCATCAGTTGTGGAACAAGATGATCCGACTGGTTAAAGTCGGATGGCAGTATCATACGGACGAGGATGCTACTTGGGAGCTCGAGAATACTATCCGAGCTCGATACCCCAATCTTTTCACTTGCGGTATGTGATTTAATTTACCGTTCAGCAATTATACTCTTTACCTGTTGTTAGTATTTGCTGATGGTAGATAGAGAAATTTGGGGACCAAATTTTTATTAGTGGGGGAGAATGTAAAATACTGAAAAATAGAGAATAATAATAAGGGAATTTTTTGAAATTTTTGGAAATTTTTCGGGAATTTTTCGGAGCTCGTATGGACGGGTTTACGGGGATAAAAACGGGGCCCGGAAAAGCCTGTTTAGACTACCCCATTTTAAAAGAGGAAAAGTTTGGTTTTTTTTTTTTTTTTCTTTTGATTTCTTTTTTCCTTTTCTCCCCGTCGAACAGTGCCGCGTGCTAACCTCCTCTGTGCGCCGAAACCGTCGTCTCTTCTTCCCCTTTTTCTTCCGTGAACGTTGAAGCTCTCTTTGCCGGCTCTCTCACGCGACGACAAGCCAAGGGAAAAGCTCTGTCGCCGGCCACACCCTCGAGCCCTAGGTCTCTCTCTCTCTCGGCGTCGACACCTCGACTTCCTCTTCCTCCTGGTTCTTCTCGGCACCGATCAATGCTCGAGCGCCGGCCGTCGGCATTTGAGACCCCGTAGCCGATCCTTCTCTGTGCCTTAGCTACCAGCCACCCGAGCGCCACCCCAAGGTCAATGCCCTAGTATCCGATTCCTTACAGGATTGCTGCCGCCGATAGCGCCGGAAGCCACCATCGACCTGTGCCCTAGTCCCGGATCACCGCCGAGCCCCCTATTGATCGGCCAGCCGAACCCTAGGTCTGGTCCTTGGACGCCGGCCGAAGCTTCCCTTCCTCCTCGTGCCTCTGATCTGGGCGGTTGCTGCCTTGTTTCTTCCCTAGCGCCAACAGCCCAAGATCCCTCCAGTTGATCGCGTCTGACCTGTGCCCTGATATCGAACCGTTAAGCTCAGTATTGCCGATCTCAACAACTTCCTGCTGTGGTTTTGGACTGGAAGGAAACTGCCAGCACAAGGATTGGGTAAGGCATTTCGATTTTGTTCTAAGTTTGTAGAGGTTTGGATGCGATGTTGGAATAGAGGGATGCGTTAATTGTGTCTTTGCTTCTGGCAGTGATTTTTATTAACTTCAGACAGCAATTCCGGCAACTATTTTCTCTGTGGCCGCGATGTCACCAAAGAGGGAGCTATGAGTCAGATTTGAGGTAAGTTATATTTCCGAACTAGGGTGGAATAAACCTAATTACTTCATTAGGTGGAATGTGATCTGAATTTATCCTTATCCAGGACTCAATGTAAGTTGCCATTAATATGATTTTACCCTTTGATTAATATTGTAGATGATCTATGTTGAAAGAGGATCCTGTGAGTTGTTGACTCATGTCTTGGATTTAAAAAGAAGAAAATGTGAAGGAATGATATAGTTCTGATTGATGTTCAATTGAGGATGTTGGGGATCTTTTGAGGTGAGTGATATTCCGTTTGTTAGGTTAAATCTGTATGCTAGAATGATTGGGATTTTTCCCTAATTGGGCGTGAGTATTTTATTTAGCTGTTTAGTTCATATGAGTTTGGCTAAATAAAATATATGTATTGATTTATACAGGATTCGGATTCGGGATGAGCACTTCGACATAGAGGTTGATTAGCTCGATCTATTTGAGGCAGGTACCTCTTGACTTATCTTCATGATATTGTCTATTGGATATGCATAGTATTTTATAGCTGCAAGCAATGATCATGTTTGCTTTGGTATGTCACGGTTTGATACCCAAAGCATGATCTGTTGGTCGTTTGTTATGTATCCATGTTTACGTTTCATGATTATTGCCATGAGTACCTTAGTTCCTAGAGTAAGTGACATACCATACCTTACTGAGGTTAGGATTAGGTTCTGGATTTTATTTTCTAGCATGTGTATCTAGATTATCTGATACCTAGGTTTTTATACCATACCCGACTTGTGTACCTCTATTTGTATATTATATCTGATTTGTGTACCTAGAACCTTTTTCTTTGATCGGTGCATATTGTTGGTACATATGTTATGGAGGGGGATATGTTTAGGATATAGGTTGTTATACCATAGAGGACCAGTATACCCTGGGTCCGTGAATTTGACTTACTGATATTATGGTACCCATATTATATATATATGGATTTTTCTTTCTATGATGATCAGGATATTGTCATGCATCATGATTGCATGCTGTGCGATAGTTGACTCCATTATTGTTGAGCACATCGCCAGTTACATGGATCTGCACACACCACCACTCATGGGTTAGTGGTCGATTCAGGCAGAGTGTGTTGCAGCAGGGACTTTGTTTGGCTCCGTTGGTCCGCTCATGGGTAGTGTGACGCAGCGTGATAACCGGCAGATATTCCTCCCCGTCATCGCGTACCGGGAGATGAGAGCATTGCGCTCCCCCATTTATGATTTGGGTTAGGAGGATAGGTGTACTCCGATAGCATCTCGTCCACTCGGTCACTCATCAGGAGCAGTGACGACAGAGTGCACGGTTGTCACAGCCCTACCCACTTGGTCTCATCATTTATATGTGAGATGACTGACTGGCGTCAGGGGTGACCAGGACGCATCATTGGCATCATTCGCATTGATGCATTTATTTCTTGTGATTGTGTTTGCTGCATTTGTTTGCTACATTTTGGTTGGATGCATATGTTTGACATGCATACAGGATTTAGGACACTTTCGGTTTGACGATCCTTTTTTTCTGGATAGGAGTTCCTGGTGAGTACAGCTTCCTCAGTGCCCTTCCAGTTTTGCATTTTCCTATATATATGATTAGGAAGCTATATTTCATGTTTATTGCTGTTAGATATATCTTACTAGGCATGTCTATTGGTATTCGCTGAGTTGTTGAACTCACCCTCGTGGACACTATATTTTTCAGGTACCAGGTTGTTTATGGTGTCGCTTGGAGTATCCTGTCTGCTGGTCCCCACGTCACATCAGAAGACTTATCGGTTTCACTTATGTTTTGTTTGTTTATGTATCAGTTTGTTTAGCTCTGTACTCCGGTTTTGTTTTTGGGAGTGTTGATGTTGTTATGTGGTATTTTGTATTGGTTGTTGGTTGTGTAAGCCTAGCCGGCTAGCAGTTTTTGTGTTTTGGTTTGTATTTGGTTTCTGTCATTTTCCGTTGTGTTGTTATATTTGTTCCAGCCGAGTGGGCTGATGATATATATAACTGTGTGGTTGTGTATATATTCCAGTCGGCTGATGTATATTGTGGATGTAGGAAGTTTCAGATTATCCGCCGTACAGGGGAGGTGCTGCCGAAATTTCTTCAGACAGAGACTTTCCTGGGGCATGACAATTTAGTGGTATCAGAGCAAGTATACGATACTTGCTATGTTTTTTGGATTTTCGAGATTTATCTGATACCAATTTATTTGGTATCAGAGCACAGTTTACAGGTCGTATTTCCTATGTTTTGGATTTCATATTTTAGTTTTCTCGATGTGACTTTTTCGGGTTTTGAGACCTGGCAGCGGCAGGACATCTCCAAGCTATAGGAGGTATGTTGGTATACTGTTATCCTACCTTTCTGTTAGTATATGCCTTGTTGAATATTACAGATTATGACATGTATTAGCACTCTTTACTAGTACCTGTCTAGTTGAGATAGCATATATTTTATGTATTAGGTAAAACCCTGATGATGATCGACCTTGATAGAGATTAAGGGTTATAGTTTCTGGTGATTTATCATATCATACACCAGTAGTTTGTAGCTTCTGTTATTACTAGTTGGTTAGCAGACTGAGGCACATACCAGCCTCTGCTATTATTAGCTGGGTAGTGGATAGTATTTATATCTTTATGTTGACCTAGCCAGTAGTATAACATTTTATCTTAGTAAATTTTCATCAGTAAATATTGATTTACTCTTGTTAGATCGGTCAGTAGAAGACTGATTTACGTTTGTCGAGTTGTGATCAAAATTTTTCTTATTTGGAGCTCTTGAAGGTGGCCGACCATATGAAGGGTTAAAGGAAATTTTAATTAAAATTTCCTTATTAACTAAAGGCAAAGAATATAAGGGAATTTTAATAATAATTAAATTTTTTTATTTTTCAAGACCAAGGAATATAAAAGAGGGGGTAGAGGTGCCTCACCTAAGATAACTCTCTTCTATTTTTCCTCTCTCTTTTCTTCCTTGGTGGTGGCCGGCCATATCATCTCCTCCTCTTCCTACTTAGTGGCTGAACCTCATCAATCTCTAGGAGCTTGTTTTGGTGGCGGATCTAGCTTGGAGAAGGAGAAGAGATAGGAGGTTTTGTTTCCTAGTTTTCCTTGGAGCTTGGTTGGTGGCCGAGACTTATAATCTCTTGGAGAAGGATGCTTGGCCGAAACTTGGAAGAAGGAAGAAGAAGGGCTTGGGTGGTTCTCATCTCAGTAGATCGTCGCCCACGCGACGTCCGAAATAAGAAGAGGAATACGATAGAAGATCAAGAGGTTGTTGCTTACAAAGAAAGGTATAACTAGTAATTCTTTTCCGCATCATACTAGTTTTCTTTTGTATGGATTTTGAAATACCAAACACAAGAGGCTAGAGATTCTAGGTTTCGAATTTTTAATTCGAGTTTGTGTTTTTTTTTGTTTTTCGAATTTGTGATTCGATTGTTCCTTTTGGTTAAACCTAAGGTTACTATAAGGAAATTAAATATTAAATTTCGTTGAAAGGCTTTGTCTAGGAAGTGGTGGTTGCTCCCATATCCAAGAATGCCTAGTGCCTCGCCATGTTTTACCTGGAAGCCGATCTCCGAAATTAATATTTAATTGAATTTGTAACATGGGTGGATTTGGATCAATAATGTTAAGTTCCGTTTGCGATCCAAGTCTAAACCTAAAAGAACAGATAAGTTAAATTTGGAATCAATAATGTTAAGTTCCATTTACAATTCTGAATTTAATTTCTAAAGAACACAATAGGTTGTTAGGAAAGGTTCGACTCTAGTACAAAATTTTTGTACAGTGGAACTGGTATGATATTCCTAGGACCAACCAACAATTGGTATCAGAGCTAGGGTTTGCCTCTGTGTATTTGGTTTTCAGTTTAATTTTGCACATGTCATACATAATTTAGGCAGGATAATAGTAGGATATGCTAACTCTGTGGTTGCAGGCTCCAACTATTATGGCTTATGATTATTGTGTGTGATTGGACCCTTGGACATGTCAATGGCATTTTAATGTGTGTGCATGATTGTATTTAACTAATACAATTGGAGCTATATTAGCCATAGGATTTTACATTTATGTACGATCTAGACTTAATGTACATTCCCTTGTGGAATATAAGATCGATATATGTAAAATTTTATTTCTGTCGCGGATCATACCCTTGTGAGGTGCGGTGCTATTGAAGGACCAGAGACGCAGTTGAAAAGGAAGCTCGATGGACCCAACGACATGAACCCTAGGGCGGGAGCACACGGAGAACAGTAATGGAAGAAGCCATAATAGTTGAAAAAATTAATTTCCATATTTATTATTTTTATTTACTGTGATGTGTGTGATATGTGCTTGCTAGGTTAAAATTCCTCACCTTAAATAACTAAGTGGGAGAGGGATTAGTAGATAAATTCCACGGTCTCCATTACTGGTTTGTAAGTGATGCGACAAACTTGCGTGTTGGCTCTGAGTACCTCCCTCCCCATCAGATGAGTTTGTTTACATATCACTAGATCAAACTTCCATTTTGGATGATTATAGGAAATTAATTAGGAGCGTGTGATCTTCCCCATCGGAAGGGGCACAATCTTATTTAATGGACTTAGTATCAAGTAATGGTATGCACTTAGGCGCATTTAATAGTATCCTCCCCATCAAAGTCACTGCTATTATTTGTGTGACCAAAGGAAAACCAACTATTAATTTGTCATAAAGATAGGTTGACAAGATAATAAAATTAAAACCCCCTCTTACAAATGTTTGGATTTTGTATACGTCCACACTATCGTGGTATACAAAATTCACGGTGTATGAGGTAATTTTATTTGTCAGGTTGACAAGAAAATAAAATTAATGGGTAAAATCCCTCTTACAAATGTTTGGATTTGTATACGTCCACACTATCGTTGCATACAAAATTCACGGTGTTTGAGGTAATTTTATTTGTTATAAAGAGAGGTTGACAAGATAATTAATGGGTAAAATCCTCCTCTTACAAATGTTTGGATTTGTATACGTCCACACCATCGTGGCATACAATATTCACGATTTTTGAGGTGTTGGTGAATTTAAATGATATTGTTTGAGGAATTAATATTATTTTAAATTCAAAGTTTTGATCAAATATTTGATTAAAGACAGACCAACTATTAATTTTATTTGTCAGGTTGACAAGATAAAATTAATGGATAAAATCTGCTCTTAAAACTTTGAATTTATATACGTCCACACTAACGTGGCAGACAAAATTCATGGGGATTTTGAGGTATTGGTCTTGACTAAATATTTTTGTGATTCTTAGGATTTCAAATGTTTGTCAATCCCCTAGCTGTTATACTATAGAATAGACTTAGTAGTCCCAATTATAATGATTGGAAACAAAACTTGGACATTAAGGTGGACTATCCTCTCAGAACTAAGAAGGTGTATTTTATTCATTAGTTGTAGAAACATATTTAGTGGTGTTATCTACCGGTATCTGGTGTGTAGATACAGGAGCCACTGATCATGTCTGCAATTCATTACAGGATTCCAGGAAATCCGAAAACTATATGAAAGGGAAAACACTGTCTACATGGGCACTACTGCAAAAGTAGTAGCTATTGCAGTAGGAGATGTTTATCCTCTGATAGGAATAAAATATGGATTTTGAGAAATTGTCTTTACATACCAAGATTAGAAAGAACTTGATTTCGGTTCTAAACTATCAAAGAACTTATTCTGTCTCTTTTGATGACAAAGTTGTTATCAAGAATAATAAGGAAGTTATCTATTCTGGTACGTTGGTTGATAATTTATAATCCAATAACTCCCACGATGCAACAAATGGAAATTAATAACACATATTCTAACTCTAATAAGAGAAAGCAACCTTCGGAAATGAACCAATCATATCTTTGGCATCTAAGGCTAGGTCATATTGACTTGAGTAGGATTCAAAGGATAATAGCCAATGAACTTTTGGGTTCATTGGTGGTGGAAAACTTTCCAACTTGCGAGTCTTACTTGGAAGGAAAAATGATCAAGAGGCCTTTTAAGTCTAAGGGGTATAGAGCTAAAGAAGTATTGGAATTGGTTCATTCTGATTTGTGTGGACCTATGACTATCCAATCAAGAGGTGGTTTCGAATAGATGACTATTCAAGATATGGGTACATTTACTTGATGCACCGCAAGTCTAAGTACTTTGATGAGTTCAAAAAGTACAGGGCTGATGTGGAGAAACGTCAACGTAAAAGTATCAAGACACTGCGATGAGATCGTAGTGGCAAGTACCTCTTAGGAGAGTTTAGGAGTCACTTATCAGAAATCGGGATTCAATCTCAACTGACTGCACCTGGTACACCCCAACATAATGGTGTGGCAGAAAGAAGGTATAAGACTCTTATGGAAATAATTAGATCGATGATTAGTTATTCAGAATTACCAAATTCATTTTGAGGATATACTCTAGAAACGGAAGTGAACATAGTACCTTCTAAATCAGAACCCTCTACTCCCATAGAATTGTAGAATGGGCGTAAGCCTAGTCTAAAGCATATTCGGATTTGGGTTAGTCCAGCACATGTGCTGAAGGGAGACACTGATAAGTTGGAATTAAGAACAAGAGTTCACTTGTTTATGAGTTATCCTAGAGAAACAAAAGGAGGTTTATAGTCCTAAAAACTAGAAGATCATTGTTAGCACCAATTCTCGATTTTTAGAAGAGGACTATGTAATGAACCACATGTTTAGAAGTAAATTTGTTCTTAAGGAAATAATAAAGGACACGTCTAATCTAGTACTAACTGTACAAGATGAAATATCACAAGAAACTACAACACGTATCACAAATGATATACAATTGAACAAAGTGCCTCATAGTGGGAGGATTGTTAGGCAACCTAAAAGATTCATGTTTTGGGAGAGTCTTTGGTCTTGATCCCTGGTGAACATGAACCTGATCCCCGGACATATGATGATGCACTCCAAGATAAAGATACAGCATCTTGGCAAAGAGCAATGAATACTGAAATAGAATCTATGTATTCTAATAGAGTCTGGGAGCTTATAGAACCACTAAATGGTGTAAAAGCCATTGGGTGAAAATAAATCTACAATAGAAAAAGAGGGATAGACGGGAAGGTGGAAACTTTCAAAGCAAGGCTTGTTGAAAAAGGAAAATCTTTTACCAGTAGTCATGCTTAAGTCTATCCGGATTCTTGTATCTATTGTTGCTCATGAGATTTGGCAAGTGGATGTCAAGACAGCTTTCCTTAATGGAAGTCTTGAAGCATCCATATAAAGTAACCAGAGGGGTTCATTGTAAAGGGCAAAGAGCATCTAGTATGTAAGCTCAATCGGTCTATTTATGGACTGAAGCAAAGCTTCAAGGTCTTGGAACATCCGGTTTAATGAAGTAATCCAGACCTATGGATTTATTCAGTGTCCGGATGAGTCTTGTGTATACAAGAAGTGTGATGGAAACATGGTGGTATTTCTTGTACTATACATAGATGACATTTTTGGTAGTTGGAAACAATATCAAAGTGTTGTCGGAAGTAAGGGTATGGTTGCCCAAGCAATTCGATATGAAGGACTTGGGAGAATGTGTAAGGGATCACAAGAAAAGAATGTTGTGCTTATCCCGAGCTTCATATATGGACACTATCCTAGCTCGTTTTAGCATGCAAGACTCCAAGAAAGGATTTCTACCTTTCAGGTATGGAGTAGTTTTATCTAAAGAGATGTCTCCGAAGACATCAAAGGAGATAGAGGACATGTAGGTAGTTTCTTATACTTTGGCTGTCGGAAGCCTAATGTATGTTATGTTGTGTACGAGACCGGATATCTATTTTTGCTGTGAGCATGGTTAGTAGATATTAAAGTAACCCAGGACTGGGACACTGGACTGTCGTAAAGCATATATTAAAGTACCTGAGAAGTACTAGAGATTATATGCTAGTTTTCAAGGCAGATGATTTGATCCCTGTGGGTTACACGGATTTTGACTTCTAATCAGATAGGGACAATAATAAGTCAACCTCGGGGTTTTGTGTTTACTTTAGGAGGTGAAGTCATAACTATTGAGGAGTGTTAAGCATTGGTGTTTTTTCGGACTTCACCGTAGAAGTTGAGTATGTGGCAGTTTTGAGGCAGTCATAAAAGCTGAATGGCTCAGAAACTTCATGATGGACTTAGATATGATTTTGGGTTTGCCCATTTATTGTAATAATAGTGGTGCAGTAGCAAACTCGAAGAAACCATAAGTCCATAAGGCAAGTAAATACAATAGAGCACAAGTACCACTCAATATGAGACATCGTATAACAAGGAGAAGTTGTTGCCGCCTAAATTGCATCAGGTGATAACCTGAGAGATCCTTTCACTAAGGCCCTTAAGGCAAGAGCTTTTGATGGGCATGTTGAAGGGTTGAGAATCAGATGTATGGCAGGGTATATGGCAACATAGTCTTTTAGTATAAGTGGAAGATTGTTAGAGTGTATACTAAAAGCGTAGCCTTTTGTAAACATTTATTTTGAAATAAAGAATCACATTGGTCAAAAATATCTACATTTATATGTTAAGTGTAATTATTCAATTAATTTATATTGTAGATAACATGGTATGTGGTGTCACACATAGAAGATCATGTTATCGGTTCTTTATAAATTATAAACAGTAGCTCACGACTAAGATGGATAGGAACAAACCATTGGAATAGTCGTAGTGTAATTTGGTATTAGTTTATCTTAACTATAAAATTACACTAGTACACTCTGAGTGTATTGAGCAGAACCATTTAAGGTAAGTTCTTTTTATACTGACTTAATAAAAGAACAAAACCTTTGTTATTTTGGAAGTATGTGCTCTTAATCACGATATAATAACAAGCACGTGTACTTAGTATTTATTTCTTTGACTTATCAAAGGGTGAGATTTAGCTTGATAAATCAAGAGGCCCGATAAGTTGGGAAATGATATTATTTATAGTGTGTGTTGTTGATTATAGAAGAAAACTGTGTCCTAGTAATCTAAGTTGATAATGTCACCAAGAGGAGCTCATAAGGATTGTCATGTTAAATGTTGCAGGTGAACTTAGTCCGACATGACGATAAGGTTGAGTGGTATTACTATTGGACTAAGATATTAATTAAAGTGAGTTGTTAGTAACTCATTTAATTAGTGGACATTCGACATCTTAAACACAGGGAGATTAACACACTCATGATAAGAGGGAGCCCAAAATGTAATTTGGGATTAGTGCGGTAGTTCAATAATAATTCTTTAGTGGAATGAATTATTATTGATGAAATTAAGTTGGGTGTTCGGGGCGAACACGGGAAGCTTAATTTCATCGGGAGACCAAAACAAAATCCTCCTCTCGGTCCCTATCATAGCCTCTTATTTATAAAGTATTATACCCACTCATACCCACCTTATTACCCATCCTAAGGTGGTGGCCAAGCAAGCTTGGAACCCAAGCTTAGGCCGACCAAGCAAATAGGATGAGCCAAGTTAGGTGGCCGGCCCTAGCTTGAACCCAAGCTTGGTGTAGCCGGCCACATTATAAAATAAAAGGATTTTATTTTAAAATCTTTTCTTATGTGGATATCATGGTTTTAAAAGAGAGTTTAAAATTTAAATCTTTCCTATTATAGCTTTCTACAAAAGATTAAGTGAAAGGTTGGATATCTTTCCTTATTTGTAGTTAAAAGGAATATTTTAATTTTTGATAAAACTTTCCTTTTTTGTAACCATCTTAATGATTTAAACAAGAGTTTTAAAATTAAATCTTTCCTATTATAGTTTCTACAAAAGATTAAGAAAAGATTTGATATCTTTCCTTATTTGTAGATTGAGAGGAAGATTTTAATTTTAAAGAAAACTTTCCTTTTTGGAAATCATCCACATGTTTTAATAGAGAGATTTTAATTTATAAAATTTCCTTTTATAACAAACCATGAAGGGAAAATTAATAGAGAAATTTTTATTTTAAAAATTTCTAAAAGCAAATAAGGAATTTTAATTTTGTGTTCAAAATTTTTCTTATTTGGAGCTCTTGAAGGTGGTCGGCCATATGAAGGGTTAAAGGAAATTTTAATTAAAATTTCCTTATTAACTAAAGGCAAAGAATATAAGGGAATTTTAATAATAATTAAATTTCCTTATTTGCCAAGACCAAGGAATATAAAAGAGGGGGTAGAGGTGCCTCACCTAAGATAACTCTCTTCTATTTTTCCTCTCTCTTTTCTTCCTTGGTGGTGGCCGGCCATATCATCTCCTCATCTTCCTCCTTAGTGGCCGAACCTCATCAATCTCTAGGAGCTTGTTTTGGTGGCCGGATCTAGCTTGGAGAAGAAGAAGAGAAAGGAGGTTTTGTTTCCTAGTTTTCCTTGGAGCTTGGTTGGTGGTCGAGACTTATAATCTCTTGGAGAAGGATGCTTGGCCGAAACATGGAAGATGGAAGAAGAAGGGCTTGGGTGGTTCTCATCTCGGTAGATCGTCGCCCACACGACGTCCGAAATAAGAAGAGGAATACGATAGAAGATCAAGAGGTTGTTGCTTACAAAGAAAGGTATAACTAGTAATTCTTTTCCGCATTATACTAGTTTTCTTTTGTATGGATTTTGAAATACCAAACACAAGAGGCTAGGGATTCTAGGTTTCAAATTTGTAATTCGAGTTTGTGTTTTTTTTTTTTTTTTGATTTTTCGAATTTGTGATTCGATTGTTCCTTTTGGTTAAACCTAAGGTTACTATAAGGAAATTAAATATTAAATTTCGTTGAAAGGCTTTGTCTAGGAAGTGGTGGTTGCTCCCGTATCCAAGAAGGCCTAGTGCCTCGCCATGTTTTACCTGGAAGCCGATCTCCGAAATTAATATTTAATTAAATTTGTAACATGGATGGATTTGGATCAATAATGTTAAGTTCCGCTTGCGATCCAAGTCTAAACCTAAAAGAACAGATAAGTTAAATTTGGAATCAATAATGTTAAGTTTCGTTTGCGATTCCGAATTTAATTTATAAAGAACACAATAGTTGATAGGAAAGGTTCGACACTTGTACAAAATTTTTGTATAGTGGAACCGGTACGATATTCCTAGGACCAACCAACACTTGATTAGTACTAGTGTTTCTATGGTGACTTCTCAAACTGTATTTTGGTTACTGGATGAGGCTCGAATCATGTCAACTCATTTGAAAAAATCAAAATATCCCAACATTTTCATTTATTTACATTTGTGTTCAAGTATTGTATCTTGCAATCACTTAGAAAAAAAATTATGATGGAAAAAAATGAATGAATAAGGGATATAAAAAACAGTTGTCGTGAGTTGAAACTAGCAAGTTACCCTTTTGAGACCGAGTTAGGTTACTGGGAAAATAACTGCTATGTTTCTCTTGATATCGAGCACGCCTTTGAAACTAAGGGTAGATTGTAGAGGATGAACCAAGCGTGTGGCAGGTAAGTGTCTATCACCAGAAGCATAATGAACACAGTTTTATGACAACATGACTAGGCTTAGGGATTGATACTTGATAAATTTAGACCACTATTGCACTAAGCACAAAGAACTACTATTTAGGCAGTACTCAAACAACTTTTGTATCTTGCTCACCAATGAAATCATTTGATAGGATTAGATTTACTTGCTAGAGATTATGATGCACTATTTAATCACATGAGTTTAGATGCAGTTTTTGCTTAAGGACAAGCAAATGCTTAAGGACAAGCAAAGGTTTAAGTATGAGGGTGTATGTGCATAGATTATATATATTTTTATGCATACTTTGACGCATATCTACTTGTACTTCATGCATATAATGTATGCTTATTGTACCCTATTTCATTATAATGTCATGCTTCCATTACATTTTATTTGGAGATCTACTCTTTGCATATTTTGATTGGCAGGACGAGATTTGGAGCAAAAACGAAGCTTAAATGGAGTCTAGAGCTTCTAAAATACTTGGTCCGTGCTTATGAGGCATGGATGTGTCAAAATATGGCACAAAACAAGGTCCACATAGCCTGGCCATGCCTAAAAGGCATGGCTGTGTCAATTTCACACAGGTGTGTCAATTCCACATGGTCATGTCATTTTCAGCACTGCAGACCAAAAGTAAAATGATCATAACTTTCTACTCAGTTGGAGTTACGGGCTATTCATTATATCAAATTGTAGATAACTTCAAGATATACAACTCTTATGAAAACTTCAACCAGAGAAAAGTACGTCTTGAAGGCCTAAAATGCGTTTATATGAGACACGGCCTTGGCACAGGGCCATGTCAAATCCTACACTGCACACCAAGAGTAAAATAGGTATAACTTTGCAGTGAGTTGGAGTTTTTAGCTGTTCTTTATACTAAATTGTAGATAACTTCAAGATCTACAACTTTGCTGAAGACCACAACTCAAGAATACCAAGATAAGAGGTGCTAAAATGGCCTAAAAATCTACATATCCTTGACACATGGCCAAAAAGAGCTAGGCCATGTGAGCCACATGGACGTGTGAGCCACATGGCCGTGTGAGCCACACGGTCGTGCAATATTTTCAGAGAGTAAGCAGTGGTTGGTCGTGTAAGCCACACGGTCGTGCAACATTTCCAGAGGTCAAGCAATGTCATACTATGTGAGCCACATAGCCATGTGAATTCATCCAGAACTAAAGCAGAACATAGCAGTGTGAGCCACACGACCGTGTGAATCCATCCAGAACTAAAGCAAAACATGGTCGTATGATCCACATGGCCGTGTCAATTTGGTCGAGAGCAAAATGTATGAGGTCGTGTGGATTCACACGACCGTGTCATGGGTCGTGTGGTGCCCATGCCTTGCTCTATAAAAGGGGGTTTTCTCTCCTTTTCACTAATCTTTAGCTTGGGGCTCACCCCCATTCCTTGGAGAAGGGTTCTCCCCCTTGGGGGAACCTTAGATCTTCCATCTTTGTCGATCCGTCCACGTCCGAAGTAAGGGTTGCAAGTAAGAAGACCGACGGCACATAGATAAGTATTCCGCTCTTCTCTATATCTTATTTTGGAGTGTGGAATGCTTAATTTCTTGTCTCTTATTTGTAAATCCTTTGTTATAGAGTAGATCTCTAGATCTAAGATGTAGAAAGTAGCTATGATGTGATTGTGAATGTATGAACTATGTATTTGGATATTTTCCTATGCAATGAAGTATATATATCATCATCTATGTGTGTTGTGCCTTGTATGCGTTTGACGAAATGTGTGTGAGATAATCCATGTAGATATAGGGTTAGATCACCATGTAGAGGAAGGGCCTTGGAATGTAAGATCATGGGACCTTGTGACAGAAGGTATCCCTTACTTTCTACGGTAGTTCCTTGAAATGGGGATAAATTTTTGTTTAGAAGATTAATTAGAGTTTATAGGGTTCTCTCAAATTAATGTTAGGAAGTGACTTGTATAATCTAGGAACATGGACTGTGGGCCCTTGTGTGAGAAGGATATTCCTTATAATCGGACTTCCTAAATTACCTCTTCTACTTAATTGTATTAATCTACCATTAGGAAGTGATATGAGTAATCTAGGAACGTGGACCGTGGGCCCTTGTGACAGAAAGATGTTCCCTATAATCAGACTTCCTAAATTACCTCTTCTACTTAATGGAAATAGAACTTGAGTAAACTCTTTGGTGCAATCTTTGCAGGATTGTACCGGACTCTAGTTAGAACTCCTACACGAGTGTAAGAATGGAGTTAGGGAGATGAACAATGCATAGGGGCATTAACTAGCATCACAATGAAACCAAAATCCTAGTATCTATCCATCCCCAAATCCAACTCTCCCTCTTTCTCTACTCTTTACATCTCTCTTTTCTTCACTCTCTCTTTTCCAACCAATTTTACTTTCGTCTAGATAATTCGCCATGCGAAGTTAATTAGTGTTTAATCAACAATCCCTGTGAGATCGATAATCTTTTATATTACTGACGACGTAACCGTGTACTTACGATGGTGTAATACTAGACTTGTCTAACATATTATCATCTCACCCCATTCTAATACTAGGTTGGACAAGAATCAAAGTATCTTTTTAGTCTAGTCCTAATTACCTAAACTGGTAGACTATATTTTTAAGGTACCAACTAATTTAATATCTCCCCCTGAGTGAAATATATTCTTTGTTTTATTAAGTTTAATTAAGCTTAATTAAGTTTTGATTAAGGTTTAATTAATATTTTAATTAATTATAGTTTAAGTTCAATTTAAGTTTTTAATTTTAAATTAATTGAGTTGGTTAAATTGTCTTTCTTAAAAAAGTTGTATTTAAGATTTAAATTTTATTTATTTGAAACATTTTTTTAATATTTAAATTTTTAATAATTTTAAATTTGCTAAATTTTTTTTAAAAATGTTATCTTTAATATTTGATTTCAAATTTGTAAGATTTAATTTTGATTTTATCCTAGTGTTTGATTTTATTCTTATATTATATTTTTATTAACTTTATCTTTTAAATTAATATTATTAGTTAATTTTATTGAACTTATTAGATTTAGTTAATTAATATTTAAATCGTTAGATTGACATTATCTAGATTAGCAAATATTTTACAAATTTATTAATTTTTTCTATATCGACTAAGTGATTTTTAAGATTTTTATTATTTAATTATTTAAATTCAGATTTTCTAAATTAGTTAAATTTAAAGTTTTATTAATTGATTTATCTAGTTCTAAATTTTATAAATTAATTAAATTTAAATTTTTAATAATTAATTTGTTTAATTTTGAATTTCCTGATTCAATTAATTTTTTGTTAATTAGATCTTCATATTTATATAAATTATTTAAATTTGAATTTTTAATTAAATTTGATTTAATCGGATTTACTAAATCACCCCAACATAAATTATTACAAGAAGGAATTATTCTATCATGCACCAGACTACGGGTATTTTCATAATTATGCAAATCATTTAAATTACTACTATTAGGGATAGTTTGGTCAATATTACTAACCTTAATCATAACCCCTAATTCTGAAGGCTTTTCTGTCAGTTCGTATTTGAGTCTAAGTCCATCTTTGATTTGATCTTCCATCTTTAACAAATCCTCATGAAGCTCGTTTAGCCAAGTCCAAATCTCGTGGGCATTTTTAACTTTTCCTATCCTGCATGTAACTTTGTTAGGTAATAATTTTAAAATCAAATTTATTAACTTCTGATTTACTTCCGAATTTTGGATAGATCATTTCAATGGTATGCCATAGTCAAAGTCGTCCATCATTACAAAGCTTTCCATCTATTATTTCCACATTTTGAAGTAGTCCACTTCGTACGGTCTAGGTTCGTGGATGCTTCGCCCCAATATCTCTTTGCACATTAGGTCACTTGCACAACACAATTTTAATGAGATATTCCAAGACTAGGTCTTGTGGAAAGTAGTGTAGGAGAATAAATGTAAAGAATGGCTCAAATGATGTTGCACCAATTTAAAAAAATAATAATAATTTTAAAAAATATTGACAAATTTGTTAGAAGAGGTGATTGCACCAATTTTGACTAATGGTGAAAAAATAAAATGAAAAATCAGAAAAATACGTAAGAATATTTTTTCTCAAAATTAATATATATATATATATATATATATATATAGAGAGAGAGAGAGAGAGAGAGAGAGAGAGAGACTTTAATGACTCCTATTCCATGGCCCATACTCATCGAGTGATTTCGTTGGACAATCCACTATAAGTTCGAATAGATACAATGACTTTAAGTACAAAGTAATAAACAAAAATATACCGATAACAAGTAGAGTATTAGTTTGAGTATCAATTGTCGGAGTGACTTTTCGGTGTCGTGGAGAGCTTCTTCGAGCAGCGTGTGAGTACAAAAGTCTGAGCAATTGATGTTATAAAGCTGCTGGTTAAAGTCCTTTTTATAGGCCATCTTCGGGTGCCCGGACCACCCTCGGGTGCCTGGAGTGCTGAAGTGGTTGCACCTCATCGAAAGTTTGTCTCCAAAACTTTTATCCATCTCTAGGTGCCCGGACCAGTCCGAGGTACGTAGACTCTAACGTGTGCCATCCATCTATTCAGCTAGTCACCCGCTGGCTTCACCACTTGCCTGGGCGCCCGGACCACCTCCAGACACCTGGACCGAGTCCATCACATGATCAGGTCGAGTGACTAGTCGTTGTGTGATCGGTAGGTTTGTCACATATAGCAAAAGAATTATTATTATTATTATTATTATTATTATTATTTGATGCAGGGCCAATCCAGTATAACCCCTTGAATTTCAAAGGTTATAACTTTGGACTTGGAATTCAGAATCATACTCTATTAGTGCTCACACGTACAGAATTTAGAGATCTACATTTATTTTAATGAAACCGTAACCGTCAAGTTTTAGACCAAAAAATCAACATTAGGCCCATTTTAGAGCCTCCAAAGATCTTTTTTCTATTTTTAGTAATTTTTATTTTTATCGGTATTTGTGTATTTCTAAAGGTAGATCCGCTACCTTAGCGGCCCCCCTAGTGCCGGCCCCACGGATATGGAGGGAGGTTCATGCAGGTACACAGGCCATAAGCGCATGGCGGGGTAAACCCCAGGTCGTCAGTTCCTGAGAATCGACCCCTGGCCATTACGCAAGAGATATCATGCGCCTACCGTCTGCGCTACGCCCTGGGGGCAGTATTTGTGTATTTCTAGTATTTATTGGTTTTGGTCTGTCTATATCAGTGTCCTATTTTGTTAATTTATTTTTATTAGTATTTATGTTAAGAAATTTTCTTATATGGTATAATTTCTTTTCTTTTCTTTCTTTACAAGATAAGAATTAAGATTCATTTATTAGAATTTTTTTTCCCTATTTCAATGGTCTAGAATTTATATAAATATCTCTCTAATAAGGATTCATCCTTTATTCTTAATAAACTTTCCTTTTTAGGTAGAATTTCTTTTCTTTCTTTAATTACAAGATAGGAATTGAGATTCATGTATTAGGATTTTTGTTCGTATCTTTGAATCTAAGGGTCTAGAGTATATATAAACACATGTCTAGTTGTTTAAGGATTCATCATCTATTCTTAATAAAATTTCCTTTTTTAAACCTAGAGAATAACAGATTTCTCTTTATTTTTGATGATTTATTTTTTTGTCTTCTCCTCAATTTTACTTTCTTATTAGTCCACAAGTTAATCACATTCTGCCCGATATTATTGAAAATGATATTTATGTTATTTTTTATAATAGTCGTACGATCTGATTAATCCTTGTGATTGACTGATCAGTCCCATAAAAATTTTCCATTGACTAAGTAAATCTAAAATGTAAGTGACTGTCTACGTAATTGCCCAGTTGTTTAAATGGCTTAGTTGAATTTCTTGAGCTTCCTAGATTTTAAATCCTGAGCGTATAAAACATTTCAAGTAGTTATCATTGAACTAGAACCCGGGCCTGGTACGCTGTCTGAGAATGCAAGAATTTAATAATAAAATTCTTTGACTTGACATATGTGCCGGCAGAAATTTTGAAAAATAAAATAAAAATTTTAAATATGAAATTTGATAATGAATGAGTTTGGAGATAAATACTATTTATGTCTAGTTTAGTAGTCTGCTTATGTTCACTTGTTGTATGATTTTCGAGATCAATTATATATGGGAGAAGGTTTCTTTCATTATTATGTAATTTTCTTAAGACATTTTCCCCTTCTAAGATTGAATCCTAGTTGACATTTTTTTTTTCCCTATCGCGTGATCATCATAGCATGAACCCTTATTCCTAGCAATGTAGTCTATGCTAGTTCAGCCAAGGGTGAACTTGTCTCCTTTTCCCTTATTCCTAGCAATGAATCAAGGGTTGAAGTTACAACAATAATAGGTCATGATGTATAATATAGGTGATGTTCCAATAGCAATAACAGTGGACTTTTCCGGATCTTAGATCTCCTTTTTTGATCGATGAAAGCTTGTATAGAGTTTAAGGTAAGTTTGTATTAGAAAATAGTCTTGATTCATAAGATTATAACTGAGAACTAGAACATGATATACTTGTTGATTAAATTATATGTTATAGATGTAGTGGTTAACATCAATTTTGAAGTTCTTCTCTAATAATAATAATAATAATATCTCGGTCTGCATGTCACTGTCATATATTGACATGTGTGCCGCTGTCTTTTATTGACCTGCGTGCCACCTTCCAGATCCGTGCCAGATCCGGCTCCGTGCCATTAGATCCAGCTCCTCATCTAACTCACATTCATCTGTTCTTTCGGATCACGACGACTCGATCAGCGTCATGACCAGCTCACCAGTCTACTATAGGGCGCCTCCTAATCAGGATACATTTTCTATGCTTATTCTCCACGCACTTTGTTATTCAACTATTTATTAGACTCCTTATATATGTCTGAGACTTGCCTCAAGCATCGGGGTAGTAGAGACTGGGGTAACTCAGTCGCTGTCTACAGGTAGCGTTGACTAGAGGGTTTCTGACGACTTGGTCAATATAAAAGACAACTTATCATATCCTCCCCCTTTGGGTCATGGGAACTTGATCAACATTCTAACCACATCATTTCGGTCGTTCTGTCTTCTCAGCTTTCGAACAAGATAAATAATAATAATAATAATAATTATTATTATTATTATTATAAAAATAATAAATTTTTTATTATTTTTAAGTTTTCAGTTGTATTAAATAAGATTTTACCTTTAGAATTTAAGAGTTGAGTTATAGTATTAAGTCAAAAAAATTCAAATCAATTTTTTTTTTCAGATTTAGGGTGATATGCTCTGCCCCCATATTAGTGGCACGTCCGCAATCCTCACAGGTTGAGATGCCTAGACATGATCCGAGTGCTCCTTAATCGTGGATGCCGACCCCCAATATAGAGAGTGAGAGATTTGATATGTTGTACACTCATTATACACGATGTGCATGGGTAACTAAGTGAGTCGGGTGCCTGAAAGTAGTTTGGGCATCCCGACCCGATTCACTTTTAGGCATCCCGACTCACTCAGTCAACATCTATCATTATATTACTTGGGTTCCATCACTTTGGTTTCCATGTTATGTAATTCTTGTTAGGTTTTGGTTTTTTGTATCACTCAATAATAATAATAATAATAATAATTATTATTATTAGTAGTAGTAGTAGTAGTAGAGAAGTTCTATTATATTATCTCGAATATTGAATGTTGAACTATAATTTGAATGCATGGTAGAAGATGAGAGTTGCACACAAAAATATAAAGATGAATATGTAGACATATGAGGATAGACAAATAATAAATGATAACATTAGAAATAAAGTCAAAATTGTACCTATTGAAGAAAAACTCGGACACATATATTTAAGATGATATGAACATATACTTAGACAATCAATAAATGTTCTAATTATATAATGCGAAACTATGATAAATATGTATATAAAATGAGGAAGAGAAAGAATAATAATAAATCAAGATAAACTTTATTTTATAAGGGACTCTATCCCCTTTTCTTAGGGCATGTTTACTCGAAGGAGTGGATAAGTGAAAGAAAGGATTCCACTGTAGAAAAATATCCCTAGGGGTAGGGAAGGGGAAAGGACGAGAAAGAAAGGGAAGAGAAAAAAATCTCTACGGACAGAAGAGAAGACAGAGGGAGACGGCAGAGGGGGAGAAGACTGTTCACCTCCGATAAAATCTTCACACCGTTTCCACCTCCGCCTGCTGTCAACTTCCACGAGGAACAGAGCAAACTATCTGCCATTGTCTCCATTGGATTTTGCCTCTCGTCTGACTCTATTTCTTCTATATTCTCTGAAGAGCTTGCCAACAAAATGAGAGATGGATGAAATCGAGTAGATTAATCTACGATTAGGTAGCTTCAATTTCGATCCTCCTTGATTTCTTGGTTCCAACTCATATCGAACAGATAAAAATATGATTTTTTTTTGTTTGCCTCGTTTTGTTAGAGCAAGCAGCTACGGCGGATGTTGGTTCAGAAATAGCTACGACGAATGTTGTGCAAAGCTGGTGGAGCCGTCAGAGTCGTCGGAGGCTCGCGTGGTTGACGAAGGAAAGGCGTTCCAGCTTGTGGGCGAGCCCCCAGCAACCCTTCGGCTCACGAGCGAGCCCCTCGTCGCCCGTTTGCAAGCAAAAGAGCCCCTCACCGCCTGTCAGCTCACACACACAAGATCAGGGCTTGAAGTGAGTAGGGAACTTGCGGGGGAGGAGGGAGTAGAGAGCGAGATCGATGAGGGGATATGAAGCCACTTTGAGCTTTGGGAGGCAGAACCAGATTTGAAGTGTTTGAGAGACTTCCATTGGAGTTGCTTTATCGGTTGTTGCTTCTCCGTTATGAAGTAGATCTTGCCGGGGAAGGTGGCGGGCCTGGCGGCGGACATGGAAGAGTAGTGCAATACTAGGATGGTAGTCTGTTGGCATATAGAGGCAGCGCACAAAGTTGAGGCAGAGTTGCAACGAAAGGCGGATGGTTACTTTCCGTCCGATTTTGAGAGGATGAAAAACTGCCTTAAAATGGATCCATTGATTGTTTCGTCAACCATCCATCCATTTTTTTAGAAGATGTAAACAAGAGAAAGGATGAATAATCCATCCTCTTTGTGTAGTAAACAGTGAAAAATTTTGCATGCAGAAAACTTTCCTTTCTTTCACTCATCCATCCATCAGAGTAAACAGGGCAATGTATCTTTGAATCTAATAAAGTTTTCCTGAGAGAGTTTGAGGGATAAAATGTTAATTGAGTACAAATTAACATACAAGGATTATAAACAAAAGCAGAGATAAGTCCTGAAATTGAGTTAATTGAGTACCTGAAAGCTGAACTAAAGGGACTTGAACTCTCAGGCTCTACTAGATAGTCCTGAAAAACTGCTTATTCAAGCAATTTTATTATCAGTTGTATCGATTAACACAGATTAGCAGTGAGTATGATCAGGCCGCAGCAAGCTAACAATCATGAAGATTTTCAGCTATTAACATTATGCAATTGTTATCACCTAATATATAATTGATAATGAGTGTGTGATCAGTTATAGGCTAACATTATTGAAATGAAACAGAACACACTACACGCGAGAGTAACAAATCTTTACAACAAATCTACAGAAGAAACAGGCAGTGTGAGTTGATTGAGTACATAATCTGAGAAATGTCATGTGATATCAGACAAATTTGTACAATCTACTATGAAGATTTCACACCCAGCTACTAGCAAAAGCAATGCCATCACCCACCAGATGTATTCGTATGCTTTGTATTAGGGTTGGCAGAAGCACTGGGGAATAGCGAATCGCTTTTTGCCACCAAGCTTTGTATTTGGATAAAATCTGGGCTGGGAAAGGAAGATCCTCGCGTTCCATCCAACCAAATTGAGGCTGGATTAATAGAACAAAACCTTGGAGGAAACCTGATGAGAAGCCTCCAATATGGGCCAAGTTATCAACGTGAGGACATAAGATCACAACGATGATCACAAGAGTTAACATAGCTGCAACCTACACAAAGAGATCACATCTATTAGGCCATTGTACCAAACTAAGATCGATTCTGAGTACAAGTCAGGCATGAGGGTGCATAATTACTGACCCAATGGATAACTATTAATTCTGTGAATTTGTTTGCTCATGAATATCATAATCGATCTTCTAAACCCTATTGATTTCACATAATGTCAGGAGATAGTGATACAGGACCAACCAATCTAACCGCTTCAACTTCAAAGAGTCATAATTTTTTATTCGGAATTTAGAATCAGGCTCCACCATGCGTACAGAATTCAGAGATCTACATTTGTTAAGAGAACTGATAACCATTAAATTTAGGACCCAAAATCCACTATTTATGCTCTAATCCGAGCCTCCGAATATTTTATTATTATTTTTAGTAATTTATATTTTTATGATATTTAGGATATTTTTAGTATTTATGGATCCAAATTTATTTATATCAGTGTCTTGTTTTGTTAATTTCAATTTCTATAAAGAGATTTTCTTTTCTCCAAAGATCTATTTTCTTTCTTTACAAAATTGGAATTAAGGTGCATATATCAAGATTTCTTTCCTATCTTAGTTTTAGGGTATAAAGTTTATATAAGCACATGTTTAGTTGTATGAGGATTGAAACCTCTATTCTTAATAAAGTTTCTCTTTTTAGTGGTTTCTCTTCTTGCCTTTTCCTCAATTTCATCTTCTCGTCAGTCCGCAAGATAACCAATATCCTGTTCAGCATAAGATAGGCAACCAAACTCGACGTTTATGAATAAACAACATGATCACAAATTCTTATTCTTTCAAAGAAGACATTTCCAAGAAAAGATATTCCTCTAGCACCACCAAAACATGCTTTCCATAGAATAAATTCCAGTCATGGGCTCCTAGAAGAGAGAAGACATGCTTTGGCAGAATGGATGCAGAAGTTACTCTCTGATACAGATCTATCCAGAAGTGCACATCCTACAGAATCAAACTCTTCAATTGATGCTGCTGCCATAAGCCCATCAACTCTAACTCTACCTAGTTCAAGTGTTCCTGTTGCCAACAATTTTAATAACAAACTCGACATAAATAATAAAAAGATTAAAATTATTCTTTTTTTCCCGCATCAATTACCCTATTAGAATAAATAGTCCAATTTATGACAAGTTCTGAAACATCGCTCCAAGTAGTCAAAACAAAGCCCCAGAGACACCAATAGAAATGTCATTCCTCCAGAGCAGAGCAGAAAGAACGGAACCATCTAAACCTGATACAAGATATATGATCCCAATGCGCACTGCAAAGTAGATAGTTTTTTTTTTTTTTTGTCAAGCTTCTGAAAATTGATATAAAGAGGCCAAATTCAGTTTAAAAACAATCTGAACTAGGAATTGAAATGACCTAGATAATTTGTGAGTATAGTTATAGACGTTAATCACAAAAACTTGTATAGAATCTTTAATGTTGAATGCAAAGTTGTTACTTTGGATATGGGTATATACTAGACATGTCTCATTTACTCTTAAGACATGTTGGAGGAACTTAAATAATATTACTTTGAACATTGCTTGCTCATGGATGGTACTATAAATTGAGTGATTAAGTTGTTAAATACAGAAAAATTCAATTTATAATTCAATTCAAAGACTCATTGTCCATGATGAATAAATAAATATAGACAATTTATTTTGATGAGATCGCCTCCAGTTTATTAAAGTCTACCTTTGGCTTAATAATAAAATTGAGAATATATTTTAATATATTGGACTAGATCATTTGAAAATAGAATTGTGATTTGATCACACAAAACTAATTTTACTTTATTACCGTATGTAACACCTCAATTTTGATTGGATAATGAACTTTGATTAATAATTAGAAATTCTTTGAAATACGGAGGGATGAGATCAGATTATTAGTCAATATCTTAGGGGCTGCTTGTTTGGGGGGTTTAGAATGGGAATGGAATGAAACTTGGTACTTGGTTTGGGGAAATGATGGTGGGACCCATGGATTCATTCCTCTAAATATAGGAATGGACCATTACTGAGTAATATGAGGGGTATGGAAATTATTCTCATTTCATTAATATTTGTAATCATTCCTATTTGTTTTGGAAATTAAAGTGAAATAACAAAGAACATGTATTCTTAATATGGAATCTATTACCTAATTAAGAAGCATGATCATATTGTTGAGTTTTGAGTTTAATTCAAAGTATTTTTCTTGGTTTTAGTTGTTATGCATATGTGTATGCATTTAGTCTTGTATTGCTAAGCCAAGAAAGTTGGAAGAGCTTATATATGGAGCCCTTCCATCCTTGCTTAGCAAAGTTAAGGGGACCGACACGCATGTGCGGGTCGAGCCCAAATCATGTGGTTTCGGGGGGTTCGAGCCGAAAATCCATAAATCGGGCGCGACGCACGCAATCATTGCGCGCAGGGCGCTTGCAGGCGGTCTGGTTTGTTTTTGCCAATCTCTGCCCGCACGTAAGGAAGCAACGCACCTGCCCGCGCGTGAGGAAGCGACGCACCTGCCTGATTCGCTGGCAATGCAATGCTTCAGCGTGAATAAATCTGAGACCAAAGCAGTCTGCTTTCTCTCCTTCCCTCTCTCTGTCTTCTTCCTTACCGAGAGTTTGTCCTAAGGCTTGGTTTCCGCGATCTGAGGTTGAGTTTGAATGCACCATTCATCTTGGAGTGCACCTACGGACGACGCGATTGATTGTCGGATCTTGGGAGGATTTTGCCGGAGAGTCTTGCACCGTGGGCGGCAATAAATTCTCTAAAGACAGCCGGCACGCCGACGCTTCAACCAGAGATACATTTTCTCGACCTCTCTTTTATTTATCTATTTACTACATGCTTACTATTTTGGTACAATTTATTACTGTGTTAGTGCTCTCTTTATACAACACATATCTTACTAGTTCTTCTAATAGACAGTAAAATCTGAGTTCAGATAATTCAACTTTTATTGTTGAATTAATGATGTATTACAATCACATGAGACTATAAAAAAGAAGATGAAAATTGAACACTTGTTAATATCCAATAAAGACATTCTGGTTATGGTATCTGGTTAATCGATAGGGGTGATATGTTAGATTGATTGATCAATCAAAGGATATGTTTATTGATTATTTGATTACAAGTTTTAGTAATTTCATTCGGATTAAGAGTAAAATCTTATTCTTTTATTGGAATATAATGAGATTAATAAATTATTTTGACTAGTCAAGAGTTGTTGAAGCTTAATTTAATTGGATCCAATCAGGTTTCTTTAGTAGCTAGAGTAACTCAAATAAATTATAAGAGTTATAATTTATTAAAATTATAGTGAAATAATAAAGTATATTAGACTATTATTAACATGCCTATTATACACATGAAAAGACATTTAATAGTGATAGCAAGAAATTAAAAAATCGTAATCCAAAAAAGTTTTTTAATTATAAAAGTTTATGATAATATTTTGAGTAAGAATATTATTATTTTTATATTATTATCTAGAATAATTATATCTAGTCTAATATATATAATGTGTCCACATACAAAGAAAAAAAATTACATAGTTAAGTTATACACCAAAGAAGGATTGAAAGTTTGGAGTATAAATCATATATATATATATATATATATATATATATATATATATATATATATATATATATATATAACCAACATCCTCTAGTGAGATATTCAAATTACAAAAAAAATATTTTTTGAAATTAAATTTTCAATTATCTTGGTTCAACACATATTCAACGCATAAAAAGTTTTAATAGCATTAACAACTAACCTCAAACATTTTATATATATATACGTGTGTGTGAGATATTTATATTTGTTTATTCAATAATAAGTTAACATACTCTTTAAGCATGGGGAGGTTATGATCTTCATTGTAGTTATACATCACCCTCACCATCCTTGCAATGTTCAAACAAGCCCTCACAAATTCTTGAGAGAACGTTGAGGTCGATGAACTGAAGCTTTCTTTGTTGAGCTCCTCCCATGCTTTGTCTATCATTTGCATCACTTTTTCCTTTGCGACTTCCAAGGACCAATGTGGCTTCTCTTTCATCATGCAAGCCAACAACGAGCCATCCCTCCCATTTTGTTTTTCATCCTATCATGCATACACAATACATTTATTTTTTTTAGTATATATAAACATGAAAAATAGAAAATTATCTACCTTTGCACTTCCCAAGTCATCCCAAAGATGAAGTATTCTCGCAGGACAAGATATAAGACTCGATAGATCCTCACAAAGATCATCCTTCGTTCAATGCCCTAATAGAAAATATGTGTGCATTAAGACAGTAGGAACACCACAAGTAATTGGGCAATCTTCATGTAGTCATCCATTGTTGGGACTTGATCTTTTGACAACCATTTTGCTTCCGCTAAAAATGAATTACTTAATTGTATCCACTACAAAACAAAGTCAATTTTTAACCAAATTTCAGTGATAATACAAACACTAAAGCAAATGTTTATGAAAAGAGCAACAATTCATACTGATTTCTTTAGATATTTGATTGGATTCCATCCATGTTCCTTGAGCACAATCTCGGCAATCTCATTGATAGTGCTATTTAATGCCTTGAAACATGCCCTCATGTAGTTGGGAAGTGAATCCATTGAAAAGTGATCCCATCTACAATGGCCACATATGAAAGTCATTAACAATAAACTCACTCTAAATATTAGTTGGTGAAATAAATATGACTAAATACCTTTGGATGACCAGTACAAAGAGCTGCAGATCGTCAATCTATCCTTTGACGTAAAAAATATCATCAAGAAGATAAACAAACATAATAATCTTCGATACAACAATCCTATAACTTGAAAATTTAGGGTTTGGTAAGCTCATCATTGTATAAACATAACACTTCAAGGACTGATCCTGAGCAAACCCTAGCTCTTGGCTCAACTCTGACTTCGTCCACCAACTATACATATATAATCAAATAAATAATAAATTAATTAAACAATAATTAGGATTTTAAATGAATCAAATATTCATGAGCAAACTTGATGTTTAACTTCATAAGAACTTATTTAATCATGTTCACTATACATAACGTTAATTAAATGGACAAACTTTAATAACTCATTAAGCTATATAAACAAACTTGAATACATGTATATTGAATTTGTTTGCTCATAAATATAGATTGTGAACTCAATAATGCCCATGAATAATATTTGTGAATTATGTACATCAACAAAGCACAACAAAACTTTTATGCAACTTGTAAATAAACAAAGAAACTATCAAAATGAACAAATAAATTTATAAAATCAAACTCACTAATTAATAAAACAAGCTTAAAAATATAAAAATATTAAACTAAATTCAAGTTAAGCTTGAACTAAGCTCAAACTCTTTAAAAAACAACCCAATTTATTTTAGACTTGATTACTACAAGAATAATAGTCTATTATGACACGCATAAATGTCCTTATAGTATATTTATGGTGACACTAACGTTTTAGTGACATCTCCAAAAAATGCCCTATATAGTAATGTCGTCTTAAACCTCCCTCACATTCCTGACATTTTATAATGTCGTTATACAATATCAATGCTAACGTTAAAGGTATCGCAATTTAAAAATATAATGACACTCTAAATGTCGGGAAAAGTCATATTTTAATGACATTTATATATATCTTGTTATGATCATAATAGGGACAAAGTTAAATGTCACCAAAACTCATTTATTATGACCTTTATATTTTTTATAAGGACAATAAAAAGTGTCAATAAAAATAATTTATAAAATTATTTTAAAATATCACATTAACTAATCTATAATGACATTAATAAATATCATTATAATAATTTATAAATATATTTAAAATGATCACTAATATTTATTTAGAATATATAATATGAATTCAATATTTATATATCATCACAATTCATCCACCATTTAAAATAGAAAAAATTATAAAATATAATTTAAAATGCAAGTAGATCATCTAAATTCATCCAATAAATATTTGGGTCAAAGTTACACATGCAAATTAATGACCAGTCTTTTACATCCAAAACTAGTTATACACTATACTCAAAATATTAAAATTTAGAAGGGAATTATATCACCTCTGAATATGAGGTGACCCAACTAAGAAGGCCTTTCGTGTAGTTGGCTCAAATACTAAGAGCTTTGTTGCAATACTCAATAGCCTTTTCGCACTATCCTAGTTGCAGTAAAGAACAAGGTTGGCAAGGTCATACTTGAGTCCTTCCCCATAAGACTCATCATCATGACCAGACAATTATTGATATTTTGTACGACTTAGAAAATGACTCATCAAGATATTTATCAATATTTATATTGTGATGTCCAAAGAGGTACAAATTAAAATTGATTTATCAATATAGTCTTAGAACGACATGCTAACATTTAATATGATAATTCATATAGTGGGACCAAACAAAACAAATTCAAACAAGTGAAAGGGAATATATACCTTCAATACATTATGAAATTTTAATAGCACTAACTAGTAACCTCTAACATTTTAAATTTGTTTAAATAGCAATAAGTTTATATACTCCTTAAGCATGGGGAGGTTATGCTCTTCGTTGTAGTTGTACATCACCCTGATCACCATCCTTGCAATATTCAAACAAGCCCTCACAAAATCTTGAGAGAACGTTGACGTCGACGAACTAAAGCTTTCCTTGTTGAGCTTCTCCCAAGCTTCATCTATCATTTGCATCACTTTTTCCTTTGCAACTTCCAATGACCAATGTGGGTTCTCCTTCATCATGCAAGACAACAACGAGCCATCCCTCCCATTTTGTTTTTCATCCTATTAATTATCATGCATACATGATAAATTCATTCTCCTTTTACTAGTATATATATAATCATGAAAATTAGAAAACTATCTACCTTTTCACTTCCCAAGTCATCCCAAAGACGAAGAATTCTCGCAGGACAAGATATAAGACTCGGAAGATCCTCACAGAGATCATCCTTCATGTGATGCCCTAATAGAAAATACATGCTCATTAAAGCAGCGGGAACACCACAAGTAATTGTGGCAATCTTCATGTAGTCATCCATTGAGGGGACTTGGTCTTTTGACAACCATTTTGCTTCTACTAAAAATGCATTGCTTAATTGTATCCACTGTAAAACAAAGTCAATTTCTAATCAAATTTTAGTGATAATACAAATACTAAAACAAATTTTACTAGAAGAACAACAATTCATACCAATTTCTTTAGATGTTCAATTGGATTCCATCCATGTTCCTTGAGCACAATCTCAGCAATCTCATCGATAGTGCTATTTAATGCCTTGAACCATGCCCTCATGTAGTTGGGAAGTGAATCCATTGAAGATTGATCCCATCTGAAATGACCA
This sequence comes from Zingiber officinale, assembly GCF_018446385.1. Taxonomy (NCBI): domain Eukaryota; kingdom Viridiplantae; phylum Streptophyta; class Magnoliopsida; order Zingiberales; family Zingiberaceae; genus Zingiber; species Zingiber officinale. Next base: position 90,903,652 of record NC_056004.1, read on the forward strand.
CATATAAAAGTCATTAACAATAAACTCACTCTAAATATTAGTTGGTGAAATAAATATGACTAAGTACCTTTGGATGGCCTGTACAAAGAGATGGAGATCGTCAATCGATCCTTCCACGTCAAAAATATCATCAAGAAGATAAACAAATGCGATAATCTTCGATAAAACAATCCTATAACTTGAAAATTTAGGGTTTGGTAGGCTTGTCATTGTCCAAGCGTACCACTTCAAGGATTGATTCCTAGCAAACCCTAGCTCTTGGCTCAACTCTGACATCTGCCACCAGCTATATATGTATACATATATAATCAAATAAATTAATCAAACACTCAAATAAATTAATCAAATACTCAGGAGCAAACTTGATGTTTAACTTCTTACGAATTTTTTTATACATGTTTACTATATATAAAGTTAATTAAATGAACCAACTTTAATAACTCATTAAGTTATATAAACAAACTTGAATACTTAAATTCGTTAATGCTCATAAATATAGATTGTGAACTCAATAATGTCCATGAATAAAATTTGTGAATCGTGTACATCAACAAGACACAACAAAACTCTTATGCAACTTATAAAGAAACAAAGAAATTGTTAAAATGAACAAATGAATTTATAAAATCAAACTCACTAATTAATAAAACAAGCTTAAAATATAAAAATTTTAAACTAAATTCAAGTCAAGTCAAACTTGAACTAAGTTCAAACTCTTTAAAAAATAACAACCCAAGGTTGAATAACTTTTTTAACAGTTTAATTTATTTTAGACTCAATTTAATTTCATTTAATTATCTTATTAAATAAGTTTAAACAGAGTTTGATTGAGCTAATTAAATGAGCCGAAACTAAAACTATATACCTTGTGACTTCCTTTAGTTCCTTTTGATGAAGGGACTGGAGCATGGTGAAATCCATCTTCCCCAATTCTCGAACATGCAAATTGTGATAGAAGTTGTCACGATCGAGATACTGCCTGGCTTTGAACCTCTTCAAGGTCATATGAGATGGAGCCTCCAGCACCTGTTCAATAGCCACGGTAAACTCTGGCCCCAAAGATGCCATGTAGGACCTGAGGTGATGGCTACTGAATTCATTGGCCCTGTAGAGTATTAATTCTCCACCAGTATTCAAATTCGACGCTTCAAATAGATTCATCAGCCCATCCATCTCCTTGCTGAGAGACGCTATGAACTCTCCTCTACCATCATGGAACCTGCGCAGCACATCTAAAGAGATAGAAGGAATTGGTTTAATTAACCCATTTCATTTCATTTCATCATGCAATACAACGTCGACAACTACAAGCATAAACCTCAGTTACCTGTCGAAACAGGGTATCGAGCTTGTCTCAGTAACCGGAACAAAAGGGCCACTTCCGCAATGCTGCTGGCTTCGCCATTGGAGATGGGGAGTCGCTGGTCGTATAAAGAATGCATCTCGGCTTGAATCTCTTCTTGGAAATGGTAGTCGATGGCGAGCTTTTGAAGGGAGTCTATGAACAGCAAGGTCTCCTTGGCTCCTCTTGTCTGGTCATCAAACATCCTCCTCACTTGGCTCAACCGGTCGCTGTGTCTCAGGCACAAACTCTCCTGCATGCATGCATGCAAGCACAGAATTAAACCAGCAGGCCATGAACCAACTAATTAATATGAGAATAGCTAAGAGTAGTGGCCACTCACTTGATCTTCATAGATGTCGGGCTTCATGATTCGTTGTTTCTGCAACTGATGAAGCCGCGGCGGCATGGCTATGTGAGTACTGCTAGGGCTATTGGTGTTGTTGGTGTGGAGAGAAGCCAGAAACTTGGGGTAGAAGGAGGAGGAGCACTGCGCCACCAGCATCTTGTCCTGTCGTATCGCTGTGTATGATAATTAAGCAGAGGGACGCGGGAGCCTAATTATAGAGTGGAACATGGCGACCGACGGTCCCTCTTGAGTTTGAAAAATTAAGGGTGATTTGTTTTTTAACTAAAAATAATATCGGCAATTGACTAAAGGAGTCCCTTAGAGTTGTTAGAGTGGTGAAATTTCAATACCCTCATGTGTTGCTGTGTTAAGAAAAAAACAAAATAGACCCTCATTGATTATTTTTGGATGAATGGATTGGCTTCATAAAAATTTTATATCGATCATCAAATAAATCAAAAAATACAAACAACGATCAACTAAGAAGTCTTGAAATTCGACATTATTTAATTGTACCCTCTATTTAAAAAAAATATTTTTATATTCAACAAACAATACTAGTGTGATGCTAATTTTAAAAAAGAATATTATTTACTGTTGTTCTTTCAAATATAGTATAATAATAATATTGTATTTGAAATTCAACATCGTTATTTTTTAAAATCCAATAACACAATGATATTGTGCTTTTTGAGAATTTCATAATTTCGAATGCGCATTTCCATCAATTGCTAAAATAAAAGAGCTGTTAATATATCTTTTACATAATTTTTTTTTTCTAATATAATTATTAGCATAAGTTAATTTATAAAATTTTGATGTAATGAATTAAGATGGGACTTGGCACCTGCCAAGCATTGGGAGCCACAATTATTTGTCAACACGAGGATCACGTTATTCAGACTACTATTCGATGGATGTTTCACGTTAACTTCGTATCTCCAACTTAGGAAAAAAATTCTGTTTAAACTCGGGTTAAAAAATTCTTCATAATCGGCCGATAGATAAGTTTTGTTTTGGTTTAAGAAAAACAAAAAAAGCTTTTCTTATAAGAAGTCATTTTCTTCCGTCATTAGAGGTTAGGTAACGAGTGGATTTGACTTGTTGTTTGGTGTAGACCAATCGAGCCGATCAATTGGGAAAGAGACTTGTGTGGTTAGGTAAAGACCCGAGGGTTAAGTGGGCTAAACAATTCGATAAATCCGAATGGCTAGTTGATCCGGTGCATTAAAATTTGACACAGGAAAAGAAATTCCGGATGCAATGTTCGTGTTAAAAATTTGACGTAGGGAAAGAAATTCCGGATGCGACGTTCAAATTAGAGGTTTGTAGAGAAAAAATCGCTATATTCCTCTTGAGACCAAGATCTAGTTGGAATTTTCTTTTACTTATTTTGTTTGTTTGGATATGTTTAATTCGTTAGATAATTTTTTCTATATTGAAAAGTGTATTGTATGCTTCTATATATATATATATATATATATATATATATATATATATATATATATATATATATATATATATATATATATATATAATTTGTAAATAAAGAAGAGTTACCTTTATATTTAAACGAAAATAATTTATTTATTCAAATTAAAATCAACTCAACATCAATCATTCTCTTTACAAGAGCTCTAACTCTTGTTTAAATAACTTTGAGAAATAAGAAAAAATTGCAACAGACAAATCGCAGCATTAAAATAAAAGATAAAAAAAACTATTTTTATTAAATAACTTTGAGAAATAAGAAAAAATTACAACAGAAAAATCGTAGCATTAAAATAAAAGATAAAAAAAACTATTTTTATTAAATAACTTTGAGAAATAAGAAAAAATTGCAACAGAAAAATCGCAGCATTAAAATAAAAGATAAAAAAATCTAATCTTAAAAATAGATAAAATCTAAACTAACTCTAATAAAGAAAATTAATTATAAAAAAATAAAATCTAAACTAACTTTTAGAAAAGAAAATTAATCCTAAAAATTTAAAATAAATAAAAGAAAAAAACTAAAAGACCAAATCTAGAGTTTTGACGATCCGATTAGCCGATTCCATTTCGTCCGGACTCTGAATAAAGAGCAACCATGTTAGGAGGCCACGAACTAATCATGTTCCTTGTAAATAGCCTTGATCGTCCTTCTTCAAGATCCAAAAGGGAGATTGGTAGCCTCATTTTCTTCTCGTAACAGCTCGAAGGGGAACATAAGCGTGTTGGATGATATGAGATGATTGTGTCCCTGGATGCTTCTATATCAGATGCCCTAGGTTGAAAAGAACTCGTTCTCTAGTTCAAAATAACGTCTTCAACATCCATAGTCTCACTTTTCTTCACATTGTCTTCTGATATGGCACAAACTGCATCTTCAAATAAGATCAAAATCTCACAGTCACCACCATAAATTACCTCATCAACTTCATCATCAAATACTAGTTCACCAAGTGATTCGATCTCGTCTTCATCGTAAATTGATCATCGACTATTTCAATATTGTCATCCATATTTTTCTCAATAAAATTTTTATCCAAATTAAAATAAAAGAACTTATTGTAGGACCGTCGACGGCCGGCTAGAAGGGGGGTTGAATAACCTGCAAAAATAAAACGCAAGCCTTTCTCGACTTTTCTCAAACTAACACTTGCATATAAAATAAATAAGCAGTAAATTAAAAGAAAAGAACAGACACACAGAGATTTACTTGGTTACAACCGGGGAGGTTGTTAATCCAAGGAAGAATTAGCACTAGTATCTCCTTCAGGCGGAGAAGTCTCTTACAACAATGAAACACAGAAAATAGAAGCTTAACTACAGAGAAAGCGTACAAGTGTAGAAAGATTGAATTGCTCGAGTTGTTATTGTTGAAAAGCTTCTGGACCAAGACTATATTTATATCCTTGGTCGGGCGTCCTAAGGGTTCCGGGCACCCTGGGGGGGGGATAAACTTTATCTCCCAACGTTCAGATCGAGTCAAAACTCGATCCTGGGTGCCCCGGAGGGGTCCGGGCACCCCGGACTATTCCGAGCGCCCCGGACTATTCCGGGCGCCCCGGCTGGAAAAGTCAACCCCATTGACTTTTTCCATCCCAGGTCTTCTACTTCGGCTCCGTTTACCTCAGATCGAGTCTTCCTCTCGCTTGGGTGATCTCTGCCATCCGGAATAGGGCTCACCTGAACCCAACTTCCGATCTTCTCGAGCAGGCTTCCGCTCTGGCTTCTCGTTCCTCGAAATCGCCACGTGCTTCCTTCTCATCCGCCACGTGCCGACCTTCTCGCTAGCTGCGTCTCTTGCTCCTCGAGCAGTCTTCCGCTCCGACTTCTCGTCCCTCGGAGCTACCGCACGCTTCCTTCTAGTCCGCCGTCGTACTCTTCCGCAGCGCCTCGCCCCTCGGACACACTGCATGCCATCCTTCTCGCTAGCTGCGTCTTCCACTTGACTACCTGTGCTCCTAAGCTCCTGCACACTTAGACATAAGGTTAAAATACACAGGACCTAACTTAACTTATTGATCACACCAAAATAACCTTGGGGTTCCAAAAATTTCCCGTTTTTGATGTGAGTAACCCAAGTTAAGTTAGGGTAAAATAGACATAAAAAATAAAATAACTAATTTTGCAATAAAGTGCAAAAAGATAGCAAATTTTAAATTTGGTCTATCTCCCCCTAGACTTATACTTTTCCTTCTCCCCCTTTGATCATATAAAAAATTGGGGTTCCGAAAAAATCTAAGGGTTAAAAAATATTTTCTAACTTTCTCAACAAAATTTCTAAGTTAAATAAATTCTAAGTTAGAGAATTTGCAAAAAAATTTCTAACTTAAATTTTTGAATTTTCTAAAAAAAAATTTTACACACGAAATTTTTTTCTACGTATAAAGATATTTTTGAAAAAAAAAATTCTAACTTAAAAAACATTTAAGTAAGAAAATTTTCTAAAAGAAATTCTAAGTAAAAAATTTGAAAGAAAATGTTTAAAAGACTTTTTAAAGCATTATTAAATTTCCACCTTAATGTTTTTATCAGAAAGTTAATTAAATATTTTTATTTCAATATTTTAGCTTCCAGGTCGTGGCGCGGCACTAGGCCTTCTTGGTTATTGGAGTAACAACCACTTCCTTAGACAAAACCTCATAAAGAAATTCTAATGTCTAATTTTCTCGCTGAAAGCTCTAAATCCAATTAAAAGTTCAAGTTAAACAAGACTTAGGAACTCAATATAGGTTCCGACCTACTGGATTAACAAAAAATTTCTTAGGGACATATTTTCTTGAAATATTCCTAATTTGTCTATGGTGTTATCTATAATACCAATTTAAATTATTAAACTTTCTAAAATTTATATTAGATAGGCATGCAATATTTTTCAAGTTATCTACTTGAATTTTTAGATTTTCATTTTCTGATTTCAATTTCTCATTTTCTAATTTAACTTTATCTAATTCTTGGCAAGATTTAGCTAATATTATTTTTAAATTCTTAATTTCTTTTTCTAACTTGCAGCAGTCTTTAGTCAGCAACTTAACAAACTTAAAAAGTTTATCGGGAGGAAGAGATCGTACCTCACTTACCTTGTCGATCTCGTTGTCCGTGTCTCCCCCTGAACTGCTGCTTTCTTCCGACGTAGCTTCCCCTTCATCGATGCTCTCGATGCTCATCTCGGAAGAGTTTGAATCACAGTCGTCGTCTTGATGACTCGCCATTAATGCGAGTCTGGAGAATGCCTCGACTTCCGATTCGGACGACGTATCGTCCCACGTCGCCTTTAGGACCTTGCACTTTTGGACATGCTTCTTACCTTTATCCTTGTCCTTGTTCCTCAGCTTGGGGCAGTTGTCCTTGACGTGCCCTTCTTCATCGTAGTGGTAGCAGAGGATGGTCCTTTTCTTTCTGCCCTACGGATGGTTAGTAGTTCTAGATTTACAAAGATTTTTAAACCGTCTTACCATCATTACAATTTCCTCGTCGTCGAGAGAAGGTTCTTGGGCTCCTTTGTACCTGCACATCTTGATTCGTGCACTTCAAATGTTAAGAAAAATTCTTCTAGTGTAATTTTTTCTAAATCTTTCGAAATATAAAAGGCATCTACTAGTGATGCCCATTTTGAATTTCTCGAAAAAGAATTTAAAGCGTACCTTAGCGAATCTCGGTTACTTACCTTTTCTCCGAGATTCGATAGTCCGGTAATGATCTCTTTGATTCTCGAGTACAGATGCACAACTGTCTCGTCTTCCCCAAGTCGCAGGCTGGTGAGCTGATTGCGAAGTAGATCCCATTTAGCGAGCTTGGCTTCGGACGTTCTTTCGTGCAGCTCAAGAAACTTCTCCCAAAGTTCCTTTGCCGAGTCGTAGTTCCCGATCCGGTTGACTTCTTGTGGCGGAAGAACGCTTAGCAGATGGTACTCTGCTTTGCCGTTCGCCACATAGTCGGCCTGCTCTTTTTTCGTCCATTGATATTTTTCTTTGCCCTCTGGAGCTACAAAGCCAAATTTCATTATTAAAATTAATTCAAAATCGGTTGTAAAGAATACCTGCATTCGCTTTTTCTAGGTAGCGAAATCCCCTTCGAATTTCGGCGGGTAGATGCTTGGTCCGACTATTATCTTTGCTTCGATTGGCGGCTAGTCCTCCTGAAGCGCCTTGGCTCTGATACCACTTGTAGGACCGTCGACGGCCGGCTAGAAGGGGGGTTGAATAGCCTGCAAAAACAAAACGCAAACCCATCTCGACTTTTCTCAAACTAACACTTGCATATAAAATAAATAAGCAGTAAATTAAAAGAAAAGAAGAGGCACACAAAGATTTACTTGGTTACAATCGGGGAGGTTGTTAATCCAAGGAAGAATTAACACTAGTATCTCATTCAGGCGGAGAAGCCTCTTACAACGATGAAGCGCAGAAAATAGAAGCTTAACTACAGAGAAAGCGTACAAATGTAGAAAGAATGAATTGCTCGAGTTGTTATTGTTGAAAAGCTTCTGGACCAAGACTATATTTATAGCCATGGTCGGGTCACCCTGAGGGTTCCGAGCGCCCTGGGGGGGATAAACTTTATCCCCTAATATTCAGATCGAGTCAAAACTCGATCCTGTGAAAAAGTCAACTCCGGACTCCCAGAAGGTTCCGGGCGACCCGGTTGGAAAAGTCAACCCCGTTGACTTTTTCTTGCCCGGGTCTTCTGTTCTGGCTCCGTTCGCCTTAGACCGAGTCTTCCGCTCGCTTGGGTGATCTCTGCCATCTGGAATAGGGCTCACCAGAACCCAACTTCCGGACTTGTCGAGTAGGCTTCCGCTCCGGCTTCTCGTCCCTCGGAATCGCCGCGTGCATCCTTCTCATCTGCCAACGTACTCATCCGCAGTCTTCGTCCCTCGGTCGCACCTCGTGCCGACCTTCTCACTAGCTGCGTCTCTTGCTCCTCGAGCAGTCTTCCGCTCCGACTTCTCGTCCCTCGGAACCACCGCACGCTTCCTTCTCGTCCGCCGACGTACTCTTCCGTAGCGCCTCATCCCTCGGACGCACCGTGTGCCATCCTTCTCGCTAGCTACATCTTCCACTCGACTACCTGTGCTCCTAAGCTCCTGCACACTTAGACACAAGGTTAAAACACACAGGACCTAACTTAACTTGTTGATCACACCAAAACAACCTTGGGGTTCCAACACTTATGACCTTTAAGATCTCGGGCATTACGATCACGGTGTGAGACTTCCTCAGCCGGAACCTGTCTATCACGATCTCGACCATGCACCTCAATATATATCTTCAAGATCTTCCTCAGCCAGAGGGATACATTGATGCGACTGGAGCAGGATGCTGAGGGGATGTTGGACACTTGCAGGAGCACACGGATGCCATGGATGGAGCTTACAGATGGTACCATAGTCTGAGTGTGAGCTGAGGAGGTAGTGTGGTGACACCGCAGCGGATGAAGTCATGCAATAGAGCATGAGGACTACATGTGTGTTACCTTATGGGATGAGGGTGATGTATGTGAGGAGAGACCACAACAGGTGGAGTCATGTAGTAGAGCATGAGGACTGTATGTGGGCGAGCATGTAGGGGATGAGAGTGTTGTACAGGTGCATAGATCCACCTTAGAAAGATCTATCTAATCTGTAGCAAACGGCTAGCGGTAAAGACATGTCAAAGCCTGTTTGGAAATACCCATTTAGTTAGGAGTTGATTAACTAGATTAACATATAGTTGGTTAATTAAAACCTATGTTATAAATAATTAAACCTAAATTTCTCTTCTTATTATCGCCGAATCCCTTCTATTCTCGAATTCCTCCCGTTTCACTTCACCGCCGGCCTCCCCTTTTCTCCTCGTGCCACCGCCAGCCTTCCCCTCTTCCTCTATTCCTTCTCCTCTCACAGCCGCATACCCGATTCCCCTCTCTGTTCCGAACCATTTCTCCCAACGCTGACTCTTCCCCGATTCCCTTCCTCTCCCTTCTCCTCTCTCGTGATTCCGAGCCACCGCCACCCTCTCCACCTGATCTCTCTCTTGGGCACGAAGCTGTTTCCCCTCTCCTCCGCTCGTCAAAGCTCGACCCATCGCCTACCAGCAGCCGAGAGCTCGACACTGACCTCAGCCCCAATCGCGACGGTAGTTCGATTCCTCTATCTTCTCTGCCTCTTCATCGTCGGCGATCACCGACTGTGGGATGCTAGTTGCCGCGTGACCTTCCTCGCACCTGATCCCATCCATTCCCTGGCTTGACGAGGAGTTTCTAGTCACAAGAAGATCCTTAGCTGTGGCGATCCTTGTGGCGTGGAGGATTGCTACTCGGGTTCACAACTGGATAGTGCCACCAATTCTGGTAGAGGTCATCAGCTCCTGTCCCCCGTCAGCAGCCTGCAGATTTTCGTCTAAGAGGGTCCTGTGGATCTGGATCTAGGGTAAGACACATTTGGTATTAGATTTACAGAGGTTTGATTTCATTTCTGATTTCTAGGATATTATGAGTAGCTAATTGACAAATTCATGTAGCTTTAACCGTCAATTTCGACAATGGTTTCTCTAGCTGTGGATCACCGGTTGAGACTTCAGATTTGGGTAAGTTCTGCTCAGTATGAGGTTAAGTATGGATTGATTACATTCTGTATTGGATTAGACTAGGTATCAATTGAGATATTGGATGATTAGTTTAAGGTTATTGTGATTGTTCGGTTAAGGGTTACCTTAATTAGATTAGGGATTTTATTTAGCTATTTACTACGTATGCAATTAGCTAAATACATTATGTGATTTGCAGGACTTTGATTCGAGGTGAGTGCCTCAACGTGGGATTTATTCTGATATGATCTTCGTTTTGAGGCGAGTACCTTTGACTTATCTCTTTTGATATTGTTATTCTAATGTACGTAATAGATTATAACTAGTAGTAATGGTTATGTTTATATTTACTTGGTATGTCACTACTTAATACCCGTAGTATGCCCATATTGTTATCTGTTATGCATTTATGTTTATGCCTCTTGATTCTTGTCATGTGTACTTATGTTCATAAAAGTAGTGACATACAATGCATTACCGGGTATAGGCCTAGCTACTAGATATATGTGGCATGTGTACCTAGATTTATTATCTAGCATGTGTACCTAGTTTTATTATCTGGAATGTGTACCTAGATTATTTACCTGGCATGTATACTTAGATCCTTGTTATAGATTCAGTGTTCCTTTTGGTACATATTATATAGAGGTTGATATTTTCAAGAATTACATGCTTTAGTGTCATGCACCATTTTGCACTATTGCATGCTGAGCGATTGTCGGCTCCTTTATAGTTGAGCGCATCGCCAGCTACATGATCTGCACACACAACTACTCATGGGTTAATGGTACATTAGACAGGGTATGTGCAGTTTGCTCTGTCAGGGCTCCGCTGGTCCGCTTATGGGTAGTGTGATTGCAGCGTGGTAGCGGGCAGGGATCCCTCCTCTTGACTATGACACAGGGAGATGAGAGCTTATGTAACACCCGTATATGAATTTTCCCATAATTAGAATAGGCTTTATGTAGATTTTTCAAAAATAAATAAAAGAAAATAGAACCAAAAAGAGGCATGACCAAGGTTTGAACCTTGGACCTCTTAGTAAGTGGTTATATGTGATAACCAGTAGCCCCAGCAGGGGTGTGCTGTTAGGAAAGAAAGGGACATAGTAGTTAAAGGTAAGGAAAGTGAAGGCTCCCTTCACTAAGGAGAAAAAGTTTAAGTTTTCTTCTTCTTCCCTCAAAGAGAAGTTGGTTTTTGCCTTCTTCCTTCATTTACACTACAAGAAAAAAGCTAATAGACAACACTTTAAAAGCGTTGTCTATGTGGCTGAAAAAGCATTGTTAAAAGCACTGTTGTTAAAAGTCTACTCAAAGACAACGCTTTAAAAGCGTTGTCGTTTGTAGCAAAGACAACGCTTTTGCAACGCTTTAAAAGCGTTGTCATTTTTTGCTAAGACAACGCATAAAAAGGGTTGTCTTTGTTAAAGACAACACTTAAAAAACGTTGTCTTTTTTAAAGACATCACATAAAAAGCGTTGTCTTTTTTAGCAAAAATAATAGTTTCACAATGCATAAAAAAGCGTTATTTTTTTTAGCAAAATACAAGAAGTTTTAAACTATTATCTTTTAATACCAAAGACAAATAAAAGATAAATGAAAACTAATCTACTTCAATCAATAACATATTATTAAATAACAACTGAGATAAATATATAAATTATCATCCTTACACTTCTATAACAAACATAATTACTCGCATACAAAGAAATTTTAATTAGAAGATACTCAAAACTAGTCCTATCAACTACATCTTATTACATGAACTTAAAGGATCTTGATAGATGCTACTTATCCTCTTAACTTGAATGTTCTTTACTCATTGACTTTAACCATCTTCTCGCTTAAATTCCAAAGCCTTCTTGATAGTTCTTCGTCAAAGTACTTTCCAGTCACACACCTGAGGTTCGGATGTAGTGCCACATAGCATGTAGTTCCTGAGGTTCGGATGCAGTGCCACATAACATGTAGTTACTGCTCCTGTAATCACAGAAATGTAGATAAATGAAATAAATCAAGTTCTCATAACATCAATGACTATCATATTCAATGAAAATAAGAACATAACATCACCTAAAATTTGGAAAAAAAAAACAAACGGGAAGAGAGAAGTTCCCTTGCCCTTTTTGTCTCCTCCAATCTCAAAGTGCTTGCATCTCTAAGAGAACAAAATAGATATTAGCTATAGGTGGAAAAATTACAAAGGACAGAGAGGTAGAATATCAGTACAAACTTTTATTGGATGACGTGAATAATGCTTATAGCTCTGGCATTGAAGTGTCAACACAATCTTCTTTGTTGTTTTGGCCTGAAAAAAGAATTAGTTCTATTGCTTACAATTTTATACAGTTGAGCATTAAATACAACTATGAATTTGTTTCAAGAAACTAAGCTCAAAACAAAAAAACTTCATTGTCTCTAACCACTAAAACTGGCCTATTATTTCGACCGCACCACACGATTATGAACTGATTATAAATTGGAAAGACAATAACAACAACATGGATACATCAGTAAGAACTCAGAAACTAGAGAGATGTATAGGAAGCTTATGTCTTCTTCATCAAAGCCTTCTCGACTTAGCGCTTCTTAGCAAACATCTTCCTCTTAATTCCCAGAACCTGTAAATAAATCGTAAACCTTTAAGACAGTTCCACACACATGGAAAATTCTTGGGTTAGAAGTAAATACCAGAGTTAAAAAAAATCCCATCCTTTTGGCAAACGCAAACTCTCATGGACCATATAAAAAAATCCAAATAAACTATTCTCTTAGCTTCTTTGGACAACTTTGATCATTATTCCTTATTCTATAACTTCTTGACATTGTTAATCCTCATCATTTGCAATGACTTAACAAACCTCGCACTTCTCATATCATCTTCTGACAATTGTGGAACTTGATGTTAGGATCGATGTACTCGGCTAGAGAGGGGGGGGTGTGAATAGCCGACCCCAAATCTTCGTTTCTTTCTACAAGTTGACGTTAGCGCAGGGGAAAATAAAACAAAGAAACAAAGACAAGAAGATCAAACCTCAACACGCAGCGATGTAACGAGGTTCGGAGGTGATACTCCTACTCCTCGGCGTGTCCGTAAGGTGGACGAGCCCTATCAATCCGTCGGTGGATGAGTCCCCGGAGAACCGGCTAATAACTACTCCTTGTGGGTGGAGAAACCTCACCACAATAGCTTGCAACAGCAATATGGAAATACAAAGAAGAGCAAGAACAAAATACACAATGAATGTACAAATACTCGCTTGCCTTCTCGTCGACTGACGTCCCGGATGAAGCACCAACTTCACGGACGAATGCCAACAAGCAACTCAGTCGAAGAAGCTCACACGAAGCTTCGGAGCTCAGCAAAGCTCAAGTGCACAGCTTTCAGAAGAACAACAGCTCAGTTCAGAGTAGGAAGAAGAAGGAAGAGTTGCTGTAGAAGCCCTCGATCTCCTTTTATAACCTGCACTGCAAAGAAGAAGCCAGAAGACAACAGAAGATAGAAGACCGTTGTGAGCCAACGGATAGTTCTGGACCGATCAGGCTGAAGCCTGATCGGTCCAGGGCACCTCTGATCGGTCCTGGGGACTGATCAGGCCCCAGTCTGATCGGTCCTGGGGACCGATCAGAGCTTCCTCTGATCGGTCCAGGGATCGATCAGATTCCTTTTCTCCCGAACTTCTTGCCTTCTGATCGTTGTTTCCTGATCGGTCTGCAGACCGATCAGATAACACTCAGTAGGCTACTGTTTGGTTACTGATCGGTCACCAGACCGATCAGCCGTATCACTGGATCGGTCCCCAGATCGATCCAAAGCTTGGTTTTTCCCAATACCAAGTCCCAAGTCTCCCACACCAACATCCGGTCAACCTTGACCTGTTGGTACATCATGCTTAGCATCCGGTCACTCCCTTGACCTGCTAAGACTCCCCACCAAGTGTCCGGTCAATCACTTTGACCCACTTGGACTTTTCTCTTCGTGTCAAGTATCCGGTCACTCCCTTGACCTACTTGACCTTCTCAACACCAGATGTCCGATCACCCTTGATCCATCTGGATTTTCCCTTGCCCGGCTTCACTCACCAGGACTTTCACCTAGCTTCACTCACTAGGGTTTTCACCTGGCTTCACTCACCAGGATTTCCAATCTGTCCGACTTCACTCACCAAGACTTTCCAACTGCCTAGCTTCACTCACCAGGACTTTCCCACTGCCTGGCTTCACTCACCAGGACTTTCACCTAGCTTCACTCACTAGGGTTTTCACAACTGCCTGGCTTCACTCACCAGGACTTTCCCACTACCTGGCTTCACTCACCAGGACTTTCCCAACTGCCTGGCTTCACTCACCAGGACTTTCACTTTCACCTAGCTTCACTCACTAGGATTTTCACCTGGCTTCACTCACCAGGATTTCCTGACTGCCTGGCTTCACTCACCAGGACTTTCCGAACTGCCTGACTTCACTCACCAAGACTTTCTGAACTGCCTGGTTTCACTCACCAGGACTTTCTGAATTACCTAACATCCCAGTTAGGACTTCCCAGTCAAGTATCCGGTCAACCTTGACCTACTTGACTCTTCTTCATCCAACCTGATCAGACCCTGATCAGTATCTCTCCGCATGGACAACTGCACCTACATTGTCCATGTCTACATGTCTTTCTGTATTGTCAAACATCGAAACCATGACCAAGGTTTACGCTTGGTCAACTAGGTCAACCTTGACCTACTGGAAATTACACCAACACTTGATCCTTTTTCCCTTTTTCATATGTTGACTTCCTTTGGCTCATTCCGTCTTCTAGCAGAATTTTATGCCCAAACTATCTAAATTGTACTCGGCCATGTTCACAGGGATGAGGAGTTGTTAGGTTAAGGCCTTGAATTGAATGATGACTTGCAAAGCACGATGCTATTGCTTCTGGTTCACCTCTGCAAGCTGGTGCATCTGAGTTGATCGAAAGGGACCCTGTGGCACCTCAACCTACAAAACCTGAAGTCTCTGAATCCCTTCCAAGAACTCCAATTGTGCCTCAATCTGCTAGTCAGTATGATGAGGAAGAGGAAGATGAAGATGATGATTATGCTCAGTCAGCTCACATGTTAGTTTTAGGTAGCTAATCTACCATATTTTGAAAGAAAGAAAAAAGACTGGTTAAAAACATGTCTGTGCTTGTGCAGGAACTCCAAAGTCAATCCACCAAATTCTAGAAGCAGCTCCGTTGCAACCAGTGATCATTTGGGCTCTCGAAATGGAACTGATGTTACAGCTTCCTCCATAGCAGGAAGCATGGAGGCATCATCACCTCCTTCAGCCAGTAATGCTCCAGCACTTCCTGATCCTCCAACTTCAGTTAACACTTCAACCAAAGAACAAGACATAATCAGCCTTTTGAGCATTACCTTGTCAAACCCATCACCACCCACACTCCTTTAACTCCTACAACGTCTGATCAAAATGTATCAATTATGCTGCTGTTGATAGCAATGTCAATGCCAATGCCAATGCCAATCCATTTGAACCAACTCAACTCTTAGCTTTCAATGATTTGAAGCTAAGAGAAGGGACTGCTTACTTGGATCTGAACTTCATTCGATCTAGTTCCCTTGAAGCTAATCAGAGAAAGGGGAGGACGGGTACCTAAAACGGAGGTGAGCAGCGCGACCATGCCACGGTAAAGCACAGTGAGGCCCTCCTGAGCGACGATTCTACAAAGGAGGTCGATGCCCGAGATGGATCATCGGGCAAGGGCGAAGGAATTTGAGGAAGCGAGAGTCGGCGGTGGCTGTTGCAGGCGGATACAGAGCGTGTCGAGTGGATAGCTAAAGGTGACCCTGACCATGCCGTTGATGCCCCCAACTATTCACCAAGAACTCCATCCAAAACTCCATGATCTTCTACTCTCATGTGCACCTCCCTCTTGCCCTAAAAAAAAACTTGCATAGCCAAAGGGGGAGTCAATCCTGAAACCTACCAAGGAGGCAGCTTTGCACTCAATCACTTTCTTGTACCCAAAGATGAGCAAGGATGGACATGAATGAGGAAGGGGGCGGAAACATTGGTTCTCCTCCTCCTGCGCTTGTGCTGGGATCAAGAAGTTGACGAAGACGGAGACGGAGCTTAGGGTCAGTGTTTTCGGCGAAGGGAGTTCGCGTAAAAGGAGATCGCGAGTTAGGAGGCCAGATTGCTAATTTAGGTTTCGGCGAGTGAGGGTTTTCTGCATGTGGGAGGATGTGTGGCGGAAAAATAATTGGGTAAGTTAAAAGTTTTAGTCAAATATCAATTGGTGGTTTAAAGACTAATAAAATTGTTAATAGACAACGCTTTTTTAAATATGTTGTCTTTGACCCATAAAAATCACTAATAGACAACAATTTTTAAAAAAGCATTGTCTATTAGCTAGAAAATAAATAGATAGACAACACTTTTTACTAAAAGCGTTGTTAAAAAAAAAGACAATGCTTTTTAAAAAAAAAACGTTGTCTTTTAAGTGTTGTAAAATCTAATTTTTCTTGTAGTGTTAGCATAAATAAGAGAAAGAAAGGGAAAAATCCATTTTTTCTTCTTCCTTCCTCCTCCTTTCTCCCTCCACCAAAGTCTAAGCTCTCTCCTCTTCATTGTGCCGAACTCAAGCCAAGGAATTCTCTCTAGGAAAAAGCTTCACAAGCAAGGGTATTTTCTTAGTAACCCAAATGAGATGATGTAAGTATCTCCCTCACCTGCAGTACAAGTAGTTCCGTGTGTGTCATGTGTTGATAATGTTCAAAAACAAAGGATTTGGTTATTATATGTTTCGGCCAAAGAGGGATAAGGGGATTAGAGGCAATTTAAGACCTCAACTATGCTTGTTTATTAGTCCTCATGATATGTAGACCATTATATGATGTTAGTATAATTTTTCATGCTTCATGTTGCTTAGAAATCTCATACCATGCTCTTAGGGTTTCGGCCAAAGAAGGATAAGGAGATTAGAGGCAATCTAAGACCTCAACTATGCTTGTTTATTAGTCCTCATGATATGTAGACCATTATATGATGTTAGTATAATTTTTCATGCTTCATGTTACTTAGAAATCTCATGCCATACTTCTAAGGTTTCGGCCAAAGAAGGATAAGGGGATTAGAGGCAAATTAAGACCTCAACTATGCTTGTTTATTAGTCCTCATGATATGTAGACCATTAAATGATGTTAGTATAATTTTTCATGCTTCATGTTGCTTAGAAATCTCATGCTATACTTCTAGGGTTTCGGCCAAAGAAGTATAAGGGGATTAGAGGCAAATTAAGACCTCAACTATGCTTGTTTATTGGTCCTAATGATATGTAGACCATTATATGATGTTAGTATAATTTTTCATACTTCATGTTGCTTAGAAATCTCATACCATGCTCTTAGGGTTTCGGCCAAAGAAGGATAAGGAGATTAGAGGCAAATTAAGACCTCAACTATGCTTGTTTATTAGTCCTCATGATATGTAGACCATTATATGACGTTAGTATAATTTTTCATGCTTCATGTTGCTTAGAAATCTCATACCATGCTCTTAGGGTTTCGGCCAAAGGAGGATAAGGAGATTAGAGACAATTTAAGACCTCAACTATGCTTGTTTATTAGTCCTCATGATATGTAGACCATTATATGATGATAGTATAAATTTTCATGCTTCATGTTGCTTAGAAATTTCATACCATGCTCTTAGGGTCTCGGCCCAAGAGGGATAAGGGGATTAGAGGTAATTTAAGACCTCAACTATGCTTGTTTTTTTGCCCTCATGATATGTAGTCCATTATATGATGTTAGTGTAAATTTTCATGATTAGGTTGCATAAAATTTGGAAGCATGCTTCTAGAGATTTCGGCCATGGTTAGAACTTTAGGGTTAGAACCTCATTTATTCTTCCTAAGGGTCTCACATGTTATGTTAAGTATTATGAGAACTTAAGTTATGGATTTCATGTTTTTATTTTGCTTGAAAACCTATGATACATGCTTATGAGTTTCAGCCAAGACAAGAAAATGGGGTTAAGAAGCTACCTAGGATTCCTATGGGGCTCACATGTTATGTTAAGTATTATGAGAACTTAAGTTATGGATTTCATGTTTTTATGTTGCTTGAAAACCTATGATACGTGCTTATGAGTTTCGGCCAAGATAAGAAAATGGGGTTAAGAAGCTACCTAGGATTCTAAGGGGCTCACATGTTATGTTAAGTATTATGAGAACTTAGGTTATTGATTTCATGTTTTCATGTTGCTTGAAAACGCATGTTTCATGCTTATATGTTTCGACCAAGTTATGATTTGGGTTTGTAGGAATTTCAAAACCCCAACCATGCATGATAATGACCCTTTCTGATATAATATGAATTTTATGTTACCATTTTAATTGATATGTGCACTTATGCCATCATGCTATGCCATGCTATATGTTATGTGCACTTATGTCATCATGTTATGTGTTCTCTATGATATGCCATGTTATATGGGCACTTTGTGCCATTATGTTATGCTATGCAAGGCTTATGTATGAGGAAAAGCCTAAGAGATGCTTCCCTTAAGTTGGGATTAAGAGCACTCTTCATGTTATGATAAGAGATATGTTATGCTATGATATGACAAGGAACATGATATGCTATGATATGACAAGAAACATGTATGCTATTTTACTTTTGTATGGCTTGTACCAAGGGTGAGCTCCTAAGTGCCCCTAGGTCGATGGTCAAAGAAACGGGCCTAGTAAAAAGGGATGGACTCCTAAGTTGCCCCTAGGTCGATGGTCAATGAAACGGGCCTAGTTCCTAGTAGGTTCAAGATTTGCTACCTTGGATCTACTTAGGATGCGCGCATTCATGTACATTTGTGGTACAAAGCCGGGCCCTCATGTTGAGATTATGTTTATGTATTTATATGATATATGTTTTCAAAAGGACATCTTGCATATACTCATCTCATGATACATGATACATATTTTCAAAAGAACATCTTGCATCTACATGTTCTTGAAGATATGGTTTCCTTTATGCCTTAGTAAGATGCTCTTGAAGATATGTCTATGATGCTTAGATGATCATGCTACTACTTTATGCTTATGTTCTCACATGCTATGTTATGAATTGCTTAGATGAGTATGATACTACCTTATGTTAGCATGCAAATTTTTCATACCTAGATGGTAGTCGAATGAACATGTTACTACTTATGATTAATGCATGATTTATGATTTATGATTTTTGTGAGTAGGAAAGGATCTTACTAAGCCTATGTGCTTATAGTTTAATTTCCCTTGTACTGCAGGAAAGGGAAAATAATGGCTAAACTAAAGGGAGCAGCAGGAAGGGCAAACATGTGTGTGGCAGTGGCATGGTGGAATAGATCTATTTATATTTCAGGACTTATATATGTCTAAGTTTTGCATGTGAACCATGTTTTTGACTTTATGTTTTGGTAATAACTTTAACCAGTATGAAGAGTTTATGCACTTATGTTCCTTTTTGTTCCATGATAGTATGCTTATACACTAGTTAAAACATTATGGATCATGTTCAAGTAGTAGATATTAAATCAAGTTATATGCATGAATACTAGCATGTTTACATGTTTAATATGATAAGTATGATTGGTTTTAAATAACCACTTTCGCTGCCATGTTTTTATGTATGTATGTTCAAGTAACCCCGTCCTCCCTAAGTAGTGGAAGGGCGGGTGTTGCAGTTTGGTATCAGAGTAGGTCTACCTTTCCACACACACACATCAAGCCTCCATCCTGCCGCTTCAAGTAAGCATTTTTATGTCTACTCTATTTCTTTTATGCATGATAAATGTTTTAATCTAAGTATGCATGCTTACTCTATTATTTTAAGTATGATAAGGAATGTTTTAGTCTAAGTATGCATGAAGGTAGGGTAGGAATGATGATAACTTATGTTAAGTCTTGTTAAGAATGTTAATGACCTTATGCTAGTCTGGTTGGGAATAATGATAACTTATGCTAGTCTTGTTGTCATTTTTGAAGATAAGCATGGCTAGAAGACGCAATACCAGAGCCGATGAGGCGGTACCCCCACCTTATCTGATGTATGTAGTCACTGAACTTCAACGTCAAATCACAGAACAGTAGCAAGTAATAAATACTTTGATGAATCAGCAAGGGAACCCTGCTACCCCACCAGAGAATCAGAATGCGATGCCAGTCATACCTACAGCTATGCCAGTACCACCCGTGGGCCCTGCCCCAAGGGTTAGACAGGAGGCGTACCTGATTCAGTGGCAGAGACTGAAGTCGGAAGCATTCTCTGGTAATTGTGAACCATGGGACGCTCAAGCCTGGTTCAAGACTGTAGAAAGTATAGTAGAACTATTGGACTGGCCAGAACACGAGAAAGTCAAGTGCGCATCGTTCTGCCTTACGGGAGATGCTAGAATGTGGTGGGACAGAGTTAAAGCAAAACGACAAGTGAATCAAATGTGATGGACGGACTTCGAAATTGAATTTTTCAAAGAATTCTTCCACATGCGGGTGACAAACAAGCACTACGACGAGTTCACCGAGTTCCGGCAAGGTGACCTATCAGTCAATGAAGCGGTGAAGAGATTCAACCGACTAGCGCGCCTATGCCCAGAGTTGGTCAGTACAGAAAGAGAAAGGGTCAGACTTATGCTGAAGATGCTCAGACCTGAGATAGCTCTGAACGTGGCCGGCGGAGTTAATAGACCGCAGACTGTGAAGAGCTAATCAGCAGTGCCCTGATTACCGAACACTACTTGAAGGCGCTGAACGAAGGCAAGAGTCAAGCCCAGTCAGGAGGACAGAAACCTTAAAATACCAGAGCCAGCTGGAAAGGAAACCACAGTGGCAAGAGAAAGCAAGGGAACGACTTTAAGGGTGGTCCAGCGAGCAAGCAACCCATGTTCCCTCAGTGTACCACGTGTGGAAAGAAGCATCCTGGAAAATACCGTATGGGTACAAATAGGTGTTACAACTGTGGATTGGAAGGACATATGGCCAGAAACTGCCGTACTCAGGTTCAGACACCTCTTCAGTAGTATGTCCAGAACAGAGGTGCTCCCCCACAGCTACACCAGATGTAGACTGCTATAGAAGGGACTTCGATAAGCCAAGGAAGACTGGAAGCCCCGCCAGATACAACGAATGCTAGGATTTTCTCCCTCACCAAGGAAGACGTAGAGAATGATTCTATGGTTGTCACAGGTCAGATATTTATTTTTAGTCAGCATGCTACTGTATTATTTGATACTGGGGCAATGTACTCATTCGTCTCTACACCTTTCACAAAGAAGATAGATATGCCACCACTAGCCTTAGATTGCAAGTTCTTAACGACCCTACCTTCGGGAGAAATGATGCCATCTACTCATATGCTGCGAGCCGCACCCATCAGAATCGCAGACAGAGAACTCTATTGCAACCTGATAGTGCTCGACATGCAGGATTATGATATTATATTGGGCATGGATTTCCTGAGCAAGTACGGTGCTTCGATTGAGTGCCGAAAAAGAAAAGTGGTCTTTCAGCCTGAAGCAGAGCCGATGTTTGAGTTTATTGGGAAGCCAAGGGGAATTATGTGTTACGGGGTCAAAAATATGTCCGGACAGCTCTCTACCCTGACAATAGCACCGACGCTGTTCAACAATATATTGGGGAAGCAAACCCGTGACCCAAGCATCCAAAGGATCAAGCAAGAGAGCTTAGAAGGAAAGAATGACGGATTCTGTATCACTGACAGTGGAGTATTGTACCTCAGGGACCGCTTATGTATTCCCGATGATCCAGAGTTACGAAAGAAGATACTGGAAGAAGCCCATGCAATACCCTATGCGATGCATCGTGGATCCACCAAGATGTACCAAAACTTGAAAAAGAAATTCTGGTGGTTCGGTATGAAAAGAGACATGGCTCAGTATGTTAGTACCTGCCTGACCTGCTAGAGAGTTAAAGCAGAACACCAGAGACCTGGAGGAGTACTACAGCCAATTCAGATTCCAGAATGGAAATGGGAGGACATTTCTATGGATTTCATCTCCGGACTACCCAAAACGACGAACGGTTACAATGCTATATGGGTAATCGTAGACAGATTGACAAAATCCGCCCACTTCTTAGCAATCAAGATGACATACTCAATTGAGCAACTGACTCAATTATATGTCAGGGAAATTTTTAGATTACATGGGATTCCTAAGACCATCATTTCTGATAGAGATGGTCGCTTTGTTTCACATTTCTGGGAATGTGTTCAGAAGGCTCTTGGTACGAAGTTATTGTTCAGTACTACCTTCCACCCTCAGACCGACGGACAAACAGAAAGGGTGAACCAAATACTAGAAGATATGTTACGAGCATGCACCTTAGACTTTAAGGGGGGTTGGTGCCGATATCTTTGCTTAGCAGAATTCGCCTACAATAATAGCTACCAGGCTACTATTGGAATGGCGCCTTACGAGGCTTTGTACGGGAGGAAATGTAGATCCCCTATATGCTGGTACGAAGGTGGCGAAAATAAGGAGATGAGATTCCGAACAGATTTCATTGACAACACCACCCGTGCTATACAGGACATCCGCCAAAGAATAGAAACTACTCAGAGTCGATAGAAGAATTATGCAGATAAGCGACGTAGACAGTTAGAATTCAGTGTCGGGGATTCAGTATTTCTCAAGGTAGCTCTTATGAAAGGAGTGATGAGATTCGGAAAGAAGGGAAAGCTAAGCCCGCGCTATGTGGGACCCTATCAGATTCTGAGAAGAGTCGGCAAGGTAGCTTACGAACTAGAGCTGCCTCCGGAGATGTCGGCGGTTCACAACGTGCTCCATGTTTCAATGCTCAAGAAATGTATTCCTCACACAGACCTAGTGATTGGACCACAGACAGTGCAGGTTCAAGAGGACCTAAGTTATGAGAGCCGACCGGTTCAAATATTAGATCGAGATGTCAAAAGACTAAGGAACAAAGAGGTGCCCTTAGTAAAGGTCCTATGGCAAAATCAACGGTTCGAAGAAGCCACATGGGAATGTGAAGACGATATGAAATAAAAGTACCCAGAGTTATTTTAAGTTTGAGGACAAACTTTTATGAGGTATGGGGGACTGTAACACCCGTAGGATCCCTAGCAATTTTATATGAATTTTCCCATAATTAGAATAGACTTTATGTAGATTTTTCAAAAATAAATAAAAGAAAATAGAACCAAAAAGAGGCATGACCAAGGTTTGAATCTTGGACCTCTTAGTAAGTGGTTGTATGTGATAACCAGTAGCCCCAGCAGGGGTGTGCTATTAGGAAAGAAAGGGACATAGTAGTTAAAGGTAAGGAAAGTGAAGGCTCCCTTCCCTAAGGAGGAAAAGTTTATGTTTTCTTCTTCTTCCCTCAAAGAGAAGTTGGTTTTTGCCTTCTTCCTTCATTTAGCATAAATAAGAGAAAGGAAGGGAAAAATCCATTTTTTCTTCTTCCTTCCTCCTCCTTTCTCCCTCCACCGAAGTCTAAGCTCTCTCCTCTTCATTGTGCCGAACTCAAGCCAAGGAATTCTCTCTAGGAAAAAGCTTCACAAGCAAGGGTATTTTCTTAGTAACCCAAACGAGAGGATGTAAGTATCTCCCTCACCTGCAGTACAAGTAGTTCTGTGTGTGTCATGTGTTGATAATGTTAAAAAATATAGGATTTGGTTATTATATGTTTCGGCCAAAGAGGGATAAGGGGATTAGAGGCAATTTAAGACCTCAACTATGCTTGTTTATTAGTCCTCATGATATGTAGACCATTATATGATGTTAGTATAATTTTTCATGCTTCATGTTGCTTAGAAATCTCATACCATGCTCTTAGGGTTTCGTCCAAAGAAGGATAAGGATATTAGAGTCAAATTAAGACCTCAACTATGCTTGTTTATTAGTCCTCATGATATGTAGACCATTATATGATGTTAGTATAATTTTTCATGCTTCATGTTACTTAGAAATCTCATGCCATACTTCTAAGGTTTCGGCCAATGAAGGATAAGGGGATTAGAGGCAAATTAAGACCTCAACTATGCTTGTTTATTAGTCCTCATGATATGTAGACCATTATATGATGTTGGTATAATTTTTCATGCTTCATGTTGCTTAGAAATCTCATGCCATACTTCTAGGGTTTCGGCCAAAGAAGGATAAGGGGATTAGAGGCAAATTAAGACCTCAACTATGCTTGTTTATTAGTCCTCATGATATGTAGACCATTAAATGATGTTAGTATAATTTTTCATGCTTCATGTTGCTTAGAAATCTCATGCTATACTTCTAGGGTTTCGGCCAAAGAAGTATAAGGGGATTAGAGGCAAATTAAGACCTCAACTATGCTTGTTTATTAGTTCTCATGATATGTAGACCATTATATGATGTTAGTATAATTTTTCATGCTTCATGTTGCTTAGAAATCTCATACCATGCTCCTAGGATTTCGGCCAAAGGAGGATAAGGAGATTAGAGACAATTTAAGACCTCAATTATGCTTGTTTATTAGTCCTCATGATATGTAGACCATTATATGATGATAGTATAAATTTTCATGCTTCATGTTGCTTAGAAATTTCATACCATGCTCTTAGGGTCTCGACCCAAGAGGGATAAGGGGATTAGAGGTAATTTAAGATCTCAACTATGCTTGTTTATTTGTCCTCATGATATGTAGTCCATTATATGATGTTACTGTAAATTTTCATGCTTAGACTGTATAAAATTTGGAAGCATGCTTCTAGAGGTTTCGGCCATAGTTAGAACTTTAGGGTTAGAACCTCATTTATGCTTCCTAAGGGTCTCACATATTATGTTAAGTATTATGAGAACTTAAGTTATGGATTTCATGTTTTTATGTTGCTTGAAAACCTATGATACATGCTTATGAGTTTCGGCCAAGACAAGAAAATGGGGTTAAGAAGCTACCTAGGATTCCTAAGGGGCTCACATGTTATGTTAAGTATTATGAGAACTTAAGTTATGGATTTCATGCTTTTATGTTGCTTGAAAACCTATGATACATGCATATGAGTTTCGGCCAAGACAAGAAAATGGGGTTAAGATGCTACCTAGGATTCCTAAGGGGCTCACATGTTATGTTAAGTATTATGAGAACTTAGGTTATTGATTTCATGTTTTCATGTTGCTTGAAAACCCATGTTTCATGCTTATATGTTTCGGCCAAGTTATGATTAGGGTTTGTAGAAATTTCAAAACCCCAACCATGCATGATAATGACCCTTTATGATACAATATGAATTTTATGTTACCATGTTAATTGATATGTGCACTTATGCCATCATGCTATGCCATGCTATATGTTATGTGCACTTATGTCATCATGTTATGTGTTCTCTATGATATGCCATGTTATATGGGCACTTTGTGCCATTATGTTATGCTATGCAAAGCTTATGTATGAGGAAAAGCCTAAGAGATGCTTCCCTTAAGTTGGGATTAAGAGCACTCTTCATGATAGCCTAAGAGATGCTTCCCTTAAGTTGGGATTAAGAGCACTCTTCATGTTATGACAAGAGATATGTTATGCTATGATATGACAAGGAACATGATATGCTATGATATGACAAGAAACATGTATGCTATTTTACTTTTGTATGGCTTGTACCAAGGGTGGGCTCCTAAGTGCCCCTAGGTCGATGGTCAAAGAAACGGGCCTAGTAAAAAGGGATGGGCTCCTAAGTTGCCCCTAGGTCGATGGTCAATGAAATGAGCCTAGTTCCTAGTAGGTTCAAGATTTGCTACCTTGGATCTACTTAGGATGCGCGCATTCATGTACGTATGTGGTACAAAGCCGGGCCCTCATGTTGTGATTATGTTTAAGTATTTATATGATATATGTTTTCAAAAGGATATCTTGCATATACTCATCTCATGATACATGATACATATTTTCAAAAGAACATCTTGCATCTACATGTTCATGCTGTATGGTTTCCTTTATGCCTTAGTAAGATGCTCTTGAAGATATGTCTATGATGCTTAGATGATCATGCTACTACTTTATGCTTATGTTCTCACATGCTATGTTATGAATTGCTTAGATGAGTATGATACTACCTTATGTTAGCATGCAAATTTTTCATACCTAGATGGTAGTCGAATGAACATGTTACTACTTATGATTAATGCATGATTTATGATTTATGGTTTTTGTGAGTAGGAAAGGATCTTACTAAGCCTATGTGCTTATAGTTTAATTTCCCTTGTACTGCAGGAAAGGGAAAAGAATGGCTAAACTAAAGGGAGCAGTAGGAAGGGCAAAGATGTGTGTGGCAGTGGCATGGTGGAATAGATCTATTTATATTTCAGGACTTATATATGTCTAAGTTTTGCATGTGATCCATGTTTTTGACTTTATGTTTTGGTAATAACTTTAACCGGTATGAAGAGTTTATGCACATATGTTCCTTTTTGTTCCATGATAGTATGCTTATACACTAGTTAAAACATTATGGATCATGTTCAAGTAGTAGATATTAAATCAAGTTATATGCATGAATACTAGCATGTCTACATGTTTAATATGATAAGTATGATTGGTTTTAAATAACCACTTCCGCTGCCATGTTTTTATGTATGTATGTTCAAGTAACCCCGTCCTCCCTAAGTAGTGGAAGGGCGGGCATTATAGCTTAGACTCCCCCACTATGTTTGGGGTAGAAGGATAGGTGTACTTCGACAGCATCATGTCCACTCGGTCACTCAGGAGTAGTGATGGCAGAGTGCACAGTTATCATAGCTCTACCCACTCGGTCTCACCATCGCGTGTGAGATGACTAACTAGCGTTAGGGGTGACCATGTCATTTGCATCATCTGCATGGATTGCATTTATTGCTTATGATTGCTATATTTTTGTATGCTGCATTTTGGTAGTTGCATATGATTGACATGCATACAGGAGACATAATGTATTTGGTCTGACAACCCTGCACCTGTTAGTATGGTGCATACCCTTATGTTTAGGAGGTCCTGGTGAGTACAGTTTCTTCTGTTGTTTAATTTTGCATTACCTATTATTGTTCAAGAGATTGTATTGCATGATTATTACTGATAGTTATATCTTACTATGCATGTCTGATCGATACCCGCTGAGTTCTTGAACTCACTCCGTTGATTTATTCCTATTTCAGGTTGAAGTTGCTTGGAGTATCCTGTTTGCCAGTCCTATGTCACATCCGAAGACTACTTCCGGTTTCATTTATGTTTTATCTGGTTTATGTATTTGGTGGATTTAGCATTGTATATTTCGGTTTTGGTTTTGGAGTGTTGTTACGTGGTATCGGGAATTATTTTGTTGTGTTGTGTAAGTCTAGCCGCATAGTAGTCTTTGTTGTTTTGGTTTGTATGGACTTTCTTTCATTTTGTTTTTTCACTGTGTGTTTTTAGTATAGCTGAGTGGGTTGTTTAATATATATAACTGCATGATTGTGATATTTTATTCCAGCTGAATAGGCTGAGAATATAACTGCGTGGTTGTGTATATTCCAGCCATGTGGGCTGATGTATTCTTGTGGATGTATGTATGATTCAGATTGTCACCGGTACAGGGGAGATGCTGTCGTATTTTTGTTTAACAGGGACTCCTCTGGGGCGTGACAGTTTCATTTTGGGGGGGGGGGGGGGGGAAAATTTAGAGAACCATGGATTTCTCTTTATTTTCAACAGTTTCTTTTCTTACCTTCTCCTCAATTCTCCTTCTCGTCAGCTTGCAGGATAATTGCTATCCTACGCGACGTCAGTTGGTATTAAAGCAAGTAGGTTCCGATTAAGGAAGCCGAACATTAGATCCAAGAGAATGTTATCATGGTTGTGGTCATAGTCATAACAACAGGTAAGTTCCGATTGATCGTAGCATTCAGGTTATGATGACGGTTGAGGATTTACTTAGGTAAGTCACAGATTTAACCTAGCATCCAGCGGTGGCGACGCAAAATCTTAAAGATTGTGTAGTGTCCGAAACCACTTAATTAATTAATGAGATTTATTGGATTAATTGTAATTTAATTAGATTTTTAAGTTATTTAATTAATTAAGGATATTTATTTGGGTAATTGAAATTTAATTAGAATTCATATTTTATTAAGAATTATAAATTTAAATAGATGAGTTAGTTAGGATTAATCAAGTTAACCTTTAATTATGGAATTTGGATTAATAAAATTAAGAAAATAATAGGATATATTAAAAATAATATAGAATATATAATTAAACAAGAATAAAATAAATAAATACAAGACTAAAATTTTATGTAGTGTGTATTGTATATAGAAAGAAAGTATAAATAATATATATAATATAAACCCTATAATTTAAATAAGAATATATATATATATATATATATATATATATATATATATATATATATATATATATATATATATATATATATATATATATATATATATATATATTAATATAGGTAACGTGTAACAAATATAGTGTAAATAATAATTAAGAAATTATAATCATATAATATATGAATTATATATCTATATTATATATATGGATATCCATATAAAATTATATTAAATTGACGACTTAGTTTTTATATAAAAATCTATATAGCCATGGATATATATAGGGAATATAAAGTATATAGTATTAATAATGGAAATAGAAAAATTATAAAATATATATATATAGGAGATTTTAATTGAAGATATGGATATATCTTCAACGTGAAATTATATATTTAGAAAACTATAATATTTAATTATTATGTATACATTATATATATATATATATATATATATATATATATATATATGAAATTAGTATATGGATAAAAATATGTATAAAATTAATGCAATTAATGACTTAGCATATAAGAATGAAGACAAGGTCCTAAGCTCTCACTTCTATTTAAACCTTACACTAAAAAGCCTCACCTTTGATGTTGCCACTGGCCCTAAGAAGGTTTCCTACCCCTTTTTTGTTTCTCCACCGTTGCTAGAGCTTCAACGGAAGACAAGGACTTATGAGCTAAATACTTAAGGCATGTTCCCTAACTTGTAAAGCTTTAGTTAGTTTCTATGGTTTGTGACTTCGGGTACCATGGATTGAGGTATGATGTTCTAGTTTAAGTTTTCTTCTTAAGTTTTTAAAGGTTTGCGTAGATGGAGTATTTCAGATTTCTTGAGGAGAATAGTTCCTCACTAAATTGTAATTGTTGCCTATCATGTGTTTTCTATAGAAAGGTTGTGCATGTTCTTCTCATCTTATGAATTTATTGGTACCTATAAACTATAGATGTTAGGTTCCTAGGTAGGTGTATTGAACAGGGGTTTGGTTAGTTACCATTATAATCCTCCTTGATAATATTAGATTCCATGTACTAGATTGGGTTTAAGATGTTATTACCATAACCATGTTTTGAATTGCTCTATGGTGTATGCTAGGTTCGTTTTAAGATGCAAGGACCATAACCATGTTTAGGATTTCTTTTTTGTATACGTTAATCTGATTTTGGTTTAGGATGCATGAAACGAAATATGCTTAGATAACTTCATGGTCAAAATAGGTTTCGGATTACAAGGTTTAAATTGCTATGAAATCAATTATGTATGACACCAATTATACGGACAAGAATGTTTCAAAACTATGCATGTAATGGATTTAAAAAAATATAAATAAATAAAGACAAGTATACACATCTCACAAACTCTAGCACACCAATTATATGGAACTCTAGCACATCAATTATATGGATGGATGTGTTTTATGACCTTACATGTTATGAATTTTTATGGAAAAATTATCTACAGGTATCAGGTTAAATCGGTTCATAAAGTTTGTGTGGATATGGACATTATGGTTCCAAGTTATTGTTTAGATACTAGGGGTTGACGTGTTAATAGAATGGTTAGGGGCGAGATAGGTTTATAAACTCTAGCGCGCACTGATTATATATTTTTGGACAACCATGATTATTTATGCCTTGTATGAGGGGGATTGGTTTTCATTTCAAAGTGTTATTGGCATGCATGAGGGTTATGAAGTATTTAATGAGAAACACAACTTAATGGTAGACAATTTATGCTCATGTATGGTTAAGTTCAGCCTTGCTTAATTGGGTTCTTATGCTAGGAATTTTGTTGTATAATAGTGCCACGAGTATATAACTGTATGAGTATAAGTAATTGATGTTCAAGTAAGGTATGATGAATATGGATAACCATGTTTTGGGTTCATGTTCACGTTTATACTCAAGATCATGTTTAAGTTTATCTTCATGTCTATGCCTATAATAATGTTTAAGTGTATGTTCTTTTCTTGGAATTTGCTCTAGTAGGTTTGTGGATAGGCTTATGTTTTCTTCCCATCATGATAATTTAAGTGCTCATGAAATGAACCTGTTTACGTTTATGTACAAAAAATATATTTACGTTCCATGCTTGAGTAGTAATCATGACTATGCTTATGCACATGTTCAAGTGTATTAAGTTATGATCCGGGGACCTAAGCCCGGGGAGATTACTAAGTTATGATCCGGGGACCTAAGCCCGGGGAGCTTACCAAGTTATGATCCGGAGACCTAAGCCTGGGGAACTTACCAAGTTATGATCCGGGGACCTAAGCTCGGGGAGCTTGTCAAATCTTATTATGGGTTAAGTTATGAACTGGGGACCTATGCCTGGGGAGCTCACCCAATCTACGAGGTCGAGTGTGACCGGTGTCCTTAGCCCGGGAGCTCGCCATAGCCCGGGAGCTTACCAAATCTACGTGGCCAAGTGTGACCGGTGTCCTTAGCCCGGGAGCTCGCCAATCTTACGTGGTAGAGTGTGACTGGTTCCCTTAGCCCGGGAGCTCACCAAACTATGTAGTTGAGTGTGACCGATGCCCTTAGCTCGGGAGCTCACTAACTCTATGTGATTATGATCTTTTCTTTGTTTAGCTTATTTACATGCTTATACTTAGCTTCTGTTCATCCATAGTATGTACGCTTTATGCCAGCTAGTATGCTTATGCCTATGTTTATATGCATGCTCATGATTATATCTATTTCATGCTTAGTTTAATTACATGCTTATGCTTATGCTTCTATTCATCCATAGTATGTACGTTTATGCTAGCTAGTATGCTTATGCCTATATTTATATACATGCTCCTGGTTGTGTCTATTATATACTTAGCTTACGTACATGTTTAGGCTTATGTTTATGCTTGTATGCCTAAGTAGACGTCTACGCTCATGTCCATGATGTTCCAATAAGTAAGACCTAAGTTACCTTTGATGTGGTTTCCCTTGGTACACTAGATTATAGACTCTAACTAATGCATAACATTATTTTGAACATGCTGAGTCTCTCGACTCACAGTTTATATCTTTTTTTCAGACAATGAGAAGAATAGGATAGGAGGCACTGACTAGTGAGCCAGCTCAGAACAAGGGCAGTACAACCTGAAGGTCTTCTAGATTAATTTCGTATGTAGTTATGTTTTCTTTCGAATCGTCTATGTAATTTTATTTGAAGTAAGGAACCATTTTGGAAGTATGAGAAGTGACGTCGTAGGTTATGCATTATATATATGTTTAAAAAAAACTTGGGTTGTTACAGTTGGTATCTGAGCAAAAGTTCTTGGAAGGGTTGTGCCTACTGCCAGTTCTGAGAAACTCACAAAGTTAAGCCTCAAGTCTGTAAGTTTAAATGCTTTATATCTTATATATGTGCATGAAGAAAAGAAAAATTTGTTGAAATGTCAAGTTAGAGGTTTGATAGTATGGGTAACATTGATTAAAACTACTTAGACTTTATTAATTGTTAGTTTGAACGTCAAAAAATTATAGTTAACTTTATGCCCAATCTAATATTTTCTCCCCTAATACTGATTTTTTCCTTTAGTTTCAAAGGAAATTATAGCAATTAATCTCCGAATTTCGAACAATTTTTTTAAAAAATTAGGACCTTAATGCTCATAGTCGAACTATTGAACATAACATGTCTTAGAAGTTTTGAATTTTCTTTCCTAAGTAAGTTTGGGAGAACTTATGGGGACAGTATAATAATTATAGGAATTTTCGACATTGAGTGTTATCTTGCATTCAGCCTAAGAACTCCATGCTTAAAGGCTATGGAGTAAGGTGATAAAAATAGTCAAGGTTAGGTGGCCAAATTGTACCTAGGAGGAGACTACTTGGGACACCAAGGGAGACATAAGAAACTGCTACCTAGGATTGTTTGGTAAGTGTTAATTTCGAAGATGAAATTTTATTTAAGGAGGGAAGAATTGTAGTGTCCGAATCCACTTAATTAATTAATGAGATTTATTGGATTAATTGTAATTTAATTAGATTTTGAAATTATTTAATTAAGGATATTTATTTGGGTAATTGAAATTTAATTAGAATTCATATTTTATTAAGAATTATAAATTTAAATAGATGAGTTAGTTAGGATTAATCAAGTTAACCTTTAATTATGGAATTTGGATTAGTCAAATTAAGAAAATAATAGGATATATTAAATATAATATAGAATATATAATTAAACAAGAATAAAAAAAAGAAATACAAGACTAAAATTTTATGTAGCGTGTATTGTATATAGAAAGCAAGTATAAATAATATATATAATATAAACCCTATAATTTAAATAAGAATATATATATATATATATTAACATAGGTAATGTGTAACAAATATAGTGTAAATAATGATTAAGAAATTTTAATCATATAATATATGAATTATATATCTATATTATATATATGGATATCCATATAAAATTATATTAAATTGATGACTTAGTTTTTATATAAAAATCTATATAACCATGGATATATATAGGGAATATAAAGTATATAGTATAAATAATGGAAATAGGAAAATTATAAGATATATATAGGAGATTTTAATTGAAGATATAGATATATCTTCGTGAAATTATATATATATATATATATATATATATATATCACAAATATATTTAATTCATATTATAGTTTCTTAATACTAAGTCATTAATTTGATTTTTGAATCAAATTATATATTTCCACACACACACACACACACACACATATATATATATATATATATATTAAATATTATAGTGTAAATATGAAATTAGTATATGGATAAAATTATGTATAAAATTAATGCAATTAATGACTTAGCATATAAGATGGAAGACAAGGTCCTAAGCTCTCACTTCTATTTAAACCTTACCCTCAAAAGCCTCACCTTCGATGTTGCCACCAACCCTAAGAAGGTTTCCTACCCCCTTTTTGTTTCTCTACCGGTGCTAGAGCTTCAACGGAAGACAAGGATTTAGGAGCTAAATACTTAAGGCATGTTCCCTAACTTGTAATGCTTTAGTTAGTTTCTATGGTTTGTGACTTCGGGTACCATGGATTGAGGTATGATGTTCTAGTTTAAGTTTTCTTCTTAAGTTTTTAAAGGTTTGCGTAGATGGAGTAGAATAGTTCCCTCACTAAATTGTAATGGTTGTCTATCATGTTCTTTCTTTAGAAAGGTTGTGCATGTTCTTCTCATCTTATGAATTTATTGGTTCCTATAAACTATAGATGTTAGGTTCCTAGGTAGGTGTATTGAACAGGGGTTTGGTTAGATACCATTATATTCCTCCTTGATAATATTAGATTCCATGTACTAGAATGGGTTTAAGATGTTATGACCATAACCATGTTTTGAATTGCTCTATGGTGTATTCTAGGTTTAGTTTAAGATACTAGGACCATAACCATGTTTAGGATTTCTTTTTTTTGTATACGTTAATATGATTTTGGTTTAGGATACATGAAACGAAATATGCTTAGATAACTTCATGGTCAAAATAGGCTTCGGATTACAAGGTTTAAATTGCTATGAAATCAATTATGTATAACACCAATTATACGGACAGGAATGTTTCATAACTATGCATGTAATGGATTAAAAAATATAAATAAATAAAGACAAGTATACACATCTCACAAACTCTAGCACACCAATTATATGGAACTCTAGCACACCAATTATATGGATGGATGTGTTTTATGACCTTACATGTTATGGATTTTTATAGAAAAATTATCTACAAGTATCAGGTT
The DNA here is from genome assembly GCF_018446385.1 of Zingiber officinale. NCBI lineage: Eukaryota > Viridiplantae > Streptophyta > Magnoliopsida > Zingiberales > Zingiberaceae > Zingiber > Zingiber officinale. The sequence continues at coordinate 90,937,479 of NC_056004.1, forward strand.
AAATTGGTTCATAAAGTTGGTGTGGACATGGACATTAAGGTTCCAAGTTACTGTTTAGATATTAGGGGTTGACGTGTTAATAGAATGGTTAGTGGCAAGATAGGTTTATAAACTCTAGCGCACACTGATTATATATTTTTGGACAACCATGATTATTTATGCCTTGTATGAGGGGGATTGGTTTACATTACAAAGTGTTATTGGCATGCATGAGGGTTATGAAATATTTAATGAGAAACACAATTTAATGGTAGACAATTTATGCTCATGTATGGTTAAGTTTAGCCTTGCTTAATTAGGTTCTTATGCTAGGAATTTTGTTGTATAATAATGCCACGAGTATATAACTATATGAGTATAAGTAATTGATGTTCAAGTAAGGGATGATGAATATGTATAACCGTGTTTTGGGTTCGTGTTCACGTTTATGCTCAAGATCATGTTTAAGTTTATCTTCATGTCTATGCCCATGATAATGTTTAAGTGTATGTTCTTTTATTGGAATTTGCTCTAGTAGGTTTGTGGATAGGCTTATGTTTTCTTCCCATCATGATAATTTAAGTGCTCATGAAATGAACCTATTTACATTTATGTACAAAAAATATATTTATGTTCCATGCTTGAGTAGTAATCATGGCTATGCTTATGCACATGTTCAAGTGTATTAAGTTATGATCCAGGGACCTAAGCTTGGGGAGCTTACCAAGTTATGATCCGGGGACCTAAGCCTGAGGAGCTTATCGAGTTATGATCCAGAGACGTAAGCCCAGGGAGCTTACCAAGTTATGATCCGGGGACCTAAGCCCGGGGAACTAACCAAGTTATGATCCGGGAACCTAAGCCTGGGGAGCTTGTCAAATCTTATTATGGGTTAAGTTATGAACTGGGGACCTAAGCCTGGAGAGCTCACCCAATCTATGTGGCCGAGTGTGACTGGTGTCCTTAGCCCGGGAGCTCGCCAATCTTACTTGGTAGAGTGTGAATGGTGCCTTTAACCCAGGAGCTCACCAAATCTACGTGGCCGAGTGTGACCGGTGTCCTTAGCTCGGGAGCTCGCCAATCTTACGTGGTAGAGTGTGACCGGCATCCTTAGCCCGGGAGCTCACCAAACTATGTAGTTGAGTGTGACCGGTGCCCTTTGCTCGGGAGCTCACTAACTCTATGTGATTATGATCTTTTCCATGTTTAGTTTATTTATGTGCTTATGCTTCTGTTCATCCATAGTATGTACGCTTTATTCCAGCTAGTATGCTTATGCCTATGTTTATATGCATGCTCATGATTATATCTATTTCATGCTTAGTTTAATTACATGCTTATGCTTCTGTTTATCCATAGTATGTACGTTTATGCTAGCTAGTATGTTTATGCCTATGTTTATATACATGCTCCTGGTTGTGTGTATTGTATACTTAGCTTACGTACATGCTTAGGCTTATGTTTATGCTTGTATGCCTAAGTAGACATCTACGCGCATGTCCATGATGTGCCAGTAAGTAAGACCTAAGTTACTTTTGATGTGGTTTCGCTTGGTACACTAGATTATAGACGCTAACTAATGCATAACGTTGTTTTGAATATGCTGAGTCTCTCAACTCACACTTTATATCTTTTTTTTTCAGACAATGAGATGAATGGGATAGGAGACATTGATTAGTGAGCCAGCTCAGAACAAGGGCAGTACAACCCGAAGACCTTCTAGATTAATTCCGCAAGTAGTTATGTTTTCTTTCGAATCGTTTATGTAATTTTATTTGAAGTAAGGAATTGTTATGGAAGTATGAGAAGTAACGCCGCAGGTTATGCATTATATATATGTTTTAAAAAAAAAACTTGGGTCGTTACAGATTGTGTTATCTCAAATCGTGAATCTAAGTCTACCTATGAGAACCCTTATCACCAGCTGGCTACATGCCAAGAGCGTCATGATCGAGAGGAGCCTTATGGAGACCTCGATTTTTGGATTGATTTATCCAAATTTTTTGGTATATTACAAGCAGAGGACTTCGTTGATTGAATCAATGAAGTTGAGCAGATCTTCAACTATAAGCAAGTTCCGGATCAGATGAAGGTAAAGTTGATTGCTATCAGACTCAAGAGTTAAGTATCGACATGATGGGATCAATTACGGTGCTCATGTGATAAACAGGGCAAACCCCAAATAACTGACTAGGAGAAGATGAAAAAAAAGATGAAGGAGCACTTCCTTCCTTTCAACTACACAAAAGTTCTTTAGTGACTTCATAGGTTGAGATAGGGTGCAAGATCGATCAATGATTATATGGATGAGTTTTATCATTTAGTTGCCCAAAACAACTTATCTGAGATGGTGGAGAAGATGGTGGCTCGATACTTAGGGGGGGTTGCGTTAGTCCTTTCAAGATGTCCTTAGCCTTTATTCGTTATGGACGGTTTCCAATGCCTACCACCGTGCACTGGATATTGAAAAAATAGCAAAATAAAAAAAAAGTAGTTAGAGGTGACCAAACCAACAGCTCATTCACCCTTATGATTCTCATCCTTTGTAGCAAAAACCACCATAGGTTAATTCTAAGGCCCTTATTAGGTGTTATCATTGTAGTGAATAGGGGCATAAGGCAAACCAATGTGAAAGAAAGATAAAAATTTTATTGATTGAGGAAAATGTGAAAGGAGAGACGACAACAATTAATGATTCGGTGTATGAAGCTGACGACGTATTGTACGGTAATGGCCATGAGACTTAGGTCATTCTCAAGAGTTTGCTGATTCTCAAGGGCGATTTAAGGGATGAGTGGTTGAGAACTAATATTTTGATACTACCAGCACCATTGCGGATAAAGTATGTAAAATAATTATCGACAACGACAATTGTGAGAATGTAGTATCTAAAGAGTCTATCCAAAAATTACAGTTGAAGACAAAATGTCATCATAAGATGCTTAAGTTGTCATGACTGAATAAAGGCAGTGAGGTAACAATAGACAGACGATATCTCATGCCGTTTTCAATTGACGGCTAATATTTTGATAATGTTTAGTATCATGTGGTGATCATGGATGCATATCATGTATTGTTAAGGCAACCTTGAAAGTATAATCCTAGCGTTATCCACGATGGACAGAAGAATACTTATACCCTTCACATCAAAGGAAAGAAGATTGTGTTGGCACCGTAGCAAGAAGGAACCACTCCAGTTCCGGTAGATAAAACTACTAATATGCTTTTTATATCCAGATTTTTAGATGAGATGGAGTGTGGAGACATTGCCTATGCTTTGTTTCCTTGTCAAAACGATGTTATTTCCATAGACGCTTTCTTACCAGCCGAAGTATAATCAATGATAACGAACTTTACTAAATTGATGCCAGAAGATCTTCTTATTGGGTTGCTTCCATATTTGTGGGACCGGCTCTAGGGGAGCCGATGATGTGGCGGTTCCACAATTTGTTTTGTTTTAGGGTTGAGTTTGTCTAATCGACTAACATATCGCCTTAGTCCAAAAGAGGGCAATATTCATGAGAGAATGAGCTCATGTGTAGTTCAAAGGATGATTCTTGGTGTATATGTGTTGACAGTTGAGTCATCAACAACATTATAGTTTAGTACCGATTTCTAATTCTCCACTTAAATGACATCCAGTTCTAGGGTCTTCTAGAAAATTGACCTTAAAAGAGGCTACTACCAGATAAGAATAAGGCCTGAAGATAAATGAAAGACAATATTCAAGATGCAACATAGGCTATACGAGTCGATGGTCATACCCTTTGGATTGTCCAACGTGTCCAATACATTCATGATGTTTATGAATCAGATCTTGTGGTCTTCTATGGGAAAGTTCATGGTGGTTTACTATGATGACATCCTCATATACAATCTGACTGAGGCATCACACTTTGATCACCTCATATACAGTCTGACAGAGGCATCCTTATATATTTTTGAGAGACTGAAAATGGAGTGTTTATTTGTCAACAAGAAGTATTTCTTTTTTACAACCTCGATAACTTTATTGGGCTTTATCGTGTCTACTAATGGTGTTCATGCATATCAATCCAAGATAGACATAGTCTTGGAGTGACCTCAGCCAAGGACCTTATACGATGTTAGAAGTTTTCATGGATTGACTTCTTTCTACTATCAGTTCATTAGAAATTTCAATACTCTGATTGCTTCCATCACTAAATGTCTCAAGGGATGTGATTTTAAGTAGTCCAAAGTGGTAGATGCTAGCTTTCAACTGGTTAAGTAGAAGATAACTGAGGCATCATTTCTAGCAGTTCCTAATTTTGACAAAGCATTCGAGGTCAACTATGATGCATCTGACATTGTGATAGGGAGTGTTCTAAGTCAATCTAGCTAAGAATCTAGTTGTTTAAAGCTATCTGGATGCAGGAAGAATTATTCTACCTACGACTTAGAATTCTATATCATTGTTTTGTCTTTGCATCATCAGCATCGCTACCTAGTTACAAGGAGTTCATTCTATTTATTGATCATGAAGTCTTGAAGGACATCAGTGGTCAACACAAGTTGAGTAGTCGACATACCAAGTAGGCAGCTTATTTGCAGAAGTTCACTGTTTATGCTGAGACACTAAGTCGAGAGCCAGACCATGACACAAATGCCCTAAGCTATCGCTCTTTATTACTAACCACCAAGAGTACCAAAGTTGCAGACTTCGAGATTTTTGCTGGCATATACGCAATTGACCCTTCATTTGGAAGGATATTCTAGGAGGTATATAATGGTCATCGTCATGATTTTATCTTACACAATGGTTACCTGTTATGTAGATTACATTTGCGCTTTCAAGATTGTTCACTGAGGCAGCAAATTATCAATGAACTTTATAATGAGGGACACTTTGGTGGTGATAAGATATTGGCTTTCATCTCTACTAATTTTTATTGGCCCAAGCTAACCAGTGATGTAGCTCACTTTATAAACTGATGCTATGTATGCCAGTGTGATGTCTGACAAAATAGTGATTATCCTACGGGCTAACAAGAAGCGAGATTAGAGGAGAAGGCAATAAGAGAACCCCAAAGAAAATAAAGAGAAAACCCGTAGTGTGGAAGAAAAAACTTTGTTAATACTGGAGCATGATTCCTCATATTGCTAATAAGTATTTTATAGACACTAAACCCTAAGATTTAAAAATGAAAAAAAAATCCTAAATTTTAGACCTCAATTCCAATCTTATAAAGAAAGAAAAGATACCTTACTAGAAAAAGAAAATTTCTTAATAAATATTGTTCCTGTCTGAGAAGCTAGGCAAGACGGAGAACCGGCAAGAAAAAACCTACCGCTGATGAAGAATAGTACCTGTAGAACAACGATCCGAGAAACCCAAAGCAGATCGGGAAAAATAGAGTCACCGGAAGCCCTCCTCGCACGAAGACCCGATGATGAAGAAGAAATCCTAATCTGAGGAGAAGAAACCCAGATCTGAAGCGTCCAAGACTTCCTGCGCACAAGAGATCAACCAACACTATCGTCAGTGACCTAAGCCCGGGGTGGGAATCCCTGGCTAGGCCCTTCGACGCTCAAGTCAGCGATCTCTCTCGTTGTGGAAGAAGGAAGAAGAAGATGAACAGTAGTTGCAAATTAGGGTTATGAATGTGCACAATGATGTGAACTTACCTAGCCAACGGAGAGGATTCCCCCTTTTATACCACTTCATATAACCTCCGTGGTCATGAAGTGGACCCCGGGTTGTTAGAGTTCGTTATGAGATGATGTCAGCTGTGTACTTGTAGTAAATAATTTTTAAGGAATCTTTCTTGTACCCCAGATGTACCTCCTTTGTCGTTTAGCACCTACAAAATAATCTGAAAGCACATTTTCCGCCGAAATATATAATGCCTGTCATGTGGTTACATATTGCAGATATTCTCATTAATCATCCTATTTGAAATATTTATCTCTATTTTTCTCCTGAGGCTCCTGTCCGCCCCCTTTTATGCTATTTATCTTATCTAGTAATAGACTATATTCTGTCAAGTATCTTTCCAAGGTGTTGGTCGATCTAGCTGCTATTAACCTCCCTTTTTCAGGTTATGTCGCGATCAATACTATTCTATATGCTTTAGAAGTATCTCCCTACCAATATTAGCTTACCTCCTTTGAGGTGTATAGATCTTCCTCCTGGGAAGCATATTTCGGTCGATATAGACTTATCTCTTATGTATCGGCCGATATTAGCCTACCTCCTTTGAGGTGTATAGATCTTCCTCCTGGGAAGCATATTTCGGTCGATATAGACTTACCTCTTATGTATCGGCCGATATTAGCCTACCTCCTTTGAGGTGTATAGATCTTCCTCCTAGGAAGCGTATTTCGGTCGATATACACTTATCTCTTATGCATCGGCCGATATTAGCCTACCTCCTTTGAGGTGTATAGATCTTCCTCCTGGGAAGCATATTTCGGTCGATATAGACTTACCTCTTATGTATCGGCCGATATTATCCTACCTCCTTTGAGGTGTATAGATCTTCCTCCTGGGAAGCATATTTCGGTCAATATAGACTTACCTCTTATGTATCGGCCGATATTAGCCTACTTCCTTTGAGGTGTATAGATCTTCCTCCTAGGAAGCATATTTCGGTCGATATAGACTTATCTCTTATGTATCGGCCGATATTAGCCTACCTCCTTTGAGGTGTATAGATCTTCCTCCTGGGAAGCATATTTTGGTCGATATAGACTTATCTCTTATGTGTCGGTCGATATTAGCCTACCTCCTTTGAGGTGTATAGATCTTACTCCTAGGAAGCATATTTCGGTCGATATAGACTTATCTCTTATGTATCGGCCGATATTAGCCTACCTCCTTTGAGGTGTATAGATCTTCCTCCTGGGAAGCATATTTCGGTCGATATAGACTTATCTCTTATGTATCAGTCGATATTAGCCTACCTCCTTTGAGGTGTATAGATCTTCCTCCTGGGAGGTATGTCCCGGCCGATATACACCTAACTCCCCTTGGGAGGTATGTTTCGGCCAAGATAAACCTAACTTCCCCTGGGAGGCATGTCCCGGCCGATATACACCTAACTCCCCTTGGGAGGTATGTTTCGGCCAATATAAACCTAACTCCCCCTGGGAGGCATGTCCCGGCCGATTACACCTAACTCCCCTTGGGAGGTATGTTTTGGCCGATATTGGCCTACCTTCTTGATTTCCTTACCCCCTTTTCCTTATCATGGACCCACAAAACCTTACCCATATCACTAGCCTTCCCTTCAAGTCTAGTCGAAGGAGGTGTAGACGACTGACTAGACATAAGTTTGGTTTTGTCTTTTCCTACCCGTGACTCTGCTCCAGATATTGAAATGACCTCACAGATTTTGTGTACAACTGTCTCATTAAACCAAGTATGGTGATCCTGTGAGCCTTTTGTTCCTTTAAATAGGGCTACAACTTTTTCTTCGTCCACCACCCATCTCAGTTCTTTTCCTTCCTTGTCTCCTTCTACTACCAAAGTTATGGTCTCAGATCCTCCACTTTGGGGGCGATTTTTGTTGGAGAAAGTGAAATCTATATATGAGTTTATTGGGATTTTGGCTCCGACTACCTCTAAGGTTCAAGGGACTGTCTTAAGAAATGAAGCTTCACAATTCATATTTTTCATCCAAAGATGCCGATGCTCTGAAGGACTCAAGAAACTTTAGAGAGATTTTTGCTACTCATAGAGGGGCAGCCAAATGACCTAGGGGTGTTGTGTGAAGGGCACAGCACATGTTACCCTTGGGCTATACCTGGTTGCTTCACTTGCCGAGCTCTAGGGCTTGAGAGGGGAAGTGGTTTTTACATTTACTTTTCCATCATGGTCTGTATGGACCTTTCTCCTTCCCCCTGCCCTTGAGTTTTTCTACCTTGTCGCTTTCTTAGTCCCGGGCAGAATATTGCCACTTATGTGCTTTGACAAGCTCGGACGAAGTGAGATATTTCCATCTCTGCTCCATGGTAAGTTTGAATCCCGTGGGACTGAAATTTTCTAAGCGTTGTAAGAGCTTGTGTTTGTGAACTTTGTTATTTGTCTGAGACTTACTGTTCTGAGGAAAAAATGTAATGTTATGTACTTGATCAGATTCTAAGTGTAACAACAGCCTTTTGTATTGAATTAAATGATTTTATGGAGTCCTTCTGTGATTTACAAGAATAAATGTAATGTTGTATTCATTATCTCTCCGCATATCCTATGTGTCATTTATCATGACCCAGGCTGTCTTAACTGTTAGCATACTTCAGTATCATAACTAATATTATGCCAGCCAATATTGTTTCATTGCTTGACATCAATATTATATCTTCCCAGCATAACCAAAGTCATATTGGCTAATAAAATTATTTCGATCAATATTAATTTGTATTTCATAAGGACGTTAATTCAAAATCTATCATTCGCCTAAATCTTCATCCTTAAATGTTTTTGTCCTTAGCTTGGACTTTAGTCAAGAAAATCAGTCCTTTTCGCTTTTTCATGTCCAGTTAATCACGTCTTCTTTCGAAGCTTCCTAGCTGGTGATTGGCTCTTCTTCAGGTGAGAGAATGTTAGAAGCGTACCCCGAGACGCTACCAACCCCATCGTGATCCGACCTATCACATCCGATATAAATGTTTTTTTATGATGGTATGACACATACTTTTTCTGACCGCCACGTCACGTGGGTCTTTGGCCCTTCTATTGTGATCCTCCGTGTCTGCTGCAAAAAATGTTTTGATCTGACGACGGTTGTGTGTTTTCCAAACCCTAAACCCTTCATCTCCTTTTAAACTTTGCCCCTTCTGTTCTCTCCTCTAGAGTTCTTTTCTTGTTGCAGTCTTCAACCAAACCCCGGGCTCACTATTTCTCGGCGATCTTCTTTCTTGTTTTCAGTAAGTAGTCTATTGTTTCATTAGCCTATACTTTTGCCCATGGCTAAGGAAGCAATTGCCCCGTGGTATGTCCATATGTCCTCTTCCTTTGATAGAAATGCTAGGCTAGCCATCCGTCGTCAGTATGAAATTCCCCGGGAATACGGTATCATAATCCCAAAATCAACTGATCGTCCTCATCGTCCCCCTGATAATTGCGTGACCTTTTTCAGGGACCAGTTGATAGGGGCTTAAGGTTCCCCATTCCTCCTTTCTTGATTGAAATAAGCTAGTATTTTGATATTCCTTTGCAACAGCTTGCCCCCAATGCATTTCGTTATCTATGCGGTACTTACATGTTGTTTCGTTTGCGGGATATTCCTCCTAGTCCTCAAAATTTCTTCATGTTTTCTTATCCCAAGTGCTCGGAACCTAGTGTCTTCTTATTCCAGTCGCGAACTAAAATGGTCCTTTTTGGAGATATGTCGTCGTCTCTCAAAGCCTGAAAATCTCGTTTTTTCTTCTTAAAGTTTCCAGGACCTATTCCTTGGTCTCATGCTTGGATATCTTTCTTGCCCCCCTTGCCCGACGTCAAGGAATTTCATCTTCATCCTTCTTTCCATATCTATTGTGAGCAATTGTTAAATCATCGACTTTCTATTCTTAAGTGGCTATGAATTGATCTCCTATACTTGTTTGGCTTAAGCCCTGTCAGACCTGATACTCGAGTTCCTTTAGGTAACACCTCATTTCTTTCTTCTTATTTTTAACTAACTAAACTATTTTTCTTCTTTATGTAGTGGATAGCTTCTATGACACTTTGATTGACGAAGAACTACGTGTGGAAGAGGGCATACTTCATGCCAAGGAAGCTGAACTTCTTGCTGCTATTGCTCTTCCTCCTCCAATCGAAGAACCAGCTCCTTTGGCTGAAGTATCCAGTTCTTTGGGTGCTCTTGAAGCTCCTGGAGACCCTTCTGCAGAGATCCTTCCCAATCCTGTATCCACTGTTATTTCTCCAGCGGCTGCTGCTGTCTCCTCATCTGCCCCTCTTCCCTTCGTTGAGCTCACGTCTTCGGGTAGCTCTGGTAAATCGATAACTGAACTTTCTTAGGGTAAATGCCCAGGGCGTAAACTTACCAGGGCTCCTCCTTCGAAAAGGAGGCTCATCCTCCCGGCTGATGAGCTGGTTTCAGAAGGTTTTGCTTCGGCTGGCCTTCCTTCTGATGAGCCTACATTGGCGGAGCTCTACCCTTCTCTTAATTTTCTTGCTTCGCCTTTCTCCAATGCCAGCGCTTCTGGTGATGTCTCTTTTACTTTTCCTCTATCTATTCCAACCTCTGGATCTTTACCTTCCTTGCCTTCTTCTTACTTAGTCTTTGCTCCCCCCTCTATTCCTACTTCTTCCTTCTCGGCTGGTTCCTCTGCCATTCCTGTTCTCCCCATATTATTAGGGGGTTCTTTTGCCAGCTCTTGGGATGAAGTTCGTCCCCTTTTTGAAGAGCTCTCTATTCCTGAGGTAATTGATCGCTTCTCTCATAAGGAGAATCAGGTACGCTTATTAACGCCTATTTTCTATTTCTCAACTATTATCTTATGGCTTTTTATTGTACTTCCAGCGATGGATAGAAAATATGGGGTTTTCTCGACTACTGCACAACTTATACACTGAGAATAAGAGGTTGAGATATGAAAATGATAAGCTGAAACAAGAGGTTGCTGAGTTATCTTCTGCCGCGTTTTCTGCTGCTGCCAAGAAACAACTCGAAGAACAAATTGAAAGTCTTCAGACAAAATTTAAATTGGCTACGGACCTCAACCAAGAACTGACTTCAAAACTTGGTGAGCTAAAAGATAATTATGAAGCAGAATTGACTGAGAAGCTCAAAGCCCTGTAACTGAAAGAAGATGAGGTAGCATCTCTGAACACCTTCCTCAATTCAGCTAAAGCCGAGGTTTCTGCCAAAGAAGATGAATTAAAGACCTCTCAGATGACGTTGGTGGTCTACAAGGGGAACGAGGATGTTCATTACAAGGAACGGGCCACCATCATGATTGAGTCTCCTGAATTCAATAAACCAATTGTGAGGTCCATCCTATCTGCCTTTACTGCAGGAGCAAAAGGAGCAATTCGACAATTAGAAGAGGAGGGCTACTTAGCTCGTGTCCCTCCTCCTAATTTCTTAAACCGTCGCAGACTTATTGAGAACAAACCCCCTGATCTGTATTCTAAGCTGACTCTGACTTAAATTCAAATTCCTGTAAAGAGGAGGGCAGAAACTCTGTAATGACGATTTCTAGTAACGCTGATTATTTTCTTTTTGTTTCTAATTTTACTCTTTCTTATGATAATTATCTATTTTATATAAATGTGTCCAATGTTGCTCGGTTGGTCATCATACTACCTTTCCCAACAGGTTGTAACGTCTTAGATCATTTCCTTATGACCGGATGATATATACCAAGATTGATAAATATCGCTCGATGTTCTATAGCGCGGTTATGTCTCGCCTGACTTGATACAATTCTATCATGATGTCCATAATATCGGTCGATTTATTTTACTCGACCGATTTACCCCTATGCCTACATATGTCTTTTTCACATATTAATCGAGTCTCATGGGGTTTTATTATAGTGTATATGATTTGACTCATTATGATAAGCCTTTGGTCGATACATTTGGGTGATCTTTGTCTCGACTGATTTATTAGAAACGTCCGATTCATATCTACGGACCTCTTCCGGTATCTTTTAACCAAGTCCCGTCTATTAACTAATATCTGGTGCTCAACTTCTATTTTATTACACCCATACCCTAAACTTATAATTACTGTACTAATTTTTTCCTGTACTTGTCAGGTTTTCTTAAGAATTGCTTCTAGGGAAACTTCACACATTTTCCGGGGTAGATTACTTAACTTTACTTTTTTCCCTTGATTTTATTCTTTAATATTATTACTCATTTATGACGCTTGGCATTGTAAGTACCTTTTTACTCTCCTTTTTTCCTTCTGCTGTTTCTGTTTGGAGGTTTTAGCACAAGGCCAGAAGAGAGACAAGGGTTTACGAAGTTTTCTCCTGCTTTCCTCCATCTTTCGTCTTCTTCCTTGATTCCTCTTTCTTTGATTGTTTCTCCATATGGCGGCTTCTCCTCCTGCGTGGTTTCTCTCATGATCTTCCGACCTCATAGATACAGAAGAAGTGGACTTACATGCAACCTATGGTTTTCCTTCTTATATAATCCGTCCCGCTCCTCATGAAGGTCCGCATCTTCCTCCCTTAGGGTGTATATCTATCTTCCGAGACCAAGTCCTACAGGGCTTTCGTTTTCCTCTTCACCCCTTTTTCTATAATGTCAGCCGTTATTTTAATATCCCACTCAACCAGTTTGTCCCTCAATCCTTTTCCATTCTTATGGGTTTTATTGAGGTATCTAAACTGTTAGATTTCCCCTTGTCTCCACGTCTTTTTCATCACTTCTTCATTCCTCGTCGCGTGGATGTTGGTATTTTTAAATTCCAATCCCGTCCCAAGACTATTTTGTTCAACCGCATTCCTCCTCAGGGGGAATGGTATCATAAATTTTTCTATATGCGTCTCCCTTCTCCCCCTCCATTTCCTATTCAATGGATACATGACTTACCTCCACTTCCTAGCACCCATGATCTTCTTGATGTTCCCTCTGTTGCTTCTGCTCTACCTAAACTGAGGGGAGCAAAATTCAGCTTGCCGCATCTAATTGTGGAGGGTTTAATGTTTCCTTTCGGAATAGGCAAAATTGACACCCCTTTGGATGGATCCTTTGGTACGTAAAAACATCTCAATCCATGTTTACTGATTAATACATCTATTTTATAACGGTGTTTAATCCTTGTATTTCAGCTGATGTTCTTCTTCCAGCCTTTTTGTACAAGAATCCTGCCATGACTAAGTCTTTTGTAAATAATCTAGGAGAAGAATGGTTACGTGACCGCCGATCAGGTCCTAATTTTTCTACCTTGGGTTTACTGTCTGAAGAAGAACGGTGGGCAGAGGCGGTCGCACTCATGAAAGAGGAAGAAGAAGAGCCTTTTGTTACCTTAATTAAAAAGCCAAATCTTACTGAGGCTTCTCCCTTTAGTGACTTCTTTGGCACTTTTGTGCAAGCTCCTCTTGTCCCGGCGCCTATTTCTCTCGAGAGAGGTAAGACACTGATAACTCCAACCCATATTATCTCTAATCCTGCTCTTAGGATGATGAGACCCGGTCTGCTTATCCCTTCTTCTTCTATTATTTCAGCTCCTCCTGCTTCTGTTTCTGGGATGGCCGTTATCCCTCCTGTATCTTCTGCATCCTTGGCATTAGCCTTACCTCCCTTGGGTTCTAGGCCTCGAGCCAAACGGACACCTTGCCGGAGATCCTCTCCAAGTGTCAGTCCTTCAGCCGTTAGTGTTCCCAGTCCTGCAACAACCCATCTCACACTGTTACCTTCTATTCCATCTAGTTCTTCCCCTGTTTCTCTTGTTTCTACTATCCCTTTCCCTTCTATTGCATCTTCTTCTTCTTCGCCTCCTGCTTGTTCCCTTCCCCGTCCTTTGTTTAGACAGGCTGCGGGTTTACCTTCTCAATTGGGACAACCTTCTAGTCCGTCTAGCTATGGGTCTCTGCAACAACAAGGTCTATTAGGCGAATCTTGGATGCAGGGTTGTGAACAACTAAGAGGCCTTAGTCTTCCACACCGAGCTGATCGCCATAGTCGTCAGGAAGTGGCTGTAAGTATCTCTAGTTATAAGTTATTAACTTTGTATCCTCATTCCTAACTATATTATCCTTTTGTTTAGTTCCTTGCCTCAAGTTTACACATTGACCAGCTACTTACAGCTAAGGATCAGGAGAACCAAAAATTAAAAGCTCAATTGGAAACGTTGAGGGCTACTTCTCCTGCTTCTAATAGCGACTGGGCTCAGTTGCAAGAGAAAGTGGCCCTACAAGATCAACAGTTGGGGACCTTGAAATAAGAATTGAAGGAATGTCAGCAATTATTAAAAGATAAAGAGCTTGCCAGAAGGACTTTAGAATTACAGGTGGATCGGCTACATTCTTGTCTTCGACTAGAGATTGCTTTAAAAGAGAAAGCTCTCTCAGATGCTTCTCAAAAAAGTCTTATTTTAGAAAAAGTAGAGAAGCTTCATAATGCCTATCTTTCTGACCAAGCTCAGGACTTAGCCTCTCATGATTTCATTCTCCTACAGGAACAAGAGCAGAGGAAAGCTCAAGAAGTTGAATTATCACTGCTCCAGAAGGAATTGGAACAGCTTAAATCAGAAAAGGATGTTTTGAAAGAACAAAACACAAAACTGCAAGCTGATTTTCAAAGTTATAAGGAGCAAGAAAAGAGTCGGTGGGAAGAGTGGCGGCAGGCTTATTTAAAGTCTTCAGCATTTGCCCAAGAATTTGTTCACAGGATAGTGGGTGCTTTGAATCATTCTGTATCGGGAGTTCTTAAACAACTAAGAGAGGGTGGTTATCTACCCAAGGAACCTCCCCTTTCTTTCATAAATCGTCGCAGCCTTAACGAAGAACTGCCCACAGATTTGAAAGGTCCTTTTCCGAATGTTTAAAGGGATCATTTATAAAAGGCTTGTAATATAAGAACTGATAATGAAAAGAAGTGCAATTAAAGCTTGGTAATTAAGTACTTGTAGAAATTTTTGATACTTACTTGCTTCTTTGTTATGCTGGTTTGAGAATACCCCTTCTGAAATGCTTTCGAGTATTTAGTATAAACTTTATTCAAGAATTCCTTGTTCATCTTTTGAAGTTAAGCCTTGTCTTGATGAATCCTTCTTTGAATAACATCCAGTGTGCTTCATATTTCCCAAAAGAATAAATAATCCTCGGGCGAATTTTAAATAACGATCTCCATATAAATGGGCTTCCAAATGAATCACGTGTCATATGTATAGCATCTCTTTTTGAATCTTGGCTTCATGTCTGTATAATCCCGGTCGATTAGACTTCGAAATTATAAGATCTCTCACTCGATTATGTTCTGCGGTGGTTTAGAGTCTCCGGTTCCTCCCATGAAGACCCGTCCGAGTTATTTCATGAGATTTCCCGATCGACTTATGTTCTGTGATGGTTTAGAGTCTCCGGTTCCTTCCATGAAGACCCGTCCGAGTTACTTCATAGAATTTCCTGATCGACTTTTGATCTCTGATGGTTTAGAGTCTCCGGTTCCTCCTATGAAGGCCCGTCCGAGTTATTTCATAGAATTTCCCGATCGACTTTTGATCTATGATGGTTTAGAGTCTCCGGTTCCTCCTATGAAGGCCCATCCGAGTTACTTCATAGAATTTTCCGATCGACTTTTGATCTCTGATGGTTTAGAGTCTCCGATTCCTCCTATGAAGACCCGTCCGAGTTACTTCATAGAATTTCCTGATTGACTTTTGATCTTTGATGGTTTAGAGTCTCCGGTTCCTCCTATGAAGACCCGTCCGAGTTACTTCATAGAATTTCCCGATCGACTTTTGATCTCTGATGGTTTAGAGTCTCCGATTCCTCCTATGAAGACCCGTCTGAGTTACTTTATAGAATTTCCCGATCGACTTTTGATCTCTGATGGTTTAGAGTCTCCGGTTCCTCGTATGAAGACCCGTCCGAGTTACTTCATAGAATTTCCCGATCAACTTTTGATCTCTGATGGTTTAGAGTCTCCAGTTCCTCCTATGAAGGCCCGTCCGAGTTACTTCATAGAATTTCTCGATCGACTTTTGATCTCTGATGGTTTAGAGTCTCTGGTTCCTCCTATGAAGACCCGTCCGAGTTACTTCATAGAATTTCTCGATCGACTTTTGATCTTTGATGGTTTAGAGTCTCCGGTTCCTCCTATGAAGACCCGTCCGAGTTACTTCATAGAATTTCCCGATCGACTTTTGATCTCTGATGGTTTAGAGTCTCCGGTTCCTCCTATGAAGACCCATCCGAGTTACTTCATAGAATTTCTTGATCGACTTTATTCTATGCAAAAAATATGATATTTGTACTAACCTCGTGACGAATTTTAAAGTTTTTTGGCTTTTCTTGAGGGGAGCTGTATAGGTCTTTAGGATTTTCCCCTGTTGATTGTTTGAAATAGACAATGAAGGTTCTTTCGACATTTACCATTCGGTATGAACCATATTTATTTCCTGCAATGATATTTGTCTTGCCTGACTTTTATTAAAAGAAGTAAAATACATAAACTGCAGGGATACTTATCCTCAGCTCACCAAGGACTTCAAATAATTGTGATTTTTTTCTTCAAACACATTCTTAAATAGTACGATCTAGTCAGGTTCGATAAGACTGTAAATAGTTAGCACTCCAGAGGCGTTCCAAAATTCTCCCTTCAGCATCTTGGAGATAATATGAGCCTGATGCGAGCTTTTCTACCACTTTGTAAGGTCCTCCCCATTGTGGCGCCAACTTACTGACATCTCCAACAGGCTTAACTCGCTTCCATACCAAATCCCCTACTTGGAAAAATCCGGGGATGACTCTTTTGTTATAGTTTTGTCTCATCCGCTGCCGATATGATACAAGATGAGCAGCAGCTTTATCTCTTATTTCCTCTATCAGGTCTAGCTCCATAAGTCGTCGATCTCTATTGTCCTCATCATACAATTGTCTTCTGTCAGATTCCACCCCTACCTCGATGGGAATTATTGCTTCTCCTCCATAAACTAACTGGAAAGGAGTGATTCCTGTGGCTTCCCGGGTTGTGGTGCGATATGCCCACAGAACACTGGGTAATTCATCTACCCAGCTACCTCCGACATGATCTAATTTGGTTTTTAAACCTCTAATAATTTCCCTATTGGTCACCTCTGCTTGACTATTGCTTTGCGGATAAGCTATAGAGGTGAAGGCCTGAGTAATGCCGTAACTGTTACACCAGTCTAATATCCTATCCCCTTGGAATTGCCTTCCATTATCAGAGACCAATTTATGAGGAATACCAAACCGGCAGATTATATTTTTCCATAAAAATTTAATAACTGCATCTTCAGTAATTCGAGTGAGTGGTTCTGCCTCCACCCATTTAGAAAAATAATCCACCGCTACCAATAAGAACCTTCTCTGTGCAGCTGCCATAGGAAACGAACCTACTATGTCCATGCCCCACTAATCAAAGGGACATGCAACTATAGAGGTTCTCAATAACTGTGTAGGATGATGTAAGATATTCTGATATTTTTGACAAGAAATACAAGTTCTTACCAACTTGTTAGCATCTTCATGTAGAGTAGGCCAGAAATATCCTGCTAGTAGAATTTTGCGAGCCAAAGATCTCCCTCCTATATGACTGCCACATGAACCTTGATGGACTTCTCGTAAAATGAACTGTATATCTTCTGTGCCAATACACTTGAGCAAAGGTCTAGAAAAAACTCTTTTATATAACTGCTCTACTACCATAGTGTATTGAGCAGCTCTTTTCTTGAATATCCTTGCCTGTTCTATATCACTGGGGAGAATACCTTGCTGCAAATACAATATGATTTGAGCTCTCCAATCACCTCGAATTTCGGCTTCGGCCTGTCTTTCAATACAAGATATTAACAAGGTTTGTTCTACGGGCCGATCTAGATTCCATGGCACTATAGCAGAGGCCAACTTAGCTAGTTCATCTGCCACTTGATTTTCAGATCTAGGAACCTTTTGTATATTTACTTCTTGAAACTGGGACTTCAACTTATCAAATGCTTGAGCATATAACTTAAGCCTGTCATTATTAATTTCAAAATTACCTGACAATTGTTGATCTGCTAATTGAGAATCGGAATAAATAAGGACTCGAGCCGCCCCTATATGCCGCGCGGCCTACAATCCTGCTATCAGGGCTTCATATTATGCTTCATTGTTGGTGGCTCTGTAATTTAATCTGATGGAGAGTTGAAGTCTCTCTCCCCTTGGAGATATAAGAAGAACACCAATTCCGCTGCCTTGTCTAGTTGAAGAGCCATCCACATAAACTTTCCAGGTGTTTTCTTCCTCAGGGCCTTGAACTTCTCTGATGAAGTCTGCTAGAGCTTGTGCCTTGATGGCCGAGTGAGGCTGATATTGGATGTCATACTCCCCAAGTTCAGTTGTCCATTTGATCAATCAACCTGATGTCTCAGGGTTGAGTAACACCCGTCCAAGAGTGCTATTGGTTAATACAATAATCTCATGTGCTAAGAAATATGGGCGCAATCTCCGAGCAGTCAATACTAGGGTATAAGCTAATTTTTCTAGTGTACTGTATCTACACTCAACTCCTTTTAATAAATGGATGGAAAAATATACAGGTTGTTGTTCCTTTCCTTCTTGCCTGACTAATACAGAGCCTACAGCATTTTCATTAGCCGACAAATATACCCAAAGAGTCTCTCCTACTATAGGTTTGGCTAATACAGGGAGAGTAGACAAATAATCCTTCAATTCTTGGAAAGCCTTATCACATTCTTCATTCCACTGAAATTTATTGGCTTTTCTGAGTATTTTAAAGAAATGAAAACTACGATCGGCCGACCTAGAAATGAATCTAGACAAGGCTGTAATTCGACCTGTCAGCCTTTGAGCTTCTCTCATATTGCGCGGTGGCTCCATGTTCTGCAGCGCCTTGACCTTGCTCGGGTTGGCCTCTATCCCTCGTTCGGACACCATATATCCCAGGAATTTTCCTCCCTTCGCGCCGAACAAGCATTTGCTTGGATTTAACTTGAGCCCATATTGTCTTAATGTCTCGCAAGTTTCCTCTACATCCCTGCACAGATCAGCAGCTTGAAGAGACTTAATTAAGATGTCATCAACATATATTTCCATATTTCTACCAATCTGCTTCTGGAAGACCTTATTCATAAGCCTTTGATAAGTTGCTCCTTTTCTTGATCCTCTTTAGCCAAGGGAACTTGATGATAGCCTTGATAAGCGTCCAACATAGAGATATATTCGCATCCAGCGGTGGAGTCGACAAGCTGATCAATCCTGGGTAATGGATAATAGTCCTTCGGGCAAGCTTTGTTGAGATCCCGAAAGTCAATGCACACTCGCCATTTATTTCTTGGTTTAGAGACTAACACTACATTAGCCAACCAGCTTGGAAATTGTACTTCCCTGATGTATCCAGCCTCCATAAGTTTGGTTATTTCTTCTTTAATGATCTGGTTTTGTTCCGCGCTAAAACTCCTTTTTCTTTGCATGACCGGGCGGGCATCTGGGAAGACATGCAAGGAGTGCTCCATGACTGTAGGAGAAACGCCCGAGACTTCTTTGGGAGTCCAAGCAAATACATCATTATTCTTCTTTAGGCATTGCACCAATTCGGCTTTCAGAGCAGGATCAAGATCAACCGCAATATATGTAGTAGCTTCAGGTCGACCGACTTGGATCTGAACTTCTTCCTTCTCTTCATAAACCAAGACGGGTTGTTTCTCTCGAATGACATTAACCTCCATTCTTTGAATCTATCGGGCGGTGTTAGCCTCAGTTCGAATTATTTCCACGTAACATTTTCGAGTTGTCTTCTGATCACCACGCACCTCCCCAACTTGGTCATCCACCCGAAATTTAATTTTCTGACAAAAAGTAGAAACGACCGCCCTAAACTCATTTAAGGCAGGTCGACCCAGTATCACGTTATAAGAGGAAGGAGCATCTACTACCATGAAATAAGATCTTCTAGTTCTCATCAGAGGATCTTCTCCCAGAGATATGGCCAACTTTATTTGGCCTAGTGGTTGTACTTCGTTGCCTGTGAATCCATATAGAGGAGTAACGATCTGTTGAAGTTCACTCAGATCAATTTGCAGTTGATCGAAAGCCTTCTTAAATATAATATTGACAGAACTGCCTGTGTCTATGAAGGTACGAGCAATGGAATAGTTTGCTATAACAGCTTTAATGATCAGGGCATCATCATGGGGTATTTCTACCCCCTCGAGATCTCTGGGCCCAAAACTTATTTCAGGACTGGCCGCTCGTTCCATACTACATCCCACGACATGAATTTCCAGTTTTCGTGCATGCGCTTTTCTGGCTCTATTAGAATCCCCACCAATGGGTCCGCCCGTAATCATATTGATACTGCCTCAAGCAGCATTACTCCTGTTTTCTTCCTGTCGGGTTGTCACAGCTTCGGAGGGTGCTTTCTCTAACACTTGGCTGGTACCGACCGGGACTGGTATTGCCTCCTGCCGAGGCTCGACCGGGCAATATTCAAGTTTGAGTGGGCTTTGCTGCCTGGGGTACTGCTGTCGATAATAGTTCTGCCTCTGATAACGCTCCTGATTAGCTCGTTTATTTCTTAAAACAAAACAGTCTTCAGTATGATGACTGCTAGTTTTATGATAAGTGCACCATCTCCTCGGTGCCTCTGGTTGTATTTCTACGTGTTGTACAGCTTGTGGATGATACTCTTGTTGTCGATGAGGTGGATGAGTTACTCTAGGCCCTCTTGGTGGAGGCACGGGGGCTGGAGCTTTCTCCTTGACTTGGGTAGGGGAGGAGGTAGTACCTTCCTTCCGACAAGCAGCTTGAGCTTCTTCTACATTAATAAACTCAGTAGCCCGCTCAATCAAGGAATCAAAATTAACAGGGGGATTTCTTACCAAATCTTTAAAGAAATCATTATCATTCAAACCTTGAGAGAAAGTGCTTACTAATATTTCAGTAGTAGCATTAGGCAGATCAATAACTACCTGATTGAACCTTTTGATGTATGCTCGGATAAACTCTTTAGACGCCTTCTTGATTGAAAACAAACTCCAAGGGGTCTTATGATACCTCTTGTTGCTGGAGAAATGGTGTAGAAATACTTTCTTGAAGTCATTAAATTTTCGAATAGACTTCTCCGGCAATCTTTTGAACCAGCGCTGTGCCGCTCCTCCGAGGGTAGTGAGAAACATCCTACACTTCACCCCGTCAGAAAATTGTTGTAATAATGCCACGTTCTCAAATTTTAACAGATGATCTTCTGGATCTGTTGTTCCAGTATATTCCCCGATCTGAAGATTTTGATACCGCTTAGGAAGCGGGTCCTCTAGTACACTTTGAGAGAATGGGGAGATGACTTTCTCTGGTGAGCTATCACTAGTTATCATTTTGATCTTACGTTTTTCTTTATCGGGTGCTTCACCAGAGGATTCTTGGAACACAGGCCTTCTACCCTCCTACTCTATAGGGGTGTGAAGGAAGGCTCGCGGACGTCTCGTCGGAGAAACAGCAGTTGGAGGAAAATACGCATGTTCCTCTTCTTCTAGCTCTTTCCCTTTCCGATGCTCAGTAGTTGATATTGCCGGATTATGAGCTATTGGCAGAGTAGCTCCAGTGTGAGCTTGAAGTTATTGTTGCTGTTGTTGCAAGGCTTTCTGTACATGAGAGTGTTAGGATGTATACTAAAAGCCTAGCTTTTGGTATAAACATTTATCTAGAAATAAGAATCACATTAGTCAAATGTCTACATTTATGATAAATGTAGTTGTTCAATTAATTTATATTGTAGATAACATGGTGTGTGGTGTCACACATAGAGGATCATGTTATCAGTACCTTATAAATTATAAACAGTAGCTCACGACCAAGATGGAAAGGAATAAACCATTGGAAGGTCGTATTGTAATTAGGTATTAATTTATCTTAACTATATAATTACACTAGTACACTTAGAGTGTATTGAGTAGGACCATTAGAGGTCGTTTCTTTTATACTGACTTTATAAAGGAACAAAGACCTCAGTTATTATGGAAGTGTGTGCTCTTAATTCTAATATAATAACAAGCACATATATTTGATATTTATTTCTTTAATTTATCAATGGGTGAGATTTAGTTCGATAAATCAATAAGCCCGATAAGTTGGGAAATGATATCACTTATAGTGTGTGTTGTTGATTATAGAAGGAAACTGTGTCCTAGTGATCTAGGTTGAGAATGACCCCAAGAGGAGCTCATAAGGATTGTCATGTTAAACCCTGTAGGTGGACTTAGTCCGACATGACGATGAAGTTGAGTGGTACTACTCTTGGAGCTAGATATTAATTAAGTGAGTTGTCAGTAACTTAATTAATTAGTGGACATTTGTTATCTTAAACACAGGGAGACTAACACACTCATAATAAGAAGGAGCCCAAAATGTAATTTGAGATTGGTGCAGTAGTTCAATAATAGTTCTCTAGTGGAATGAATTATTATTGATAAAATTAAGTTGTGTGTTCGGGGCGAACACGGGATGCTTAATTTTATCGGGAGACCAAAACCAATTCCTCCTCTCGGTCCCTATCGTAGCCTCTTAATTATAGAGCACTATACCCACCTATACCCACCTTCTTACCCATCCCATAGGGGCCAGCCAAGCTAGCTTGGAGACCAAGCCAGGGCCGGCCAAAGTTTGGTTCATGGGTTCTTCAAGGTGGTCGGCCCTAGCTTGGGTTCAATCTTGGTGTGGTCGGCCCAAATTAAAATAAAAGGATTTTTATTTTTCTTATGTGGATAAAATGATTTAAAAGGGAGTTTAAAAATTTAAATCTTTCCTTTTATAAGATTCTAAGATTAAGAGAAGAGCTAAATCTCTTTCCTTATTTGTAGATTAAAAGGTTGATTTTAATTTTGGTAAAAACTTTCTTTTTAACCATGTTCATGATTTAAAAGAAAGTTTAAAAAATTAATAATTCTCTTTTATTAGTTTCTACAAAAGATTAAGAAAAGATTTGATATCTTTCCTTATTTGTAGATTGAAAGGAGATTTTAATTTTTAGAGATAACTTTCCGAAAATTATCCACATGTTTAAAGAAAGATTTAATTTATAAAATTTCCTTTTAACCAATCATGAAGGGATAAAAATTATTGGAGAAATTTTTTATAAAATTTTCAGAAGCAAATAAGGAAGTTTTAATTTGTGTTTAAAATTTTTATTTGCTTTGAGATTTGGTGTGGCCGGCCATTATAGTAATGAGAAGAAAAATTATTTTTAATTAAATAAATTTTTCCTTTTCATGACAAAAGAATTAAGGAAGTTTTTATTAAAATTTCCTTATTTTCCATGACCAAGGATTATAAAAGAGGAGGTAGAGGAGCCTTCATGGGCGAACAACCTCTATTCTTTTCCTCCCTCTCTTCTTTGGTTTTGGTGGCCGGCCCTATTTCTCTCCTCTCCTCTTGTTGGCCGAAACCTATCTTCTTGGTGGAGCTCTTGTTTGTGGCCGGATCAAGGAAGGAGAAGAAGAAGAGAAAGCAAGCCTCGTCTCTAGCATCCCTTGGAGAATTGGTGGTGGCCGAAATTCTTCATCCTTGAAGAAATTTATTGTGGCCGAAATCTAGAAGAAAGAAGGAAGGTGGAAAGGTGGTTCTCATCTCGGAAGATCGTTGCCCACACAACATCCGAGGTTAGAAGAGAAATACGGTAGAAGATCAAGAGGTCTTTCTAAAAGGTATAACTAGTATTTTTCCTTTCCGCATCATACTAGTTATTTTTGGAAATAATACCAAATACAAGAGGCATGCGATTCTAGTATTTCGAATTTATTTTCGATGTTATGTTCTTTTGTTTTTCTTTTTCCTTGTGATTTGATTGTTCTTTTCGGTTGACCTAAAGTTATTTAAGGAAATTAAATATTAGTTTTCCTTAAAAGGCTTTGTCTAGTCGGTGGTGGTTGCTCCCATATCCAAGAAGGCCATGTGCCTCGCCACGTCAGTACTGGAAGCCAATTTTGAAAATTAATATTTAATAGAATTAATAACCTAGGTGATTTGGATCGAAAGTGTTAAGTTCCGCAGGAGATCCAAGTCTAAACCCAAAAGAACAAATAAATTAAACTTTGGATCAAACGTGTTATGTTCCGCAGGCGATCCAAGTTTAATTTAAAAGAACACATGGTAGCTAGGAAAAAGGTTCAGACCTTTGTACAAAATTTTTGTACAGTGGAACCATTAGGTTTTCCGAGTAGCAACCAACAATTGGTATCAGAGCTAGGGTTTTGCCTCTGTGTATTTGGTATTAGTTTAATTATGCACATGTCATACATAATTTAGGCAGGTTAATAGTAGGATGTGCTAACTTTGTGGATGCAGGATCCAACTATTATGGCTTATAGTTATTATGTGTGTGATTGGACCCTTGGACATGTCAAGGGCATTTTATTCTGTGTGCATGATTGTATTATAAAATACAGCAGGAGCTGTATTTAGTTTTATTAGGATTTTATTTTTTGATCTAGTTACATGTACATTCCTTTTATGGAATATAGGATCGATGGATGTAAATTTTATTTTATGTTTGATCTAGTTTACATGTACATTCCTTCGAGGAATATAGGATCGAAAAATGTAAAATTCTATTTATGTCGCGGATCGAATCTTGCAAGGCGTGGAACTTTTTGAGGACCAGAGGCGCAGCGGAACAAGGAGAAAGATGGATGCGACAACTAGACCCGGTGGCGGTGGCCAAAGATGGCAGCAGCTAGGGTTGGCGACACATGGAGGACTGCAATAGATAAAAGCCATAATAGTTGAAAATTAATTTTTCTATTTATTGCTTTTTATGCTGTGTTGTGTGTGCTTGTTAGTATGCATGCTAAGTAGGCTAGCATAGTCAAAATTCCTCACTTTAAATAACTAAGTGGGAGAGGGATTTATTTTTAAATAAATTCCACGGTCTCCATTACTGGTTTATAAGTGATGCAACAAGCTTGCACGTTGGCTCTGAGTGCCTTCCTCCATATCGGATGAGCTTGTTTGCAGATCACTTGCTTAAACTTCCATTTTGGATGACTATAGGAAGTTAATTAAGAGCGTGTGATCTTCCCCATCGGAAGGGGCACAATCTTATTAATGGACTTAGTGTCAAGTAATGGTATACACTTAGGCACGTCTAATAGTATCCTCCCCATCGGAGTCACTGCTATTATTTGTGTGACCGAAGAAAACCAACTATTAATTTGTCAAATAAATAAGTTAACAAGATAATAAAATTTAAAACTCCTCTTACAAATGTTTGATTTTGTATACGTCCACACTATCGTGGCATACAAAATTCACGGTGTTTGAGGTAATTTTATTTTGTCATAAAGATTTATTGACAAGATAATTAATGGGTAAAACCCTCCTCTTACAAATGTTTAAATTTTGTATACATCCACACTATCGTGGCATGCAAAATTCACGGTGTTTGAGGTGTTGGTGAATTTAAATAATATTGTTTGAGAAATCAATGTTATTCTAAATTCAAAAAGTTTTGACCAAATATTTGATCAAAGACAGATCAACTATTAATTTTATTCGTCATAAAGTAAAGTTGACGAGATAATAAAATTAATGGATAAAATCTTTTTTTTTTGATTTTGTATACGTCCACACTATCGTGGCATACAAAATTCATAGGGATTTTAAAAGAATTGATCTTGACCAAATATTTTTGTGATTCTTAGGATATAAAATGTTTGTCAATCCCCTAGTTGTTATACTATAGAAAAGACTTAGTAGTCCCAATTGTAATGATTGGAAATAGGACTTGGACATTAAGGTAGATTGTCTTCTTAGAACTAAGAACAATTTAGGTGTATTTAATTCATTAGTTGAAACATGTCTAGTGGTGTTATCTACCAGAACCT